>NW_020175400.1:1723871-1781828 GCF_003031525.2 Neophocaena asiaeorientalis asiaeorientalis | reverse complement strand
GGTCTGTCGGAGGCTTGGGGTCCATTAGGACCCCTCCTCCTTTCAGAACGGTCCTGGGAAGGAGGGAAAGGAGAGGGGAGCTGTGGGGCCGCGGGCCCCTTTCTTCCATTCTTTTTAATGGACAGGGAGGGGATCTCTCGCCCGCTCTGTCGCCCCGGCTCGCCCCTTGGTAGGGCGCCCTTTCGGCGGTGGCGCCCCCCCTCGTTCCCCACCCCCGGTGCTGGCTGCCCGCTGGTCCGCCTGCCCATCTGCTTGTCTTTGATGCTGACCAGAGCCAGCCGCGGTGCCGAGGGCGGCGCGGGGTGGAGGGGGCCTTGGTTGCCGTCCCATAAACACTGGGGTCTGGTATTACAGCAAGTCGCAGCAGGACTCGGGAACCGCGGCGGGGCGGGTGCCCCATTCTCCCTCCGCCTCTTCATCCTGGTGGGCCAGCGCAGCCCGCCCCCACCGCGCAGGCTTGGTGGGATCCCCCCAGGGCCTGGGAGCGACCATACTAGGGATGGGGGCAGCTCTGGGCTCCTAGACTTCCAGGCCCTGGGAAGGACTGCTTCTCAGAGTCACCCTGGAGTACCATCCTCATTGGCCACGTCCCTCGCCTGGTGCTCACGTCTGCTTCTCTGGCCCCCTCCCTTTCCCCCCCCCCCCCCCGCCACTTTCATCTCGTTGCTTTTCCAAGTCTTTGAAATCAGAGGGACCTGGATTCCAGTCCCATTTCTGCTACTGGGCAAGTGAGCCCCTTTTCCCTGTGCCCCAGTTTCCTCATCTGTAAAATGGGCACTGTCATAGGTATTTTGCAAGGCTATCTTAGAGATTTCATGAAACCGGGTGTATTACTAGGCAACATATATAGATGCCCAATAATGTTTCTCCAAGCCCTTTAACTTGTTGGTTGTCACACTGAATGAATTAGAATAAAGGATTTATAAATTAGTGTTGGGGGCTTCCCTGGTGGCGCAGTGATTGAGAGTCTGCCTGCTAATGCAGGGTACGTGGGTTCGTGCCCCGGTCCGGGAAGATCCCACATGCCGCGGAGCGGCTGGGCCCATGAGTCATGGCCGCTGAGCCTGTGCGTCTGGAGAGACCACAGCAGTAAGAGGCCCGCGTACCGCAAAAAAATAAAATAAAATAAAAATAAGTTAGTGTTTACAGACTAAAATTGTACCAGCCTTCCTTCTCTTTACAGCATCCCACTTCTAAAAGCATTTCATTTACAAAAGGAAGGAGTAGCAGAATCAGTACTTAAATTAAGTCAGGGCCACTAGGGAAAACCCTACCTGAAATATTGCAGGATAATACTGAGAAGATGGCCTGGGTTCAAATCCTGCCTCAGCCACTAGGTAACCCTGTGACCTTGAGCAAGCTCCTTAACCTCTCTGGGCCTTGATTTCCTCATCTGTAAAATAGGGATAATGATGGCACCCACCTCAAAGTTGTGAAGGTTAAATCATTTTCTGTTTGAAAAGTGCTTAGGGCAGGGCTTGATACGTAGAACCCGCTTAATAAGTGTTAACTATCATCATTGCTATGTGTTAAGCACAGGCTTCATTCTGGCATATCCTGCCCAGAGCTGTGTTTTGTTAGTTTGACCACAGCTCCTTGGGTGCTCCAGCTGGGTAAGTGAAGATAACAGGTGTATCCGGACCCAGGCCTGCTGCCTCGCTACTCTTTCTGTTGTGGCCACCACTCCCTTTACCCTTAGACCCTCTCAGCTCTGCAAGAAGGCGAGGTGAGGGGGGAACAAAGGCTCTGATGGACTCTACTTCTGGCTGTGGGAAAGCTGGACTGGTTCACAGGGCCATGTCAACTGTAGCAGGTATTGTGTCCAACTCTGAAGCTGGCTGGGGACCACTCATAGTGTGAATGAAAGACAGAAGGGGGAGCTGTGCGGAGGAACTGAGAGGACCTGCTTCCTGAGAGCAGCTAGAACACTTGGTCATTACCACCCACTGCCCTGAAACCTGGCCCGCTTCCACGTATTCAGCACCATGGCCTGGCCGTAGTACAGGCTACTGTCACACACTAGCACCCCTTGCACAGGTCAGGTGGTGCTATGGTCTGGATGTCTGTGTACCCCCAAAATTCATATGTTAAAATCCTAACCCCCCAAAAGACTAAGACACTCAGGCTCACCTGTGAGAACCCACAGATGCACACATTTTGTTTATGGCACAGAGGTGCCCAGTTGAGGGGTGGAGGGCCTGAAATGCAGTTTATACTCTGCTTTCCAAGCTGTGGAGCCTAGAGAAAAAGGCCTTCCGCTCTCTTCTTGAGACTGGGACTACCCAGAGGGGACTTCTTTTTCTAGTTCCACCAAAGCCCTGGCATCGTTTAGCAGCACCCCAGTCCCTGAACTCGTGAGCATGTATCCACACTTTGCTGAGCTGCACTGCGCTGCACCCAGAGTGCTCGCCTCCCTGGCCTCCCTCCAGGACCTTGATCCCCGCTGCCCCCCTTCCATCTACATGCAGGTCCTCCCAGCCGGCTGGGATCCCCAGAGGGGGATCCCCGGTGACTGGAGCAGGCACACCCTCTGAGCATGGCCGAGGCAGTTTCCTGCCTCATCCCTGGGGGCTCATCAGCTGTTCCTGGCAGTGTGCCCATACCGGGCAAGCCCATGGTGACCATGGGATGCTGGGCTTGAAGCCCCAGGCCTCTCCCTCACAGAACAGGGAGAGAGGCGTGGAATGGAGAACACACCTCGCTTCCTGCCACCTGCCCTCCTGTACTGAATTCCCACCCAGGCTTTCCAGGGGCCCAGATGCCTAGGGAGAATGGCCTGTGTCTGTGGTTTAAAACAAAATCCTTGGAAGTAGAGCATCCAGTTTGCATCTGAGGTCCTTCGTATGGAACCCTCATTACCGTTGATCAGCAGCAGATTCCTGGGGCCATGAGGAGGGGGTTCCCCACTTATGGTCTCACCCAGTGGACAGGAGTGGGAGGAGGACTGGGGGCTCCAGGGTCAGCTAGGCAAGCAGTGGCCTTAGGAGGTTTCTTATCTCTGTGAAAGGGACGCTTCAGAGAAGCGTGTGGAATTTTGGTTCTGTTGCATCGGAGACTGTGCAGTCAGGACAGAGGCCTCGCAGTGGTCAGGAGCAGGAGAGACGCGGAGTGGAAGCAGTGGGCCTAGGCGTGCCGTGCCTTGCAGCCTGGCCGTGCGGGCGGAAACCAGACAGCCTGCTGCTATGCTCATGGTAGTCATGTCGGGTCCCCTTATTTGGGCAATTAAAATGAGTTACTAATTACCCCCTGCCCCAGAAGTGCCTGGCTGGAAGACTCTGTACACAGTGTTTCCAAAGTAGACTGGATATAAATCCCTGGGCCTGCAAGCCGCAGTCAACAAAACCCCATTGAGCAGAGAGAATAGCGCATTGGCCTGAATCAGCTGCTTGTCCTCTGACCTGGAGCGGGCACCCAGGGTCATGGCTGCCCTGAGAAGCCCCATGCAAGCCACTTTAGAAGTCTTTTCCTGGCTGGTTACCGGCCTCCCTCCTTGATGTGGCCTCAGCTTGACATGAGCATTTGTCTTCAGTTCTGTCCCGTGGGCTGGCATCTTCATGGCCCTTCAGCGCAGAGCTGGAACTGTGGTGCTAACAGACGGCTCACCGCACAACCTGGGGCAAGTGTCCACCTCCTCCAAGCCCATTTTCACATTGGGAGTAATAGCAGGATCCATCTCTCAGGGTCCTGAGAGGATTACGTGAAATAACGTGTGTAAAGTGTTTGGCCCGGGTGCTACGTCCCCAGTAAAAGGTAGTGGCCACTCTTCTTTGTGGTGGAAATTCCCTGCCCGCCTTGCTGGGTGAGGTTATTTGCATCAATTGGGTAGATACTGGTGAGTGCTGGCTGTATACAGGCCCTCTGCTAGGTGCTAAGACCTTCTGGCCAGGGAATGAAGTGGTGCAGACCCCACCCCCTAACCTGGGGTAGGAGACCGAGCAAGTCGCCCGAGGGCTGACTGGAGGCCATCGTCAGGGGTCCTGCTTAATTTAGTCCACTTTTCAGGTGCTCCTGGTCCAGCTCTTTCAAAGTCCTCCTCTGCCCCAAGAACCTCCTCTGCCTGGGGCTGGACCGCACCTCTGCCTCCTCCGTGTCCGTGGTTGCCTACACTCTGCCCTCTTCATAACCCACATGTAGCTGGGTGTTGAAATGCCTGTGTGCCAGCCCAGCAAAGCTCTGAGCTTGCACAACTTTTGGGGCACAGCTGGATACACCTGCACGTTCCTCTCCTAGACAGGGGAGACAGAGAGGATGGCACGGGGCCTGGAGAAAAAGCTGGACTCAGGTCATGTCCGTCACACCTTCCTTTGTCCCCTTTCTTAGGGCCTGTGGCCCCACTCCCCCATCCCTGGGTGCTCAGGACCGGAGGCCTCTGATGTCCTCCGTGTGGGTCGAGGGGGAAGAGGAGTGAGAGTATGTGAGACTCTCATGATCTGGGCTGGCCTGACCTCAGGAGCTCCTGCTGCTGCTTTTTCCTAGCCAGCACCCCCACCCCTACCCCTGCCTCTCCTCTTCCTCGCATTCTGACCTCCCTGTCCTGGCAGTGCTCCCCCGAGTCCAGGATGGAAAGTAGAGCCCTGTGCGGTCGCCCTGGTCACTCTTCAGCCACCCACCACTCCTGTGTGACCGTCTCCACTATGGGGCAGGAACCAGCCCTTAGGTGGCACAGCTGGCGTCCTTATGTTTGTGTTCCACCATCCATCACCTAGAAGAAGGTAGAAGGTAAGGTAGCAGGTATAGGGCTACTGTGGGCACCAGGCTTTTAGTATATTATTTCCACTTACATGGTAGATGGAATTATCCCCATTTTACAGTTAAGGTAGCTGAGGTTCAGAGAAGAGAAGTATCTTGTCCACGTCACACAGTTCTGCCTTGCAAGCCTGCGACCTGACCTGTTCTCCATGGGACTTGTTTGGTCTGCACTCATGGGTCCATCTGAGAAGCCCATCCTGACAGCTTAGTGGAGTTCAGAGAGGTGGGGGGCCTGTGGTGAGGGGGTTTCAGTGGGGATAATAGACAGTAGACAGAAACCTCTCATTTTATCTTCAATTCTTTTTTAAATTTTATTTATTTATTTATTTATTTTTGGCTGTGTCGGGTCTTCATTGCTGTGCGCAGGCTTTCTCTAGTTGTAGTGAGCGGGCACTACTCTTTCGTTGTGGTGCGCGGGTTTCTCATTGCGGTGGCTTCTCTTGTTGCAGAGCATGGGCTCTAGGGGTGCGGGCTTCAGTAGTTGTGGCACGTGGGCTTAGCATTTGTGGCTCATGGGCTTAGTTGCTCTGCGGCATGTGGGATCTTCCCGGACCAGGGCTCGAACCCGTGTCCCCTGCATTGGCAGGTGGATTCCCAACCACTGTGCCACCAGGGAAGCCCTGTATCTTTAATTCTAAAGAGGGGCCAAGTGAACTGACTTGCTGCCTCCCTCTTAGCCTCCCCTTGCCCATCCTCTGAGAGAGGTGTTAACTGGAAGAGGGAAGAAAACCACCCGGGAAGGAGCACCCAATGTGTGCTGGGTGCTGGCCTGGGGTATGGAGGTGCTATTGTTTCATCTCATACAAATGAGAGACCCGAGGCTCTGAGAAGAGAACTCATATTGTCAGGGCCGTGCAGCTAGAAGTTTCGGGGCAAAGCCTTAGACCACAAGCTCTCTGCCTCAAGAATCACATTCTTTCCATGACAACATCTGGCTCCTGCTTCACCTGTGAAATGTACAAAAGCAGTGAAATGACCCAGCTCAGCCTTTGAATAATTGATAGGTTATGTATTTCCATCTGGTAAAGAAATCTATTGAGGTCACTCCTTGGATGGGACAAGGGATCCAGCTAAGGCCCTGATGGCACAGCCATGGTCGGAAATAGGGCAGACCCGGCAGACTTGGCCAGGAGCGCGGTGCACCAGAGACTGGGGCAGACAGACGTTTGCAAACGGGGGGAGCAACAAGCCAGAGCCAGCATGGAGATATATTTTGTTTGGCATCCAAGTGTTTTAGAAAAATTTTAATTAGTCACCAATATTTAAAACTCAGGAAATTTTCTGTAAAAATCCAGGTTTCCAGTTCTTCTGAAGACCTGATGAGGCTGAGCCCTCATTGCATTGAGTAGCAAATGGTCTGCGAGGAAGCAGCAGCTACCCCTTCAGAGGGGCTCCTGCCTGTAGGAGGCTCCACCCCCACCTGCCCTTGTCCCCTTCCCTGTACAAGTGGGCTTCCGAGGTGGCCAGGGGCTGGGGGTTTACTCAGAGCAAGGATGAGGAGTGGGGGTGGGGTGGGCGGCATGGGTAGGACCAATCCTAATTGTTGGTGGCCCCCTAACCCTGGAAGCTTGGCATTTCCACATGCTGTGTTTATTTGGTCTTCCCAGCAACCCTGCAAGGGCTCCCTCCCAGAAATGGCAGGTATCTTGTCTAACTGGTCAGTGATAATACTCAGGACTCACACACAGACCTTGTGACTCTCCTTTCCGGTCCCTGTGGCCTCTCCCGTCTCCCTGCAGCACTTTCAGCTGTCACACTTCCATCTAGACCCCGGGATTCCGGGACTGAGCTCTGGGGAGGGGACAGGGCAGGGGCCATGCTTCTCAGACACACTCTCGTGATCGTGAGGCTTCAGGACCTCTGGACTGCCCCCTTTGAATCTGGTGTCAGTCCCTGGACCAGAGCACCCTGAATTGGGACTTGGGACACTCTTGGTCATTCATTCAATCAACAAATGTTTATTGAACAACTCCTTGGAACTCCCCTGGCCAGATGATACAAATATGAGCTGCAAATGATAAGACAGTTTTGATCCTCAAGGATCAAAGCTTGGTGAGGGAGACAGGCATCTGAGGCCCATCATTGTCAAATAACGTGGCCAGTGCACTGCAAGAGGTGTGAACAGGAAATGATGGGTGCACAGGGAAGGGGCTCTCGCCCAGCTGGGGATTCAGGAAGGCCTCCTGGAGGAGGTGATACCGAGCTGAGTCTCAAAGGATGAGTAGGAGTTAGTCAAAAGGAAGAGCATTCTGGGCAGGGAGACTGCCTGGGCAAAGACTGGCGAGGAGAAATAGGACCTTGAGTCAAAGTTCACTCCTTTGAAATGGGAGGGGGATGTGGCAAGGGCTGGCGAGTTAGGGGCTGGGACATAGGGACACGGGACCGTGACAGTCCCCAGAGAGCCCTCTGACCTCAGTGTAGCACCTGGGCTGGGGGCAGAGGCCAGATGGGAGGGTGCTGCAGTGGCTCGGGTGAGAGAGGGCAGTGGCCCGGTTCAGGCCCAAGGTAGCGGGGATGGTGAGGGGAATAGATTTGGACAGTACTGAGGAGGGAGTCTTGGCAGGTTTTGAGCATGGATTAGATGTCCACGGTGAGGGAGAGGGAGGTAGACAGTGTGACTCACAGGTTTCCAGCCCGCTGAGCTGTGCCACCCAAAGATGCAAGATCCCAAGCCAAGGAGTGGTCTGGAAGGGGGCAGTGGAGGAGGTGCCCGTGGAGGGTCTCCTGCATAGTGGGGTCTGGCATACTGGAGGACAACCTGCATACTGGAGGATGAAGAGATTTGGGAGTTGCCAGCATCCAGGACATTGAAGCGATGGGCATGGATGTGTGGCCCGAGGGCCAAGGGCCGACCCCAGTGAACAAGAACATTCAAGAGCGAGGCCTGGAGAGGCTGAAGGTGATTAATAATACAGACTCTGGAGCTGGTGACCCAGGTTCAAATCCCAGCTCCACCGCTCTTCCTAACTGGGTAACTGAGGGCAAGTCATTTCACGTGTGCCTCGGTTCTCTCGCCCGAAAAAAGCAGATGGTAATTCCTACCTGACAACCTGGCCAGAAGTACAGGCACCAGCCCAGTTAAAGTGCTGAGTAAGTGCTACAGCGCATCAGCTCCTGGAGGGATGGAGGCCTGGGGGGAGTGTGAAGGAGACGTCAGGCGACCCTTGAGACCAGTGTGGCAGACCCCCAGAGGAGAGGGGACCCCCGCCAGGCCGTGCCCCTCGGCGTCTGGGGTTTGGCAGCGAGGCGATGTCTGGGCCCTGGCGAGTATGGGCCTGGTTCAGGCCTGATCCCCAGGCAGGGAGTGAGTGGGAGGTAAGGGACGGAGATGGCGCTGGGTGGCTCTTCTCCTCAGGAGTTTGGCTGAGGAGGGAGGAGGGAGGCACACACATTTCTAGGATAGATATCGAGGGAAAATAAAATTCTTTGAGAGGCAGAGGCTGATGACACAGGATTCAGTCTCTGAGGAGATGGAGGATGGGAAGTTGGGGTTGTTTATGCCTGATGGCCCCAGTTTCCTTAGAAAAGGGGGGCCTCTGAGAGGAGGAGGATGGGGGTAGAGGCTTCAGGAGAGAGGGGATGGCCAGCCCCGGGGCAGAGGGCCGGAGGAGCTGACCTTAGTCCTTGGTGGGCGGGTGGGGGTCAGGCTTCCAAGGTGATGGCGGCTCATGACAGGTCCTGGGTTAAGACTCTGTTGTCCAGATGGACACAAGGGGAGTGTCTGTGAGGGGTGGGGGCCACCGGGTGATTCTGGCAGGAGCACTTGGCCAGCTCACCTGGGGTGGTAGCAGCAGCCAGCTGGGAAGCGGGCTGTCCCGAGCGTGCGTGCCCCAGGAACACAGGACGTTTCTAGGCTGGGTTCCCTTGATTTCTTGCCTTTCTTGGTTACCTCAGTCCATGGGGAGCACTTGTGGCACACAGTCCCCTTCCCCTATCAAGAGTGACCCTTGCCTGGCTGGGGTCTCTACCCTGGCATTGGCCTGTTGACAGCAGTTTGGTGTGCCGCTTTCAGCCTGTCTGGCCGCCCTGCCCTGACACTGGGCGGTGGGGAAGGAGGACGTGCAAACAGGTCGGCGGCATCCAGGTGGATGGCTGCCTTGCCCTAGTTCACTGCTGAGTCAGCGCTTCTGTCCTGGAGGTGGTGCTTCTGCTGGCGCAAGTGCGTCCAAGGGTCCTGTGTGACTCCCTGGGGAAGAGGTGCTCCAACAGAGCCTTGGGAGGCTCTCAGGGATTTGTCCAGGGCCCAGACCCCTCTCTGGGGACCTTGTGATTCAAGCCGAGGGGCAGCTAGCTGCCCACCATGCCCCACCCCTGTTCCCGCTGGGGGCACCTTCCAGGCCCTGACTCCGCAGGGAAGCTGGTATCTTCTGGCCTAGTCCTGCTGGGGCCTGTGGGCGGCGGGCTGTTAAGGCCAGGTCAGCGTCAGCTGTGGTGCCCCCGGAGCCACAGTGGAGGGAAAGGTGGGGCGGGGCTCTGAGTCACGGCCCTGCTGCAGCGCCTGGTTGGCAGGATGGGGACTGCCCGGGGTGGGGATGGTGCTGAGCCCTGTTCCCATCTCACCCCAGAGAGCTCCAAGCTTCCGGCTGAGTCACAGGCCAGGGGAGAATCTCTAGATGAGGCTGGGGGCTGAGTTGTTCCTGCATCACTTCCTGCTGAGAGCCCAGGCCCTGAGGGTGTGGGAGTGGGGCTCTGCAGGTAGCTCTGACCCTCTCAGAGGGTGAGGGCGGGCGAGGCCCAGGGTGGAGAGGGCTCAAGGCCTTGAGGTGGGACAGCCCCAGGCCTACCGCCATCCTGCCTTCTTGGAGCCCTGGAGAAGCCACTGGCTCAGGCCTGCCCAGGCTAGATGGGACGGCTTCATCCCACCTGGGAGAACTGGCCACGGCTTCAGGCAGCCCGGCTTTCTCTGCACTGGACTAGCCCGCTGGGTAGAGGGTGTGGAGGATGTCTGAGCAGCACAGGTAGCCCAGGAGACCGCACAAGACACTCTCTTTCCACACAGAGAGCAGGGTGGACACTAAGACTGACCCCGAGGTGGGCCAGCACTCACGGAGCTGAGTGCACAAACACCTCCTTTTAGTCGCCTCTGCAGATAGTACCCCAGAGCGAACACACAAGCATGGACAAGCCCTGTGGTAAGGTGTACACGCACACAAACACACACATGGGCAAGCTGAGGCAGGAACCCCACTCAGAACACCGCCGAGCAGGGACCACCTCTTACACACCGCATGGGCCCGTGACACCGGCCCGTGTCTGAGCTGTTGCTCTCTGCTTGGCCGTGAGCCCCTCGTGTGACCAGACGCAGGCCTAGGTTAGAATGGCCCAGGACGAGTTTGTTAGCCATGAGGAACAGGGAGGCCCAGCTCTTCAAAGCAACCCTGTTTCTCTGGCAGCTCTCGCTGGGCTGGATTTTCCTGCAGGGCTTTTTGGTTTTGTTTTTGATCCACTCAAGTGTTGATCGTGTGCCAGATACTGTGCCAACACTGGGATAACGTGTGCGTGTGCGAAGTTGTTTTGAGTAAAGCTCCCAGTAAATGTGGGTTATTATTATGTATGTTATAATTTACATATATAATCTCATTTCTTTTTGTAACAATCCTATGAGGCGAGGTGGTATTATCCTCATTTTACAGATAAGGAAATTGAGGCTCCAAGATGTTAAGTGGCTTGTCCTGGTAGCAAACTGACAGTAAGTGACAGAGGCAGGATTTGAACCCAGGTCTCTGTGCTTCTAATCTGTGTCGCACTGAGACTCCCAGGTGGTAAGCCAGCCCCACTGACCGGCCCTGGTGAAGTCCACAGGGCAAGAGGGATTGTGGAGGGCCAGGCCTTCAGGACACCATGGCTTTGAGTCTGAGAGACTCAGGGCAGAGGGGTGAAGAGGCAGCATCCCCAGGATGGGAGTGCGTGGTGTGAGGGGCCCCTCGCCCGTTTCTCCCAGGCGTTTTCTGTCCCTTGGCCGTTTCATTGACTGGACTCCCAGTGTGACTGGAGGAGGTGTGGGGGCCTCTTGAGCAGCTGGCTTCTTCGGAGGGCTGGGCTGGACCAGGGCTGGGCAGCTGGCGCCCTGGCTGGCCCTCCAACCTGGCTGTGCTCTGCCTGCATGACCCTTGGCAAGTCTCCCCACCCCCCCCCCAAGGCCTGAGTGAGTCTGAGCTGCCACCTGGACTGAAGCTTATCTCTGACCTTTGGCATTTCTGTATCTGGACAGATTCCAAGAGCAGCCTCCTGCCCAGACTTACGGGACCCGCCTGGGTAGAAATGCCCCTCCTCTGTAGGCAGATAAGCATGGGCATATGTGAGCCAGCTTTGCTGTCAGGAGCCTGGAGGGCTGTAAAAGATGAGGAGGGACTGTGGTAGCCATTTGCCCTGGTCTAACTGACTCCTTGTGAGCCTGCTGGGGGTTTTATTTTCATTATCCCCATGATGCATATGAGAAAACTACAGTTCGGTGAGATGACGTCCACACTGCCCTACAAAGGACCTACCTACACGGTGCTTCTCAAAGTGTGCTCCTTGGGCCTCCAACTTCAGAATCCCCTGGGAGCTCATAAAATTGCATGTTCTCAGGCTCCATCCCAAGCCAGCAGCGTCAGAGTCTCCAGGGTCAGGTCGTGGATCTAGAGTTTAGATCTTCCAGGTGCTTTTGCTGCATCTTGCAGTTTGCAGACCAGGAGTCCAGGGAGGAGACCTCCTGAGCCAGCCTTTGTGTACGTTGCTTAATGACTCTGAGCTTCAGTTTCTTCATTTGTAACCTGGAGATAGCAGCAGTTCCTACCTCACAGGATCATCGTGGGCACCCAGGGAGTTAATATCTGCAACATGTTTACCCAACACCTTCCTGTGGTGGCCAACGGGAGGGGTCTCTTTTGGGGGGGTGGTTCTTCCCGGACCAGAATGCAAAATGGTCAGTTTGCTCGTTCCAGAAGGCTGACCAGCTCATCAGCACAAAGTACAAGCAACGTAACTGGGCCCTAATTACGTGTTGGGAAACTTTCTGGTTGGGGAAAGTAGGGGGTTAGTGCTGGAAACTTTCCTTGGGCCTCCCAGTATATAGAGTGCTGATAGGAAGTGGTGAGGAGTTGGGAATTTGAGGCAAAAGACCTGGAGTCTAGTGTGATTCTGGACTTAAGTGTTCAAAGAGAGGCCTTAACTTCTCCAGACCACAGCTGCCCTATGTGGTTTCAGTAACAGAGTTCAGGTTCCGGACATTAGGCTGGACTTTGCCCTGTGAACTCCCAGTGCAGTCCCTGTTTCGGCTCTGGTCATAGAGTGACAAGCCACCTAGCTTCAGGTTCCCTGTAGGTTCCTGCACTGGTACCTTGTGATACTACCCTCCCTCATCAGGAGGGGAACAGCCTTGGAAACTCTGTCATTCCTGTTTGCTGGTGGGATGTCCCAGTATATGTGCTTAGGAAGTCCTACCGAAGGGCTTCCTTCACCATTAGCAACCAGGTAAAAAGCTTGGCTTCTCCAGAAAGGCTGGTATGTGTTCTTCCTCTTGAATAATGAGGACAAGGTAACCTGATTTCCGTTTTCTCTTTGACCACTGGGAGGCTCAGCACTAAATGTGGAGCCCATCTCTGGTAGCTATGTGAGGACCTTATGACCTGCTTATGTGAAATCTGTCCTTCGTTTCTGGATTAGATGTTTTCTTCAGATGTGTTTTTTCCTCCACTCCTGATTTTAGTGTTTATATTTTACTACCTTCTTTTCTTTGCGTTTCCTTGCCCTTTGTGGAACCAGGCTGGGGGTATGTAAAAACACTCACCATGTAAACACACAGGAAGCTGTCTTCTCAGCTGCTTTGTTGGCATGTTGCATTTTTTGCTTCCTCAGCTTCGTGAAGCTGTTTGTCTGCGTGGTTGCAATCCACTGGTCAGTTAGAAGATGCCTGGGGTTGGGTAGGGTGGCTGCTTTTTGCTTGTTTTTCTTTTCTTATCAGCTGCTTTGAATTTTTAAAATAATTTCTCTCCAAATCCATTAGTCACTGAAAGCACAGATGGTATCGTGGTGGATAGATGTGTGTGTTTATTTTTGTCTTCTTCTTCCTTTTCTTCTAATTTATTTCTTTAGCATTGCACAACTATAACCTGTAGAATCCAAAAATGATAACAAGTGCAAAGGGAAAAAAAATTACCTATAATTCCACCAGGGATACCACTTTCCAGCATTTTGTGATTCACCCTTCTGGATTTTTTTCTATGTTTATATTTTTCCCACAAACAAATAGAATCTAACTATGCATACTCTTTTATAACCTTCATTTTCATTTAATGAAAGATACTTGAAATTTATATCAAAGATAGATGCACATAATTTTTTTTTTTAAGCACAGAAGGACTTACTGTGAAAAGCAGTAACTGCCTCAGTCTTCCCCAGCCCCAGGCCTGGGTAAAAGGGGCAATTTTAATCATTTAGACTTCTTGTTATACAGTGGTTTCCTCCACTTAAGTAAAATGCTTATCCCACGATTTCTTGGCTTATCTGACTTACTGACTTGCTGCTGAGAAAAATAAAGCTTTCCATCAGTTCCATCACCCTTCCCCACTTCCTCTAAACATTTTCTGCCACTGTGTTTGGTTACCTTTGAAATTTAAAATAAGATACTTAAGGACTTCCCTGGTGGTCCAGTGGTTGAGACTCCCATCTTCCACTGCAGGGGGGCGCAGGTTCGATCCCTGGTCAGGGAACTAAGATCCCACATGCGGCGGGCGGGGGGGAGGGGGTGGAAAAATAAAATAATATACTTAAGCCTCAGTGTCTTGTTCCACTAACCACGAACAGTCTCTGTGGCCCTCATTGCTCTCAGAGGAAGATATGGAGACTCGACTTTTTCCTTGACTCCCCTGGCCCCCAGCATCACAATGCCTGTCTGTTGTACATTCAGTGTAACATTTACATTCTGTTTAATAACCATAAATCTTCCATGAGTGACTGCGAGGCAGTATAGTTGAAGACCAGCGCCCCATGTTTGCATTCCTCTGTAAATCACCCCACAGGAGTGGGCTGTACTTACAAGTCCTTCTCTTTGGGTCTAACGCCACTCAAAGGAGAATGTTAAATATACTTTCCTTTCTTATATTCTGTCAGGTGCTCAAAATCCACCACTTTATATTTTAGCTCGCTTCATATTTTGACCATGCTTTTTTACGTAACTCTGTTTGCTTGTTGGTCTGGAGTTTCTAATACAATAGCATTTTACCAGCTGTGTAGTATTCCAGCAAAGGAAGTATTTGGGTTTATTTTCACCCTGTCCCCTGTGGTTGGACATTTAGGTTGTTTCAATTTTTCATTAACGTGAATGGTGCTATAATTGATGTTCTTTTACGTTCATCATTGTGCCTTTGTCTCGTACAGAATGTTTGAGGGTTCAGGAATGCTGCTCCCCTTAAATCCGATCACCTTGTCCCCAGCCCCATGCCACCCACTGCTTTGCTGATCTACCTTCAATCAGATCGGCGCATTCTAGAGGTTGGTATGGGAGGGGGGGGCCCCAGGTAATGTCCATCGATCGTCCTCTCTCCAGGCTCTGAAAAGCGGTCACTGCTCAGATTTGAAGTGGATCACATCTCCAACTATACAGCCCTCCTGCTGAGCAGGGATGGCAGGACTCTATACGTGGGTGCTCGAGAGGCCCTCTTTGCGCTCAACAGCAGCGTCAGCTTCCTGCCAGGCGGCGGGTACCAGGAGGTGAGATGATGCCCGGGGATGGCTAGCCTGGGTGGAGGGTGCCAGTGGGGAAGATGGAACTTCTGGGTCCGAGGATGATGCAAACAGGAGAGGGGAAAGGAAAAGAGGGGCATATCCTTTGTTCCCACTTGCACACTTACCTTCCCCTTTGTAATTCCCCAGCTGCTGTGGAGCGCAGATGCAGAGAGGAAACAGCAGTGCAGCTTCAAGGGCAAGGACCCACAGGTGAGCTAGCACCTGGGGGTGACCTGGGCTGAAGGAGGGACGGAGGGTGGTAGATCTGGGCCCGGGATGGAGGCAGGAGGTGGGAGCAGATGCAGCGAGCTGTGGTAGAAAGGGCATAGGCTTCTGAGATGGCCAGACCTAGGTTTGAGTCTCAGCCCTACACTTACTATGTCTGTGACATTGGACAAGTAAGTAGATTTGCCTCTCTGAGCCTTGGTAAAATGGGGATAATGATGCCTGTCTCACTGGACTTACCATGAGGATTCAATGAGCTAATAGGTATAAGGCACCTGGCACATAATAAGTGCCAAATAAACATCAGCTTCCAGCATGAGCAGTGATTGGGTGGGGGTGGAAGTCTGTCCTTCTGAGGGTGGTGCCTAATGTAGCAGGTCTGACATAATCCTGGCTTGGTTTTGGCCAGACCACTGGGTGGGAGCCAGTCCAGCCTGGGTTCTCTGGGAGGACTCCCCACCATTCCCAGAGGCCTTCCTGGTCCTGAGTGCAGCAGATGGCAGTTAAGGTGAAGGCAGAAGAGCACCGGACTTGGGGTCAAGACACAGGTTTAAGTCCAGACCAACCCCGATTTCTTTTATTCAGCAGAAATGTATTAAGCACTTGCTCTGTGCCCAGGTGCTTTTAGACACTGGTTATTATATCATTGTGAAAAAGAAGGTCAGGTTTAAAAGGTGGTCAGGTTACACTTCATTTAAAAAGTGACATTTGAGCCGAGATTACTTGGCTCAGATGAGGTGAGGGAGTTGACATGGGGGAGGAACAGGACTGTAGATTTCACTCTGAGTGAGGTATGTGGGGAACCACTGGCTGGCTGAGCAGGGCAGTGACATGGTCTGGCGTGCGTTTGCAAAAGGCCGCGGTGGTGGAGAGCGGCC
The DNA here is from genome assembly GCF_003031525.2 of Neophocaena asiaeorientalis asiaeorientalis. Classification (NCBI taxonomy): domain Eukaryota; kingdom Metazoa; phylum Chordata; class Mammalia; order Artiodactyla; family Phocoenidae; genus Neophocaena; species Neophocaena asiaeorientalis. The sequence goes on along the minus strand of NW_020175400.1, from coordinate 1,766,268 downwards.
TCGTTGGGGTGAGGACAGAGGGAGAGAGACCAGTGAGGGGCAAGAGGCGATGGTGCCCGGACCAGGGTTGGACCAATAAAGGGAGTGAGGAATGGTCGGATCCCGGAAGTATTTTGAAGATGGGCCCACCAGGATTTCTTGATGGAAGAACCGGGGTGGCGGGTATCAGAGAGTCAAAGCTGGCCATGAGGCTCGGGGCCTGAGGAGCTGAGAAGGCGGTGTAGCCGTCAGTGCAAGGGGGCAGGTCCCGGAGGAGAGAGTTTTGTGGGGAACAATCAGAAGCTCAGTAGACACACTGTTAGAGCTGTTAGACACGCTCGCGGAGGTAATCCGCAAATCTGGGGCCCAGGATTCAGGGCTGCGTGTTTCCTCCTGCTCTGGGCGTAGCTGCCTCACCAGGTGGGGCCGAGACAGCTCAAAAGGGAGGGATTCTGTGCCTTCACCCCAAACTGAAGAGAAGTTTTCCAATCACGGAACTACGTGAGGCCCAAGGTCCCCTCCTGCGCACACGCTCCGTGGTCCTCCATCTGCTTTGCCCCACGAGGCTCCTGGAGTCTCGTTTACTCCAGGATTTGAGTACTGGGGAGCAGAGGCCTCACCCCCAGGGCTGGCCTTGCATCCCGTGGGGAGGGCTCGGCGGTGCCCCCTGGTGGCTTGCTTGGGCCTGACATCCTCCTCCCTCCTCCAGCGGGACTGTCAAAACTACATCAAGATCCTCCTGCCACTCAACAGCAGCCACCTGTTCACCTGTGGCACCGCGGCCTTCAGCCCCGTGTGCACCTACGTTGTGAGTTCCCCTCCTCACCCCGGGCTCGCCTGCGGCTGGCCTGGGAACTGCCTGTCTTTGTGCCCCAGGGAGCTGGTCCCTAGCACTGACCCCTGCTAAAGGGCAGGGCCCAGGGGGAGGCTTCTTGACAGCAGTGGGCCCCGAGAGCCCTGAGGCCCCAGCCCCAGCCCTGATGGCCAGGTTGCCCTGCAGGGGGCGGCAGGGGGTGGGATTCCCCAGGCACAAAAATGCTGGCTGACCCACAGTCACGCCCTCTTGCTTCCTCCAGTTCTTTCCCCTGCTCTCACTCCGTTCCCGCCAGGCCACCTTGTCCACCCTCCTCAACACACGCATACCATTACGTTTCTGCCCTATGCACACCTTCATAAAGGGTGGCATTTTGAGGCTTTGGAGCAACCAGCTTTAGAGTCAGACATACCTGAGTTTGAATCATGTCGCTGCCCTTTCCTGGCTCACATTGCCTTTCTAAGCCTCCTCTCCTCTCTGTTACGTGGGGCAACAGTGCCCACCGCGTCAGGTCCTGGTGAGATGGTGCTGGGACTGTGTCCCGGGTGCCGGGATGAGAAGGACGGCCCGTCAGACCCCTCCCTTCCCTCCAGCACACCTCCCTGTTCTCCCGCCGAGCCCGCTCACTCCCTGGCGTTCCCCTGAGCTCTCCCATCTACTCCCCTGCAGAACATGGAGAACTTTACTCTGGCACAGGATGTGGTGGGGAACATCGTCCTGGAAGATGGCAAGGGCCGTTGTCCCTTTGATCCCAATTTCAAGTCCACGGCCCTGGTGGTGGGTGAGTGTTGGGGGTCAGGGGGGCAGGATGGGCTCATTGAGGCTCCATGTGAGGGCGGGCAGGGGAGCAGGGTGGGCCCCAGGTCTGAGCTGGTGGGTCCATGCCACACCGATTCCCAGCGGGTGCGGCGACCCTGGGCTGCCCTCGGGTTGGCTTTTCTTAGTTCCTACTCCTTCCTCTGTCCTCCTCAAACAAGAAGGGCAGCACTCGTGTCACTCCGGGCCTTGAGCGGGAAGGGGCTGTGCTGAGGGCTCATTCCCATGGGCATGTCCTCTTGGCAGATGGCGAGCTGTACACTGGAACAGTCAGCAGCTTCCAGGGGAATGACCCAGCCATCTCACGGAGCCAAAGCCTCCGCCCCACCAAGACTGAGAGCTCCCTCAACTGGCTACAAGGTGAAGTCCTCTCGCCCCACCCAGTGGGCTGTCACGGGGCCTCAGTGGGGGGGCCCTGTCCACCCAGCAGGGCCTGAGAACAGAGTCTCGCCTGTCTGGGATTCCTGGGCTGACTCTATGCTCCCCACTGGCCCCCACAGACCCAGCGTTTGTGGCCTCAGCCTACATTCCCGAGAGCCTGGGCAGCCTGCAAGGGGACGATGACAAGATCTACTTCTTCTTCAGCGAGACTGGTCAGGAGTTTGAGTTCTTTGAGAACACCATCGTGTCCCGCATTGCCCGTGTCTGCAAGGTGAGCGGGCCGGGCCATCCCAGAGACCCCGAAGGCTCCTCGGGTATAGAACCAGAAGGCCCCGCACCTGTGGCCTTCTCCTGTCCTCCAGGAGGAACGACTTGGCTACTGGCTTTTCTCTCTCTCCTTTTCAGTTAAAATGTCTGTTTTTCCTTATTTATTTTAAAAAACATGAAAATGTAGAAAAGTACACACGAAAATCACTTACAAGATAAGAGGCACCGTGGTATCGTGATTAAGAGCATAGACTCTAGAGCCAGGCTGCCTGGGTTCCAACCCTGCAGGTCGTGTGATCTTGGGCAGTTTCCTTACTGAGAAATCAGTTCATTTCCTTCTCTGTTCAGTGGAAATCATAACAAAACTCCCTCAGGGTTGTTAACGATCTGTGTAGGGCTTTTAGAGATGTGGTGAGCAACCACTTGTTGTCGACTATTGGTGTTATAATCCCACCATCCTACCACAAGAAGTTAGAGTGTTCCTTGCTAATTTTTTTTTTGGCACGTGTGTAAATACACACATATTTATATTATTTAAAACCATGTACAAACAAGAGTTATACTGTAATGTAATTCTTTAGCTCCCCTTTTTGCTCAGTGGTGAATCGTGACATCTTTCCACATTTGTAGATAGACTCCCCTTCGTCCTTTTCCCTGGTGTCCCACAGTAAGGAAAGCGCTGTCATTTACTTAGCTAGCCTCCCGGTGAGGGGACCTGACGGCTGCCACCTCAAGTCTTCTTGATGTGAAATGGACTCAGGCCTGGCTTTGGGTCTGTCTGGTTCTTCCTGGCGTCTGTCTCAGCCACCGCTGGGGAGGGGGCAGCGAGGAGCACCAAGTGTCCCACCCCTGCTCGTGCCTAAGCCCTGGCCCTCTCTCTCTCTCCCAGGGTGATGAGGGGGGCGAGCGGGTCCTGCAGCAGCGCTGGACGTCCTTCCTGAAGGCCCAGCTGCTGTGCTTGCGGCCTGACGATGGCTTCCCGTTCAACGTACTGCAAGACGTCTTCACGCTGAGCCCCAGCCCCCAGGAATGGCGTGACACCCTCTTCTACGGGGTCTTCACATCCCAGTGGTAGGGCCCCCAGGACCTAGCTGGGAACGGGGTTGGGGGGATGAGTTGGGGCCAGGATTGGGCCCCGCTGGCCTCATCGTGAGCCCCAGGGCTGCTGGGCTAATCTGGCCACTTCCTTGGTAGGCACAGGGGGACCACAGAAGGCTCTGCCATCTGTGTCTTCACCATGCGGGACGTGCAGAGGGCCTTCAATGGCCTCTACAAGGAGGTGAACCGCGAGACGCAGCAGTGGTACACCGTGACCCACCCGGTGCCTTCGCCCCGGCCCGGCGCGGTGAGTGCTGCCCCTGTGCTGGGAGGATGGGTCCCCAACTGTGCTGGGATCACTTGCTTTCTCCGAGTTTGTTTTCTCACCTTGAAAGTGGGGACGAAGCCCAGGCCTGCTTGTCTTGCTGAGTTAGATGTGACCATGAATGTCGGGGTGGCTTCAAACCTGCTTTAGGCCGCGCAGGGGTGTCCCCCATCAGGACACTGACTGCATGTGCCTCTCCCCAACTCTGCCATGAGCTCCTTATTCATTTATTGAGTGACAGGCCATGGGGAAATAGTCCTTTCTTCTTTCCTTCCAGCCTCATGGGCTCCCCACAAAGCAGACCTTGAGACAAGGATGTGAGTGCCAGCAGTTTTTAGGGGAGGTGATCCCAGGAAGAAGCAGGAGGGGACAGGATTGTGGGAAGAGGGGGCGGAGCTAAGAAAGTGTGTGTCACTGAGCTGCTACTGCTGTGGGCACCTGGAGCTCGTTCCCTGGGGCCCTGGGAGGCTGCGTGGAGCACATCTCAGCATTGTCCCACTGGGGTGTTTGTCACCAACTCCTGTGCAGTTGAGGGTCACTCCAGGGTATTAATTCCTGGGGCTTTTACAGAGAATGACCTGGGGCAGAGAGAATCAGGAAGCGCCCCTGGCAATATGGGAAACTAACTGCAGGCACCCTCATGCCCCTATACTAGGAAGCCTTGGTCAGCCAGGGCGTCCTGAGAGAGCACTGCCAAAAGGATGCTACAGGAGCAGGAAGTGTGGTCATGCTTCTTGAGGCTTGCGGAAGGGGGTGGGGGAAGAGTGGACAGGAAGGAGAGATGGTTGGTGGGCAGAGAGGGGGAGACCCTGGCAGCTGGGGCCCTTGGGTGCCCCACACCCTGGGCTTTGCCCTTAGGCCTGTAGATCAGTGCGCTGGCTTCGCAGAACTGGAGTGCTGTGCTGTGGCTTCCAAGGGCGGGGCAGGTACCCCTGCTGTTCACTGGGGAGATAGGGCCGGCAGTCCCAGTGGGATTTGCGGGACCCACATCCTGCTTGCTGCCCTGAGTGCCACTCGCCTCAAGCCACCGCCTTCTCCTTCAGTGCATCACCAACAGCGCCCGGGAAAGGAAGATCAGCTCGTCCCTGCAGCTCCCCGACCGTGTGCTGAACTTCCTCAAGGACCACTTCCTGATGGATGGGCAGGTCCGCAGCCGCCTGTTACTCCTGCAGCCCCAGGCCCGCTACCAGCGTGTGGCTGTCCACCGCGTCCCTGGCCTGCAGCGCACCTACGACGTCCTCTTCCTAGGCACTAGTGAGTGCCCACGGCAGGGCAGGCTCAGAGTCAATGGGGCTAGCTTTTGGGACATGGGCCTCAGGCTCTGCGCAGGGCCTGAGTGCTGTCCATGTTGCAGGTGACGGCTGGCTGCACAAGGCGGTGAGCGTGGGCTCCGGGATGCATATCATCGAGGAGCTCCAGATCTTCTCATCAGGACAGCCCGTGCAGAACCTGCTCCTGGATGCCGACAGGGTGAGCAGAGGAGGAGTCCGGGCAGCGTGCTTGGGGTGCCCGACCCCTGCCCCAGCCAGATGGAGAGATCCAGGCTTCTGGCATAAGCTCTCAGAATGTGGGGGCCCGGGAGCATGAGAGGAGGCCCCCTGTGGGTGGCTTTTGTGTGCACTCGAGCCGGGTGCAGCTCTGGGTGGTGGCCCTGGCTGCCTGTGCCTGCTTCTCATCCCCCGTGCCTGTGCAGGGACTGCTGTATGGTGCCTCACACTCGGGTGTGGTCCAGGTGCCCATGGCCAACTGCAGCCTGTACCAGAGCTGCGGGGACTGCCTCCTGGCCCGGGACCCCTACTGCGCTTGGAGCGGCTCCAGCTGCAAGCACGTCAGCCTTTACCGGCCTGCGATGGCCTCCAGGTGAGAGCTCCTGAAGGCCCCACCCACTTGTCCAACCCTATGCACTAGGCCTCCGAGTGCCTTCCCTAGGCCCTCTGTGGAGTCACCACACAGCCTCATTTGTGTCCACTGTCTGGGAATAATTATTAATCAGCTCCCCTTCTGACTCTCATCAAGTGTTGTAGTTCAAATGATAAATTATGTTTGCCTTACCCATCTGTAAAGCAGAGACAAGATTTGGTAAAGTATGAAATATCAAGAGCTATGAAAAGCTTTGCAGGAGAATGTCGATTGGCACGTGAATGTAGTTAAGGAACAAAAAAATAAGGGCTACATAACAGTCCGTTAACAAACCCATTAAGGGAATTCCCTGGCGGTCCAGTAGTTAGGACTCTGCGCTTCCACTGCGGTGGTCACAGGTTCGATCCCTGATTGGGGAACTCAGGTCCTGCAAGTGGTGTGGCCAAAAACCAACCAACCCATTAAAAACTGTTTTCAAAATCACTTATTTAGATTTAAAATTTTCATATAGAAAAAAAGAGATAAATAAAATTAAAACTACCCTAATCCTACCACCTAGAGAGACTTACACTGAGATTTTAATATATATCCCCCCAGATTTTTCCACATATGTGTAAAATAAACAAAAATACACATATTTTAAGTAAATATGGGATCTGTCCTATTTGTAGTGTACATACTTCACTCAAGGGGATACCTGGTTCCAGTTTTATATTTCAAAACACCACGTATGCGTATACATATGTACACCTGAAGGCACACTCAAAAAAATGCTGCCTGCCATTCTCGCTGGATGGTTGATTGTGACTTTCATAATGTATTTAGCCTTTGTGCTTGTTTTTTTCCGGTTTTCTAAAAACAAATCAATGCATGTACATTGCTTTAAAAGAAACAGGTATATACATACAGATACAGCTGTCCTTCCAGACTTTTTCTAAGAGCTCAACTCACTGCTTTTGTAATTCAGGGAAGTATTACAGTACCTCTTTTTTTTTTTTTTTTAATATTTATTTACTTGGCTGCACCGGGTCTCAGTTGCAGTACACAGGATCTTTCGTTGCAGCACAGGGGCTTTTCTCTAGTTGTGGCACGCGGGCTCTAGAGTGCGTGGGCTTAGTTGCCGTGCGGCTATGGAATCTTAGTTCCCCAACAGGGATCGAACTCACATCCCCTGTGTTGGAAGGTGGATTCTTTACCACTGGTCCACCAGGGAAGTCCCTACAGTAACTTTTAACTGAAGTAAATGCTGTGTAGACAGAGGAGATGCCGGCACAAACCCTGCGGGGTGGGGAATCCACCCAGGGAAGCTGCCTGCCTTTCACCCCCACTTTGGGCCTGGTGGTCCCTGAGCCCTTCCCCAGGCCCACATCTGCAGGGCTGCGTGAGGGCATGTGCTGCACGGAGGGCGAGCAGATGCGGTCTTGTGGGGGTTCCTGGCCCATCCCAGACTCTTCTTTGGTCCTTAGGCCATGGATCCAAGACATCGAGGGAGCCAATGCCAGGGAACTCTGCAACACTTCCTCGTCCAAGGCCCGGACTTTTGTACCAAGAGGTAAGGTGCCCCGTCAGGGTGGAGGAGATGTGGGGGGTCTAGTGTGCCTAGAAGGCTCCTGCAGCCACTGCTGTGTGTTAATGCCTTTCCTCACTTCCTCACCCCTTTGGCCCTGCAAGCAGGACCCTGGCAAGTGAGACCCCCAGTCCCTGAAGTCCCCAGAGTTGCTGTTACAGCAGGAGGACCATAGCGCAGAGGGAGGTGGGTGAGCCTGGGGCTACCGTGGACATCAGTCCCCCTTTACCCGGGACTGTGCCTCCTTTGCCTGCAGGTGAGAAGCATTGTGAGCCAGTCCAGTTCCAGCCCCACACAGTGAACACCTTGGCCTGCCCTCTCCTCTCGAACTTGGCAACCCGGCTCTGGCTGCACAACGGGGTCCCCATTAATGCCTCGGCCTCCTGCCGCGTGCTGTCCACCGGGGACCTGCTGCTGGTGGGCAGGCAGCAGGAGCTGGGGGAGTTCCAGTGCTGGTCGCTGGAGGAGGGCTTCCGGCAGCTGGAGGCCAGCTACTGCCCAAAGGTGGTGGAGGACGCAGTGGCAGACCGAGCAGACCAGAGTGGCAGCGTGCCCGTCATCATCAGCACGTCTCGGGTGAGTGCGCCGGCCGGGGGCAGGGCCACCTGGGGTGCAGACAAGTCCTACTGGACCGAGTTCCTAGTGATGTGCGCGCTGTTCGTGTTCGCCATGGTGCTCTTCATTTTATTCTTCCTCTACCGGCACCGGGGCGGCATGAAAGTCTTCCTGAAGCAGGGGGAGTGTGCCAGCGTACACCCCAAGACGCGCCCAGTGGTACTGCCACCTGAGACCCGGCCACTCAATGGCGTGGGCCCCCCTAATACCCCACTCGACCACCGAGGCTACCAGGCTCTGTCGGACAGCTCCCCAGGGCCCCGGGTCTTCACAGAGTCAGAGAAGAGGCCGCTCAGTATCCAGGACAGCTTCGTGGAGGTGTCCCCAGTGTGTCCCCGGCCCCGGGTCCGCCTGGGCTCTGAAATCCGGGACTCTGTGGTATGAGAGCAAACTTCTAGAGGCAGCCTCCCTCTAGGGGGCAGGAGTGCTCAGAGAGGGTCGGCTGGACCCCTGCTCCTCGTGGAACACAGCCACAGCCGCGGTGCCCAGCCCTCGGGAGCGATGGAGCCAGCTTGCCTGGTGTCAAGCGACAAGGCCCCTCCACCCCAGATGGCCACAGCCCCACAGGGCCTGGCTGAAGATCGGGGCCTGCCCGGGTGCTCCTTATGAAACTGAGCCCTTTGTTTCAAAACAGTTGAAAATGTGAAACAAGAGAAAACAGTGAGAGAACACAGAATGCCATGCACACGGCCGGCCCAGTCTCCGGACTGGGAGGGCTCATCCAAAGTGGTTGTTGGAGACAGAGTTGAACATCCCACACCAACTGGCCTCGCCTCTTCCACCTTCTGACTTATCCTACTGCCACAGGCTGCCCCTTCTCACGGCAGAGCCAGGAGCCAGCTCGGGCTCCAGTGGGTCCAGCCTCGCCAGCTGGCCAAGTTGTTGCAGCCATCATCCTGTCACCTCAGGGACCGGAGGGCCACGCTGGCACCACAGCCCTCACGACGCCCTGGGCTCAGACCCACCTCCTGGACCTTTCCGGCCTGTATCAGGCTGCGGCCACATGAGAGAGACAGAGGGTAGCGTGAGCCCAGGAGAGAGTATATGACAATGTACACCTTCCCTCGGAATTCCAGAAGACTGTTGCCTGCCTTCCTCCATCCCAGCCTGCAAACCTGTGTCCCTTTTCCCCACACCAGCCCTGGCCTCCTCTTCAAAACGAGTCCCCAGTTCACCCCTACACCTTGCAGCCTCCACTCTAAGGGATGTTGATACTGCCCAGCACAGGGGCCCTGAGTTTATGTGGGTTTTGTATTCTTTTTAATAAAATGCACTTTACTTTTTTTTTTTTTTTTTAATAAAATCTAAAGAATTGAAATTGAATCATGCCCCTTCCAAAAAGCAAAGGACTGTTGCTTTTTGAGGCTGGTATAGTTCTTTGAGTTCTGGGAGGTTCTAGGCCTCCTCTTTCAGGTGCTAGTGGGCCAGACCCAGCCCAGCCTGGCCAACCACACCTCCCAGCAGAGCCAGGTTCTTAAAGTGGGGAGTTCAACCAACACACTGATGGGCGGGGGAGGGGATTTGTTCACTTTACTTCAGTCCCTTTACTTTGTATCCCCAGTTCAGTTCAGGGATGGGGCACAGGGGACAAGGTCTTGAGTTTTCTTGTTTTAACTTGAAAAGAATTTTTATCTTTAAAATGATCATACAGTAAAACTAAGTTTTTTCTTTTAGTACACAGTTCTGCAAGTTTTAACACATGTATAAATTCATGTAACCACCACCACAAATCAGGATACAGAAGAGTTCCACCCCTCATGTTACCCTTCATACTCACACCCTCACGAGAGGTGGGAAGCGCGGGGTACAGCCTGACTTCCTGCTGTCCGCTTTAGATCCTTATTCCCAGTGTGACCAAAGGCTCCTAGAAGTCCACTCCTTCCTCATGCCAGTGTTTCTAGTGTCACACAAAGGCCCAAAACTTCTAAACCTTTATTTTTGACTAGTAGAAACACAAACAGCGATGACAATGACAGAAGGGAAGAAGCCTTGACATGGAGGACCCTCCCCTGTCCCAAGCAAGACTGCGCAGTGCCACCTCCAGGCTGGGCCAGCTTGACCGGCCCTGGCAACACAGGGGTAACCTTGGCCGTGGCTCAGCAGTGGAGTTTCTTCGACAGGGTGCTGGGACACACGCTGTGGCTCCTGTCACAGGACAATCTTAAAGGAGCTGAACAAAAGAAGAATGCATTGGGTTTTCTGCTGGCAGAGGAAGGTAGGGACTAAACCCAAACTTCCCTACCTCTCCCCCAAGACCCTTTGGAATGGGCTGTGTCCCATATCTGTGAGTCCCCTCTAGAAGAAGAGCTACTCTACTACATTCAGAGGAAGCGGGAGGCTTTCTCTAACCCCAGGTACCGCCTCCCATAATAACGTCGCAGACTCAGTGCAACAAATGAGCACCACAGTCATACCTGGCAAAGTCTGGTGAGCGGGAGATGACATGCTGGAATTCAGAAAGATTGATGGTCCCATCCCTGTCAATGTCAGACTCTTCTAGGATCTGGGAAAGGGAAAGCTTCAGGCCAAAGCCCAACCCTTCCCTCCTGCTCCCCGGCCCGGCCCAGCCGAGCCCGGCCCCGTTGCTCACATTGTCGATGAGCTGCTTCATCTCTGAGGCACTGAGCCGTGTGTCCTCCCCCTCTCCCGTGAGGCAGTTCACGAGCTGGCTCAGGTCTTCTCTGTTCAAGGTTCCGTCATCATCAAAATCTAGAAAGCAGACGCAGGAAGCCAGAAAGGACGTGGTCAGGATGAGCTCCAAGCTCCTGACCCCCAGCTCCCAAGCAGTACCCCCACAAAGACCATGTTGGAAGGGGTGGTGTTCCACCCGGCCCCTGGTTCTTACCGAAGATGCGGAAGGCATAGTGGGACTTGATGTCTGGGGTGGCTGTGTCACTGAATACACTGAGGAGGTCCAAGAAGTCCTCAAAGCTCAGGCTGTCTCTGGTTGGGGAAGTGGAGAAGACCCTGCAGATTCGCTCCTTGAAGGGGTTGGCCTAGGCAAGAAAGCCCTCTATGAATGCCACAGGATGCAGCCCAAGTCACACACTCAAACCCCACTGGGAAACTGGAGGGAACAGTTCAGGCTCTCGAGGGGAGAACGATCAGTGCTTTGGGGCCAGCACGGAGCTCAGGAGGACCAATGACCCAGCTGGGGATGGCTTCCCAGGAGTCAGAGCTTAACCCAAAGGCAGGCCTGGGAGCACAGAAGGAAGAGGAAGGCCTCCTAAGCAAAGAGGACAAGATGGGCTGGTTATTTTAAAACACAAAACATTTCACTGAGCACTTACTGTGTTACAGGCACTAGGCCAGGCACTTTGCATAGCAATTTTCACAGCAGCCCTATGGAGAGCAATCAGCCTCTGGAACAGGGTTTCTCAAGCTTTAATAAGGTAATTCAACTCCTCTTAAAGGATAAAACTTGTTTGAACCTCCAAGAATATGTCTGAGAATCCCAGGTTGCACAACACCCTTCTATATAATTCCCTTGGATGATTTTGGTAAAGCCCTAGCCCCCAGGAAATCAGGGCTAAAAAGGGAAAAGACTAGAATGGGGACCAGTGACCACATGATCTCAAAAGGAGTAGCAGAGGGAGGCTGGGGGGCTGGCACCTTGAGCTCTGGAAGGCTGAGGATCTGCTCCAAGGACACTCGTGCCTGCAGTGACTCCTCCACACTCCGGTGCTCCTGGGGAAGAAGCTCACAAAACCGCCTGTGGGCTCTGGCAGAAGGAGGGGAACCTGTTGTTGTCCTTTCCTGAGTGTATTACATCCCCACTCCTGTCTTGCTACCCATTATAAACCAGGTGAGGAGCTAAGCCCCACACACAGTATGTCTGAGTCTCAGGCATAAGCCAAGAGGAGATGTATCACAAGACAATATAGGCTGGGAGTCCATTCTTGCAATGGGTATTGACTGTGGGCCCACTGTGTCCCAGGCACTGGGCCCTGGTTCTAGACCTCCTGAGGGATAGAGAGGTCTGGGAAGGAGCCAGAAGTTGGCCCTCAAGAACAAATGAAAAGAGCTGAACTGAAATCTCATTCTCATTTCATTTCAGGAATCTCCTGCTGCTCCTCAAAGCAGCTACCCTGAACTATCTCCTCCTTAGGCACCATCTCATTCCCACTGGGATTACTTTTGCCCAGAGAAGCTCAGTAATCTTCTCACTCAAGTGCCCTGGCCACATAAAGCTTGCCCACGGCTAGGAAGGGGGTTCCAGTCCCAGTTCAAATTCTCCTACTCAGTCTTAGGCAAATTATCAAACTGTTTCATTGTCCCCATACCTCCGTCGTGAGGATTAAATTAGGCAATGTAGACAACCTCGTAGCACAGCCTGGCACATGGCAAGTGCTCAATAAGCGTTAACGGTTACTGTATTATTCAGGTAAAGGAGGAGCCAGGCTCCCCAAGTAGGTAAAGCAGCCCAGAACTACAGCAGCCCCTGCCGGACTGGAGCAGGAAGTTCGGTTATGCAGAAGCCAGCGGAGCGAGGTCAAAGAACGCCCAACTTTGGCTGGAAGCTGCGAGGTGACTCCACGGTGCACAGCTGCGGCCGCCGGCGCCAGCGGGGAGGTCGTGCCGGGAAGAGGGCACAGCCTAGCGCCCAGGGCCCTGCACTCCAGTTCCGGGGCTCGGGCAGGCCCCTGCCGCTCCCTCTGGCGGGGCCTCAGTTTGCCCACCTGTAAGACAGAGCCTCCCCCCGCCCCCCACCCCCGAAGTCGTCCCTAGAAGATCCCGGAGGTGAGGTTCGAGACAGCACTTACAGGAGGATCTCCTGTTTGGTCAGGAACGTCAAGTCCTGGAAGGCAAAACAAGACAGGGGGTCAGCGTGCGGCCCGGGGCCAGAGGCCGCGTCCGCCGCCCTGCCGCCGCTCGGGGACACCCCCACCCGCCCGAACGCAGGGCCGCGCACAAACTCCCTGGGAACTGGCGTCTCACGCACCTGGTACTCGACCAGCAGCTCCTTGGACAGGCGACTGCCCGAGCCCCCCATTGCCGCGCCGCACGTACAGCTCCGCCAACTCTTCTCGGGACGCCGGCAACTTTCTCACTTCCGCCCTCGGGCCGCGTCACCGCCCAGTCCCCGTGGCAACCGCTCCTGGGGCCACCGCCCCCAGGCCCGCCCCCTCCTTTAAAGTTCCCAGGCGCTCCCCGCCGGGTTCAGCCAGCTGGATCCCGGCTCTAGGCAGTTACCGGCGAGCTGGAGGCGGGGCCCGCGGCGGGGCCGGACGCTCCAGGGCGGAGCCCGACGCTCCAGGGCGGAGCCCAGGCCGCACGACCCCGCCTCCTGGATGGGCGGGACGGGCCGCGCCGCGTGCCTGCGTGCAGGTTGCGCAGGCGTTAAGGGTGCCACGACCTCTCTATGGCCCCGGCAGGATTTCGGGGGAAGGCGAGCGTGTTCGCCTCACCTGCCTTGCGTGGCGGCGGGGGCGGGGCGGCTTTGTGTGGAGACCGGTAAGGGGCATTAGGGAAGTGTTTAGAGCAAGGGTAACCGAGAAGCCTCGTGACTCGCTGAGTGGCCCGAGGCGGTCGGCTGCCCCTCTGCCCAACGAGGGCTTTTCCACCCAGACGTTACCACCGAGCACCTGCCGTACGTGTTGCAACCCTCATACCACCTCTCCAGAAATAACTATAACCTTTCTGCCTACTGAGGCCGTTTACTGAGGGCCCACTGAAACGCTCTGCATAGCTTCAGTTCTTACAACAGTTCTGCAAGGTAAGTTACCGTTTTACAAATTTGGAAATGCAGAGGCTCAGGGGAGTTCAGTGACTTGTCTAGACTCGGTCATTTACAAAGCCGTCTCTCCAGTCTAAGGCTCTTTTCAAGAATCCACCCTGCTGTACTCATTCCAGCCTACATGCTGTCCTCTGACCCCACCCTGCGTCCAGACTGCATGCTGGGCGAGGCAGCTGACCTGTTTGCTCTTGTCCCCTCTCAACTCCTAGGACAATGCTTGACACATGGTAGGCTTTCAATATTTATTGGATGTATGCATGAATGAATTAAACTACACTGTTCCAAAAGGTGAGGATCACAAGCTACTGTGTGGAGGAGGTGGAGGTGCGGTTAATTTTTTTTTTCCACATCTTTATTGGAGTATAATTGCTTTACATTGTTGTGTTAGTTGCTGCTGTATAACAAAGTGAATCAGCTATACGTATACATATATCCCCATATCCCCTCCCTCTTGCGTCTCCCTCCCACCCTCCCTATCCCACTCCTCTAGGTGGTCACAAAACACCGAGCTGATCTCCCTGTGCGATGCGGCTGCTTCCCACTAGCTATCTATTTTACATTTGGTAGTGCATATATGTCCATGCCACTCTCTCAGTTCGTCCCAGCTTACCCTTTCCCCTCCCCGTGTCCTCAAGTCCATTCTTTACGTCTATGTCTTTATTCCTTTCCTGCCCCTAGGTTCTTCAGAACCATTTTTTTTTTAAGGTTCTATATATATGTATCAGCATACGGTATTTGTTTTTCTCTTTCTGACTTATTTCACTCTGATAAAAGACTCTAAGTCCACCCACCTCACTACAAATAACTCAACTTCGTTTCTTTTTATGGCTGAGTAATATTCCATTGTGTATATGTGCCCATCTTTTTTTTTTATTTATTAATTTTTTTATTTTTGGCTGCATTGGCTCCTTTGTTGCTGTGCATGGGCTTTCTCTAGTGGTGGCGAGCGGGGGCTACTCTTTGTTGTGGTGTGCGGCCTTCTCGCTGTGGTGGCTTCTCTTGTTGCGGAGCACGGGCTCTAGGTGCACGGGCTTCAGTAGTTGTACCACGTGGGCTCAGTAGCTGTGGCTTGTGGGCTCTAGAGTGCAGGCTCAGTAGTTGTGGTGCACAGGCTTAGTTGCTCTGTGGCATGTGGGATCTTCCCAGACCAGGGCATGAACCCATGTCCCCTGCATTGGCAGGCGGACTCCTAACCACTGTGCCACCAGGGAAGCCCATGCCACATCTTCTTTATCCATTCATCCATCAGTGGACACTTAGGTTGCTTTCCATGTCGTGGCTATTGTAAATAGTGCTGCAGTGAACATTGTGGTACATGACTCCTTTTGAATTATGGTTCTCTCGGTATTTGCCCAGTAGTGGGATTGCTGGGTCATATGGTAGTTCTATTTACTTTTTTAAGGAACCTCCATACTGTTCTCCATAGTGGCTGTATCAATTTACATTCCCACCAGCAGTGCAAGAGGGTTCCCTTTTCTCCACACCCTCTCCAGCATTTATTGTTTGTTTGTTTGTTTAATTCAAACCTATATTTGCAGTTTCTGAAATGCTGATCCATAGACCACTCTCTCGTTACACATGTGCACCAACGGAAAAGCAAAGAGAACCCCGGTCATCCCACGAGAGGAACAGCTCCTCATCCAACAGTCTTCAGAAGGCTACACGTGCAGTCCCTGCGCCCGTCCAGGTGGCGATGCAATAAATACACAGCTCGCCCTGCTCACCTCAGTCCAGCCAGGCCTGCCACTACCTGTTGTAGGCCTGCTCCTTTTTGGACTTCTCCAGGGCCTTGTCCATGGTCTTCTCGTTCTCCCCTCAACATTTGGGGCAGTACCACTTGCCCTTGGGTTTATGGTTCAGTCCCACGCAGGAGAAGTGGAACCACTCGATGGGGCACTCGTCATTGTCACAGCCAATCATCTCTCCATAGGAGACCTGATTGCACAGACAGTACGTGGGCTCATTCAGGTCAATGGGAAGGTCCACAGGGGATGCTTCCCTCTCGGCTTTGACCTTGGAGCGTTTCTTCTTCTTGGAGGTCTTTGCCTTTTTCTCTGTAGATTTTTTGATGATGGCCATTCTGACCCGTGTGAGGTGATACCTCATTGTAGTTTGATTTGCATTTCTCTAATGATTAGTGATATTGAGCATCCTTTCATGTGTTTGTTGGCAATCTGTATATCTTCTTTGGAGAAATGTTTTCTGCCCATTTTTGCATTGGGTTGTTTGTTTTTTGATACTGAGCTGCATGAGCTGCTTGTATATTTTGGAGATTAATCCTTTGTCAGTTGCTTCACTTGCAAATATTTTCTCCCATTCTGAGGGTTGTCTTTTTGTCTTGTTTATGGTTTCCCTTGCTGTGCATAAGCTTTTAAGTTTCATTAGGTCTCATATGTTTATTTTTGTTTTTACTTCCATTTCTCTAGGGGATGGGTCAAAAAGGGTCTTGCTATGATTTATGTCATAGAGTGTTCTGCCTGTATTGAAGACCCCAACGCAGCCAAAATAAATAAATAAATAAATTTTTTTTTAAAATAAATAAATAAATAAATAAATGGGTATTGAATTTTGTCAATAGCTTCTTCTGCATCTGTTGAGATTATCATATGATTTTTATCCTTCAGTTTATTAATATGGTGTATCACATTGATTGATTTGCGTATATTGAAGAATCCTTGCATTCCTGGGATAAACCCCACTTGATCATGGTGTATGATCCTTTTAATGTACTGCTGGATTCTGTTTGCTAGTATTTTGTTGAGGATTTTTGCATCTGTGTTCACCAGTGATATTGACCTGTAGTTTTCTTTTTTTGTGAAATCTTTGTCTGGTTTTGGTATCAGGGTGATGGTGGCCTCGTAGAATGAGTTTGGGAGTGTTCCTCCCTTTGCTATACTTTGGAAGAGTTTTAGAAGTATAAGTGTTAGCTCTTCTCTAAATGTTTGATAGAATTCACCTGTGAATCCATCAGGTCCTGCACTTTTGTTTGTTTGAAAATTTTTAATCACAGTCTCAATTTCAGTGCTTGTGATTGGTCTGTTTATATTTTCTATTTCTTCCTGGTTCACTCTTGGAAGGTTGTGCTTTTCTAAGAATTTGTCCATTTCTTCCAGGTTGTCCATTTTATTGGCATATAGTTGCTTGTAGTAATCTTTCATGATCCTTTGTATTTCTGCAGTGTCAGTTGTTACTTCTCCTTTTTCATTTCTAATTCTGTTGATTTGAGTCTTCTCCCTTTTTTTCTTGATGAGTGTGGCTAATGGTTTATCAGTTTTGTTTATCTTCTCAAAGAACCAGCTTTTACTTTTATTGATCTTTGCTGTCATTTCCTTTATTTCTTTTTCCTTTATTTCTCATCTGATCTTTATGATTTCTTTCCTTTTGCTAACTTTGGGGTTTTTTTGTTCTTCTCTCTCTAATTGCTTTAGGTGTAAGGTTAGGTTGTTTATTTGAGATTTTTCTTGTTTCTTGAGGTAGGATTGTATTGCTGTAAACTTCCCTCTTAGAACTGCTTTTGCTGCATCCCATAGGTTTTGGGTTGTCATGTTTCCATTGTCATTCGTTTCTAGGTATTTTTTTATTTCCTCTGATTTCTTCAGTGATTTCTTGGTTATTTAATATTGTTTAGCCTCCATGTGTTTGTATTTTTTACAGTTTTTTTCCTGTAATTGATATCTAGTCTCATAGCATTGTGGTCAGAAAAGATGCTTGATAGATACGATTTCAGTTTTCTTAAATGTACCAAGATTTGTGTGGTAAGGTTGGTTCAGTGGGTTGTGTAGGCTTCCTGGTGGAGGGGACTGGTGGATGAGGTTGGATCTTGTCCTTCTGGTGAGCAGGACCATGTCCAGTGTTGTGTTTTGGGGTGTCTGTGAACTTAGTATGATTTTAGGCAGCCTCTCTGCTAATGGGTGGGGTTGTGTTCCTGTCTTGCTAGTTGTTTGGCATGGGGTGTCCAGCACTGGAGCTTGCTAGTCGTTCAGTGGATCTGGGTGTTAGTGTTGAGATGAAGTTCTCTGGGAGAGCTCCCGCCGATTGATATTACATGGGGCCAGGAGGTCTCTGGTGGTCTAGTGTCCCGAACTCAGCTCTCCCACCTCAGAGGCTCCAGTCTGGTAGCCGGCCGGAGCACCAAGACCCTTTCTGCCACATGGCCAGGTACGTGGGGAGTTTTTTGCCTTTTGGGAAGTCTGAGGTCTTCTGCCAGCATTCAGTAGGTGTTCTGTAGGAGTTGTTCCACATGTAGATGTACTTTTGATTTATTTGTGGGGATGAAGGTGTTCTCCATGTCTTACTCCTCCACCATCTTGAAGGTACTCTCTGATCCATGTCTGAAGCTTCCAGTTCTGAAGCTTTGACAGCATTTCCTTCCCTCCATTCACAGCCACGTTTCTCTGCTAGCCTGTTGTTGGCAGGAACCAGTTCCTCACAAGCTGGTGGACTGAGCAGGTCACTTCCTCACTGCTTGTTGGCTGGAAGTCTCAATCAGTTCTTTGCCATTTGAGTCTTTCCATAAGGTACCTTCCACATGGCAGGTGGCTTCCATGTATATATGTCGCTGCAGATTCTCTCCCTGGTAGGCTGCTCTCGCACCAGCGTTCGCTGCCAGTCATGGAACTTCCAGAAGCTGAGGAGGCATGCTCCGAGGTTAATTATCTTTTATTGTTGTTTGTTTTCAGCTTTAATGAGGTATAATTTTTTTTTATACAAATTTATTTATTTATTTATTTTTGGTTGCCTTGGGTCTTCGTTGCAGTGCATGGGCTTCTCATTGTGGTGGCTTCTCTTGTTGTGGAGCTCGGGCTCTAGGCGTGTGGGCCTCAGTAATTGTGGCTCATGGGCTCTAGAGTGCAGGCTCAGTAGTTGTGGTGCACAGGCTTCGTTGCTCCACGGCATGTGGGATGTTCCCGGACCAGGGCTCAAACCCGTGTCCCCTGCATTGGCAGGTGGATTCTTAACCACTGTGCCACCAGGGAAGTCCATAAATTATTAAATAGTTATTCTGAGTCATCCAGCAGTCCCTGGTAAGTCTGGTTAGCATATTGTCCTTCCTGTGCCCGATCAACCCTTGACACAGTGATAAAACTGAGTGGCTGATTTAAAAATAACTCGTAGTGCTATTTTTAAACAAAACAATTATTTTGTTTCTTGGTTGGGTCTTTCAAAGGTTTGTTCATTGATCATTTTTTTATTAAAGTACCCGCCCTTGGATTTGTGAATTCTAACTTTTTTTTGTTTTCCAAGACATTTCATTCCCTGCTTGTAATATTATTTCCCTCTTCCTCTTTTCCTTGAGACATTGCATAGGATGGCCACACAGGGTTTGTCTGACGTGGTGATATTTGTTGTTTGATGTTTGAGACCTCAATGAGCCAGGCATGTGAAGAATACCTGGGAGGTGGGTATTTTAGGCTGAGAGAACATAAATCACCAAGGCCCTGAGCAGGAGCAAGTTTCGGAAGAGTGAGCAGCAGAGTGGGCCAGGGGAAGAGTGGTCTGGGAGGAGGTTAAGAGGGGGAGGCACCGCTAAGCCTTGAGAGCCCGGAGGCCATGCTGAGGAAATGGACTTTGTTCTAGGGGCTCAAGGTTACATCCCTAGTGAATGGAAGAGCCAGAATTCAAACACCTTGTCAGCCTCCAAAACCACATCTCTCACCTTCCTGCCAGGATGATACTGACTACACAGGCTTGTTGTGAGGGTCACCTGAGTGCACTTGGAAAGCCCCCAACCCATGCCTCGCACAGCATAGACATGCGAACAGTGTGCCCTTTCTCCTGGTTTTCCTATGTAGGTTCAGTCCTGTTGTGTGGTCACTATGATTTGTCACTTTCAAGTATTCCTCTTTATTCCTAGGTATTGTTTTTGCCTCATAGTTCACTTGAATATAAATACAACCATACCCACTTTCTTTTTTTTGTTTTTCTTTTTGCGGTACGCGGGCCTCTCACTGCTGTGGCCTCTCCTGCTGCGGAGCACAGACTCCTGACGCACAGGCTCAGCGGCCATGGCTCACGGGCCCAGCCGCTCCGCGGCATGTGCGATCTTCCCGGACCGGGGCACGAACCCGTGTCCCCTGCATCAGCAGGCGGACCCTCGACCAGTGCGCCATCAGGGAAGCCCCATACCCACCTTCTATTGATTCTATTGACTGATATGTCTTTACTCATATTTTTAGCCTTTTGGTATCATCTTGGCCCTAGGTCCTTGGTCCTAGCCCCTGGCTTTTAATGTTACTCCAAATTTGTATATAGCCCAGACCTTACCCTTAACCTCCAGGTTTGACTGTCCTACTGCCTACACCACTTTTCTTAGCATAGGGACTTCCCTGGTGGCGCAGTGGTTAAGAATCTGCCTGCCAATGCAGGAGACACGGGTTTGAGCCCTGGTCTGGGAAGATCCCACATGCCGCGGAGCAACTAAGCCCATGCGCCACAACTACTGAGCCTGTGATCTAGAGCCCGTGAGCCACAACTACTGAAGCCCGCTCGCCTAGAGTCCTTGCTTGTCAACAAGAGAAGCCATTGCAGTGAGAAGCCCGTGCACCACAACGAAGAGTAGCCCCTGCCCACCGCAACTAGAGAAAGCCCGTGCGCACCAACAAAGACCCAACGCAGCCAAATATAAATAAATAAATTTATTTATTTATTTTAAAAAAATATGGCAGTCTTCAAAAGTTAAAAAAAAAACAACACGTAGCATAAAATTTAACACCTTAACCATTTCTGAGTGTATAGTTCAGTAGTGTTAAATATATTCACATTGTTTGGTAGCCAATCTCCAGACCTCTTTCCTTCTTGCAAAACTGAAACTCTGTGCCCATTAAACAACAAACAATTCCTCATTTTCTCCTCCCGCCAGCCCTTGGGAACCACTATTCTACTTTCTGTCTCTATGAATTTGAGCACTTTAGGTCCCTTATATAAGTGGACTCATACAGTATTTGTCCTTTGGTGACTGGCTTATTTCACTTAGCATAATGTCCTGAAGGTCCATCCGTGTTGTAACACATGTCAGCATTTCGTGCTTTTTAAGGCTGAAAAACATTCAGTTGTCTGTATATACTGCATCTTGTTTATCCATTTGTCTGTCGATGGATACTTAAGTTGCTTCCACCTTTTGGCTATTGTGAATAATGCTGCTATGAAAGTGGGTGTACAGATATCTCTTTTTGAGACCCGGCTTTTGGTTCTTTTGGATATATACCCCGAAGTGGGATTGCTGGATCATATAGTAATTCTATTTTTAATTTGTTGAGGAGCTGCTGTACTGTTTTCCATAGCAGCTGCATCACTTTACTTTCCCACCAGCAGTGCACAAGGGTTACAATTTCTCCATATCCTTGCCAACACATGTTATTTTCTGTTTTTGATAGTAGCCATCCTAAAGGATGTAAAGTGGTATCTTACTGTGATTTTGATTTGCATTTCCCTAATTAGTGATGTTGATCATCTTTTCATGTGCTTGTTGGACATTTGTGTATCTTTGGAGAAATGTCTTAGGCTCACTTTCAATACAATAATTAAAGATTTTATGTTTTATTGTCAATATTATGCTTAGCTCGAGTTTAAAAAAATTTTTTTTATTGTGGTAAAAAACGCATAAGATTTACCACCTTAACCATTTCTAAGTATGCAATTCAGTAGTGTTAAGTATATTCCCATCGTTGTGCCGCCAGTCTCTAGAACTTTTTCATCTTACAAAACTGAAACTCTATACTCATTAAACTCAACTTGACTTTTAATATGTTTTTTTGTATGTTCTTTGTTTTTTCTGTTTTACTAATATGAAGTTTCTGGACCAGCAGAGCTGAGAGTACCCAAACTTGTACTGAGGCAACTCTACTGAGGTAAGCTTCATTCTGAAGTCCCATCTGGGCCAACAGCAGGTCATCTCCCTGACACTTCTGGGTCCACAGGGCTCCAGGGGCCCAGTGGGAGATGAAGACAGGCACCTATATTTCTGCCTTAAAGGATTGGCCTAGGGCACTTATGATGGGCCATCCTCACCCAAATGGTTCTATGTATGGCCATTTGGAATCACTACACAACAGTGGAAAAGCTGTTCCCATGAAGGAGTGGTCAGCTTTGAAACCTTGGCCATTCTCATGCACTGGAACACTGGTGCAGTTTTCTGGAGGGCAGTTTGACACCCTATCAAAAGCCTGAGCCATGAGCCTACTCTGACCAGTGGTCTACAAAGATTTTATTTTAAAGGAAAATAAAAACATCTACAAAGATAGATACACAGGATGTTCATCACAACATTGTATATAATGGTATGAAATTGGCAGCAACCTAAATGTACAGCAGTTAAAGGTTTGTTAAAAAATTAAGATCCGGGACTTCCCTGTGGTCCAGTGGTTAAGACTCCGCATTCCCAATGCAGGGGACACAGGTTTGATCCCTGGTTGGAGAACTAAGATCCCAGATGCCACATGGCACAGGCAAAAAAAAAAAGTCAAGATCCACCTACATATGAAAATGAGGCTAAATGTAAATTGTGATTTTTCCCTGGGCACTGGAATAAGGGTTGTAATTTATCTTTATTTTTTTAATCCATTAAGAAAGTTTACTCAATATATATAATTTTTAGAAAGAGAAAGAATTTGATTTATATTTTTAATTCAGTAAAAATGTATGCTAATCTGTGGGTGATAATTATGAGTGATTTCTGTGTTTTCAGAATATTTTACCAGAGGCATATATTACTTTTGTAATCAGAGCAAAAAGTAAAGGTTATTTGAAAATAAAAATAGGAGAGTTCCCTGGTGGCCTAGTGGTTAGAATTTGGGGCTTTCACTACCATGGCCCAGGTTCAGCCCCTGGTCAGGGAACTGATATCCCGCCAGCTGCGTGGCATGGCCAAATAAATAAATAAATAATAATAAATAAAATCTTTGGAAATGGGATAGCATCATGTATTTTTCACCTTATGATTGTTTCAGGTCAGCCCCATGGCTATTCCACATGGTTCAAATGAAACTTCCTATTTGCTACCTCCAAACAGTGAGGACTGGGGAGGGCACGGCATTCCTGACTTTGTCTATGGGCAGAAGGAACTTGTGCCAGAAGGGATTCAGTGGCCAAGGAGCGGACCCAGCCTTCCGGACACACTGCCACTGTCTCGCTTTGACTCTGCCCTCTGCTTGGCCTGGAGGCAGCGGATGGAGCTGGGGCTGTTCCGCTACTGTCTGGGGGAGCTGCAGACCCAAACCCTTCCTGGTGCTGTGGGTTTTGTTGCTCAGCTGAATGTGGAGCGAGGTGTGCAAAGAAGGAGCCCCCAGAACATCAGGAGCGTGAGGCAGGCGTTTGACCCTGAACAGTTTAACTTCAACCAGATCCGGCCAGGAGAAGTCCTCTTCCGCTTGCACCGGGAGCCCGATCTCCCTAGTGCTGCTCTCCAGCAAGACGACATCCTCGTGGTGATCAATGTCAGCCCCTTGGAGTGGGGCCACGTGCTGCTGGTGCCCGAGCCCACCCGAGGGCTCCCCCAGCGCCTGCTGCCAGGGGCACTGCAGGCCGGGGTTGAAGCTGTGCTGCTGAGCTCACACCCAGGCTTCCGAGTCGGCTTCAACAGCCTGGGTGGCCTGGCCTCAGTGAACCACCTCCACCTGCATGGCTATTACTTGGCCCACAGACTGCCCGTGGAGGGGGCCCCAAGCAAACCCCTGGATCCTGGGGGCCGTCTGCATCTGCTCCAGGACCTCCCAGCTCCTGGCTTCCTCTTTTACACAAGCGGGCCAGGGCCCGACTTGGAAGCCTTGATAAGCAGGGTATGTCGGGCCACTGACTATCTGGCTGACCACGAGATTGCACATAACTTGTTTGTGACCCGGGGGGCTCCACCTGGAAAGACATCATCTTCCTCAGCCCTCACGGGGGTCCGAGTAATTCTTTGGGCCCGGAAGTCCAGCTTTGGGATAAAGGAAGGCGAGGCCTTCAATGTTGCCCTCTGTGAGCTGGCCGGGCACCTCCCTGTCAAAACGTCCCAGGACTTCAGCAGCCTGACAGAGGCGGCGGCTCTGGCTGTCATCCGAGACTGTCTGCTGCCCCCAGCCCAGGCGGGAGAGGTGCAGGCAGCACTGGTGGCCTTGATAGCCAAGGAGGAGCAGTAATCCTTCCAGAAGTATTTATTTTGTAACAGATCTAAGTCTCTTTCCGGAAAGCTGTCCATCATGATCGTGTGGGCACTTTCATGAATGCCTTCTCACCCGTCTCAGCCTAAGGGGAGGGATAAAGAACTGGTAAGTGGTCTCTTTAAGGAGGAGGATACCTTGGAGTAAATCGAATGAATGAGCCCTCATGGATGTATCTGCTGCTTTTCACCTTTCTTCTTAGATAAGCCCCAGGAGTGTCAAGCCTATTGTTAAGAAGGGAGTGTGTGCAAGAGTTAACACACTCCTGACTTGTATATGCCAACTTTTCTCTTCCTGTCTTATTAAATCTTAGCAAAGTGATAGTTTATCACTTCCTCTGTCCTTGCCTCTCTGCCTGTTCTCCCTTTGCCCACCACTGAGTTGTATTTCTTCATCCTGTCCCTACACATGTCCCCTCCATCCATATGCCCTATTTATAGCACATTCTTCGCCTACCTGGCCACCTTGAATTTTCCTTCAGCCCCAAAGCTGAGCTGAGTGTTCTTCACATACATCATTTCATGTGAAAACAAGGTGTCCTCACAACTTGAAAGTTGCAGGTCCTCTTAATACCCCTATTTAACAGACGAAGATATGGAGGCTGACAGAGGTTTAGTAATTTATCCAAGGTCAGATGGCTCAAAAGTAGTGGAGTCAGGACTGCAACACAGGCAATCAGACACTTGAAGCTGAGCTGGGGCTGTGCACGTGTGACTGCCACGTTAATAAAGTCTCATTGAGATGAAGCAGAATATGCATCATTTCTGATGAATATCATGGATATTCAGAATATCCATTTCATAAGAAAATCAGTTTAACATTTAAATTCCTATAAACGGTTTTTGGTCACCCTCATGTTTTGGGCACACTGCAGTAATTTCAGCCTAATGCCTCTTTGTGCAAGCCTTTGCAAATATGGGCTCCAATAACATCACTTTATTTTGCTCGCTCACTCTCTGAAGGGAGTGCAGATGACCATTAGAGTTAAGTGGACTTTGTGTGTCGAAGGTGATGAGTCCAAATACCAGGATTTCCCCAGTTTTTCCTTAGGATTAATGTTCAGAGGAAAGCCTTCTCTGGCCCCAAATAAGTTTTTCCACAAAAAGTAAAAGTCAAATAGGTTTTCTTTGTGGTGGTACTTCTTAGCCATGAATACTTTGTGAATCGTCCAGAAGGGGATTTATGGAAGCTTTTCTGAGCTTGAATATGGAACACTTAGGAGACCCTTTGTATCCAGAGCCCTGGGCTTTGAGCACAGTAGGTAAGTAAGAAGGGACAGTCCAGCTCAGGGCCTCTCCACCGCTTTGCTTGCTTTTTGTTTTATTTTTTGATGGAAGGTCTTTTGTACTAAGGGGTTTTGGACTTGATCTAATGGGAAACCTTGAAGAGTTTTAAATTGGGGAGTAACAAATAGGCATTTTAGGGTGAATACTTAAGCTGCAGCGGATGGATGGATGGATGAAGGAAGGAAAAATAGAATAAGGGAATCCAATTAAGAGGCTGCTTAATGGTGGCAATTCAGGCAAGAAATGATGGTTCAGGTACTAGAACAGTGCCTGGAACGTTAAATATCTGTTAAATATGTGCCTGGAACGTTAAATATTTCCATTGGTGCAGAAGCCCCATGGCCAGGGGCTTCTGCACCAATGGAAATATTCTCCTCTTGGGTCTCTGGAGCTTCTGTTATCTGAACGAAGTGTCTGCTGGCCACATCCTATCTCAATATATGCTGCTTGCCTGGAAGCAAGCTCAGCTGGTCCCTCCAGGGCAGGTGAGCCTATCTTAGGGGGAAGACTGGGAGCTTCAGAGCCAACAGTAGAGCCGGCTGAATGATCCAGCCATCTAAGCAGCTTAGCCTAGCACTCCACATCCATTAAGAGTCAGTGTGGGGTCCTGCATGGCAGCAAGAAAGTCAGGAAAGATAGACCAGGGTCCACAAGAAGATATTACTTCTTTTTCTTTTCTAAATTAATTTATTTTTGGCTGCACTGGGTCTCTGTTTCTTTGCCCCTTGGAGGGAGGGGGCCTGGGGGGACTACTTTACATTGCGGTTGCACGGGCTTCTCATTGCGGTGGCTTCTCTTGCTGTGGAGCATGGGCTCTAGAGCGCAGGCTCAGTAGTTGTGGCACACGGGCTTAGTTGCTCCACCACATGTGGGATCTTCCCCAACCAGGGCTTGAACCCGTGTCCCCTGCACTGGCAGGCAGAAGCCCCAGATATTACTTCTTCATGGTATTTTTGTTATCCTCTAATTGGGTCTTTGTGGTGGTTAGCAAAAAAAAGTGTCTGTAGGCTTATTTTGAGAGAAGGCAAGCAGGGAGCTGAGACTATCACCTATCCCACGAATTATGGGAGAAGAGCGAGAGCAAGAGTGAGAGCGAGAGCGAGAGACTGCTAGAAGCGCTCAAAAAGCCCCTACGAAGGGGCATGCAGAGAGCAGTTGTGAGATGAGGGTAACAATAACAGCATTTATTGAGGTCAGACACTGTTAAGTGCTTTTACATTCTCACCTCATTAAATCCTCAGAAAGATACCCTTATTTTTTTTTTGTTTTGTTTTGTTTTTTTGGCTTCGGCCACAGCTTGTGGGATCTTAGTTGCCCGACCAGGGACCGAACCCGTGCCCCCTGCAGTGAAAGCACCAAGTCCTAACCACTGGACCGCCAGACAATTCCCAAAAGATACCCTTTTGTTAAGGACACTGAGGCTCAGAAATACTCAGTTCACACAGCTCATGAGGGGAAAAAGCAGAGAGCAATGAACCTCCCAGCCCTGAGGGCCAGAGCAGTGGGGCGGGGGCTTCCAGCAGGCCACCCTGGCAATGCCTTGCCCTCTGAGAGTGCCACTGCCGTGCATTCCCTGGGGCTGCTCCTTAGTTTCCTTTCTCTTTGGGGAAGTGTTTTCTCATTTGCTTTGTGTTATTCTGCACCAGTTATTCCTATAGGGCTGGTCCCCGGTAGTTGAGGGATGTTATAAGGTGGCTAGAATGCCCAAAGTCCTGGCTAGCCCTTCTCACCGACCCTCATTTGCTAACCTTGCTGTGTATGTGTGTTTTGGGGAGAGGCCAAGCAGCAGTTTCCCACCTGCCTTAGGGAGCCTTCCTTTTCTCCCTTGGGGGCTAGGTGCAGTGTTTACCTCCACTGTGACTTCTCCCTTGACCTCCCCAGTCCTTTTCCACTGCTATCTGGAATGTTCAGGCCCCAGGAACTGCCCCTTACTCTGGGCGATAGTATAACCAACTGGCTCTGTTTCAGAAAGTCAACCACTTCCCTGGCATGACAGAAATCTGCCACAAAGATCTGCTGGCTCGGAACCTCAGCCGCATGCAGAAACTCTATCCTACTGAGTGCAACATCTTCCCGTGCATCTGGTGCCTCCCTGCAGAGTGAGTGAGCCTGGCTCCCCAGGTTGAGATTCTGGGGGAGGAAAGGGTTCGCCATCTCAGTTCCCACCAGACTCTGGCTCTGGGACCTAGAATGTCTCAGGGGGATGGAAGTAAAAGGGAAGTTTTAGCTGAAAAGAGGAGGTTAGGGCTTCCCTGGTGGCGCAGTGGTTGAGAGTCCGCCTGCCGATGCAGGGGACACGGGTTCGTGCCCCGCTCCGGGAAGATCCCACATGCCGTGGAGCAGCGGGTCGCTGAGCCTGCGCGTCTGGAGCCTGTGCTCCGCAACGGGAGAGGCCACAACAGTGAGAGGCCCGTGTACCGCAAAAAAAACCCACAAAAAACCAGTAACTACCTTATATGGTTACTGTGAAAAAAAATTTTTTTTGGTTACTGTGAAAATTAAATGAGTTATTATGTATTTGAAGTGCTTACAACAGTTTATGGTACATAGTAAGTACTTCAAAAGTACAGTCGGCCCTCCCTCCATATCTGCAGATGTGGAACCCGTGGATATGGAGGGCTGACACCCTTTTATACAATGGACTTGAGCATCCGTGGAGTTTGGTATCCATGGGGGGTTGGGGTCCTGGATCCAATCTCCTGCAGATACTGAGTGACCACTGTATTATTACTTTTCCCTGGTGGGTTTGCATGCTCTCAGCCCTTCCTTATTGATGGCTTCAAGTTTGACATGCGAATGTATGTCCTAATCACATCCTGTGACCCTCTTCGGATCTCCATGTATGAGGAGGGCCTGGCGAGCTTTACCACCATGCCCTACGTGGAGCCCAGCCACAGCAACCTGATAAGAGGCCAGCTGGGGAACTTACCTGGCAGTCCAGTGTTTAAGACTTCGCCTTCCAATGCAGGGGGTGTGGATTCGATCCCTGGTCAGGGAGCTAAGATCCCACCTGCCTCCTGGCCAGAAAACCAAAATATAAAACAGAAGCAATATTGTAACAAATTCAATAGAGACTTTAAAAAATGGTCCACATAAAAAAAAATTCTTTAGAAAAAAAATCCTTAAAAAAAAAAAAAGAGGCCAACCAGCAGCACTAGAGTGCAGGGCAGCACCCTCTTCTCTTCCACTGCCACAAGTGCTGAGGTTCTGTGGAGAAACCAGGTAGAGGGGCTTGTCATGCAGCTAGCTTGTCACACATGAACAAGGAGTGAACCCTGGAGCGCCTTGGCACCTGGCTGGAAGGACAGCATTGAGGGGGTGCTGACTGCAGAAAAGCCATGCCTGCAGGAAGGGCACACCTCTTCCCCAGGAGCTTACAGGACAGTCCTCTGTGAAGAGGGACAGGAGATGAGCCATCCAGGGGTGGGGTAGGTAATCAGAAGGCAACGAATGGCTGGAGAGAAGAACTGCATGGAAGTAGCCTGACCACAGGGCCACTCTCTTCCCAGGATGACACCTGCATGCACCTGACCAACTATGTCGTCAACAGACACAATGAGAATTTTGTCCGGGATGATGCTGTGGGCAGTAAGAGGTATGCCCTACTCTATTTTCTCCTCTTTTTCTGCCCTTTAGCCCCACAGTCTCCGCAGAGCTGAGTCAGCCCTTGGGAGGTTGAGCTGGCTCAACCCTTATAGACCCCTGTCCTGTGCCTGACCACCAGGTGCAGCCCCAAACCCCACCCTATAATTAAACCCTGCTCCAAGCTGGCGGCAACCCCTTAAAGCACAAGGAACCTAGGCATGGAATTACGATTAGTGTTAGGGAGCTTCCCGTCTGCAGCCCGGCCCCACTGATCTTCCTCTGAGCACTGGGCCTCATAGGAAGCTGTCAACACTCAACGCCTGGCTGTGAGAGCACAGCTACGACCCCCGAGAGCTGTGGGGAGATATTGAGGACATCATCATCAAAGCCATCATCTCGGCACATTCTGTTCTTTGCCACAGCTACCGAACCTGTTTTCCCCAGTATCTGAGTGGAGGTACATGTGCCTGTTTTGAGATCCTCGGTTTTGACATCTTGCTGGACCACAAGCGGAAGCCCTGGCTGCTGGAGGTGAGGATTATCTCCCGGGCTTTGCAAAACCAAGGTCCACCCATGAACAGGACACGTGGGATAGGAGTGTATTCAAGTGGTGGAACACAGGATGGGGGATGCAGAGGCACTAGGGTGGATAGGATCTAGCAGAAGGTGTAAGACATTTGCACTTCTGACCTGCTAAATCCAATCTTGGTGGTCTCTGGCCTCCACTGTAGGAACCCAGGTTTTGGATCCCAAAAGTTCCTCATGTAAGCCTTGCCTTTAAGGACACTATCGCTATAGAGTCAGGCTGTCTGATTTGCTCTCACCAGCCTATGCACTGGA
Organism: Neophocaena asiaeorientalis asiaeorientalis; assembly: GCF_003031525.2. Taxonomy (NCBI): domain Eukaryota; kingdom Metazoa; phylum Chordata; class Mammalia; order Artiodactyla; family Phocoenidae; genus Neophocaena; species Neophocaena asiaeorientalis. The sequence goes on along the minus strand of NW_020175400.1, from coordinate 1,737,022 downwards.
GGGATCTCTGTGGCAGAGTCCTGTGGTCTTGGAAGTCAGTCAGAACATCCAGCTTCCTTGGCTGAGGCCACGAAGCGGGGGGCGGGCACTGGAGGGGGATGTCTCTCCTAGAACCTCCAGCTGGGCCTGCAAGAATCATGACTTGCTTAGGTGGTCTAGGAAGGGGATGGATAATGACTCCTCCCAGCAGGTAAACTACTCTCCAAGCTTCACCACCGACTCACACCTTGATCGAGAAGTGAAGGATGCACTTCTCTGTGATACCATGACCCTTGTCAACCTCCAGGGCGTGACAAAAGAAAGGTGACAGAAGAGGATAAGTGGCGAGTCAAGGAGCGGCTTTTCCAGTGCCACCAACAGCCAAGAGAAGCCAGGGGCCTCAGGTGTTTGACGTGTGTTTAGTTGTGTAACTTACCTTATTACTTTCCTGAGAGTAAAAGTCCTTCTCTAGATGGAGAAGGCAGTCTGGGGTTGATTAGCTATTAAAAACATTTTTTTGCATCGATAATACACCACATATCATAGATAAGTGATGCATTATCTATGCAAATTCCAAAGACACAGTGAATAGTCTCTCTCCTACTCTCCTCCTCCAGCTACTCAGTTTTCCTCCCTGGAGCCAATCAATGTTCCCTGGGTCATGTGTATACTTTCACAAACATTTAATGCACATATATACATGTACTTATATAAATTGTTTTCTCCCTTTACCCAGACAATAGCATAACTTTCACACTGTCTGTATCCTACTTACCAATGCATTTTACAGCTATTTATGCATTTTATAGCTATTTCCTATTAGCATGTAAGGAACTTTATGGGCTTTGTTCTTTTTTCTTTTTATTTTCAACAAAGCTCCTCTAGAAACCATTACCTAAGGAGGTTTATAATTATGAAACAGAGAAAACAGTTTAGTCATTCAATAACAGGTTATTGTTTAAATCAGTATTGTTTACCCACTGTTGTTTTAATTGTAAGATGGGTTACAAACATGGTAATGTGTTGCTGATACTCAATTATAATTTGTTAATAATAAAAATGAACTTGAGTAGAGTGAGGATTATTCCTGTAATAGTATCACTCTTCACCACTTGCATTGCGATATGCAGGCCAGTGCGTATCTGATTTGCCATGATATCCTGAGGACCTGGCACACAGTAGGCACTCAAATGTCTGTGTGAATGAAGGTGAAGTATAACTGTAAATACCCTAGGTATTCCCACGAGACTGGACTGTGCACATGTCTTTCAATGAAAAAAAAGTTGAAAACTACTGGACTTAAAAAACAACAGTACAATCATAGAATCAGAATACTAGGCAGCCATTTAAAAATGTTATATGATCCCATTTTCATCTAAAGCAAAGAAGGAAGGAAGGAATAAAGAAAGAACAAGGTAATGAGTGGCAAAGCCAGGGTTCAAACTCAGTAAGTCCTGCCCTAGAGTCCATGCTCATAGCCAATATGCTTATTTCACAGTAAGATCAGAGGTTTTTATCTTCTTTTTGTTCTTCTAAATTTTCTGTAATTAACAGATACTACTCTATAATCAGAAACCTAAAAGACTATGATAACTTGGAGTGCTAGTTTACAAGTGGACACCATTGCACTTATGAAAACCAGAAGCCTGCTCTGTAATTACAACGGGTGAAGGCGGGTGCCAAAGCAGTTCAAGCCCAGAAGTCACGCCCTCAGACGGAAGCGGAAAAGACGCGCCAGCCCCTCTGCTTCCCGCCCAATTCCGGTCCCGCCCCCCCGGCTTCAGGAGCTACCCTGTGGCGGGGGTGGGAGAGGGCTTTTTCTCGTCGACATGGCGGTTTCTCTGAACTGCTTGCTGGGCGGGGGTGTCCGTGCCGCGGTCGCTCGCTGTGGGTTTGCTACCCGAGGCGTGGCGATCCCGGGATCTGTCGGCCGTGAGCCGGACCCCGATTCCGACTGGGAGCCGGAGGAGCGGGAGCTGCAGGAGGTGGAGAGGTACCGTCTCCTTCCCGGGCCCTCAGCCTGAAGCAGGGCCTCGGGCCTGGGCGCCCCAGGCCGCGCCCCCTTGGCGCCGGGCGTCCTGCGGCGGTCCTTATTTCTCACCCGTTGTCAGGGGCACAGGGGCAGCTGTTAGCTCCTTTGGGACCACGAGTCCCTTCACCAAGGACGTATTTCATCACGCGTTTAAAGAATTCGGCAACAGCTTATGGACTGTTGTTCTTGGTGTTAGATTTCTGGGGCGGTGTTCAGAGCAGGTCTAGGCTGACAGACATGGCCAGGTTGCCCTTGCAAAGAGAAGCGGGCTGGGCGCTCTGACTTAGCCCAGGGCTCTCAAACCACCCATCTGGCTTCCACGCATGGCTTCTGCCATTGGTTCTCTCTCCCAGCGCCCTGAAACGACAGAGAAAAGCTATCCGGTTCCAGAAAATTCGGAAGCAAATGGAGGCGCCAGGTTCCCCGCCCAGGACCCTGACGTGGGAAGCCATGGAGCAGATCCGGTAAGACTGTTGGCAGTTAGGATCTCCTGTGATGAGCAGTGAAGGATACTGGGGCTTAGAACTTAGAACGTTGTTTTTGTATTTTTTGCTTTTTATCTTTCAAGATTTCTAACAGAAAAGTCAAGTAATAAGATAAACGTCGATGAGCCCGCCATCTAGATGTAATAGTTTTTAACGTTATGACACGGTTCGTTTTTTGCCGAAATTTTAAAATAGTAATACAGGCGTCACAACATTTAACCCGTGTATAGTAAGTAGATCATGACGTTCTTGATCTAAGGACCAGGGATGGAGCTTCCATGGTTACGTTGCTCTGAAGAGAGGATCCGTATCTTAGAAAAGAGATCCTTTTTTAAATTTTAAGTTTTTCGTTTTGAATAGATAATACATATGGCTCAAAATTAGAACAGTATAACAGGGCATACGCATTGAGAGGTGTTAATCCCCCCTAGTTTCCTATGGATACTATTTTTAATAGGTTTTTGGGTCATTTTCTAGGTTTCATTATGCAAATAGAAGCAAGCACGTATGAATACAGAATTTTTTTTTCACTTCTATAATCACAAACAGTAGAATACTATAAATGCTGTTCTGTACCTTGCTTTGTTCGCTTAATATATTCTGAAGCTCTTTTCACTTCCCAAGAGAGAGCTCCTCATTCTTTTCTGTAGGTGCTTAGTAAACTGTAGTTTATTTTACCTGTCTTTTATGGTGGGCACTTGAATTGTTTCCACTCACTTGCTCCAGTGCATAACTTTGTATACTCTAAATATCTGCCAGAAGTTTTTACACTTACATAAACGTATGTGTTACATACTTTCCTAGAAGTAGGGTTGCTACTGAACCGAAGGGCCAATGAACTTGCATTTTGATAAATATTGCTAAATAGTCCTTTGTAGGTCATGTTCCTTTTTCCATTCCCATCAGAATAACTCTGGAATTGAGACTTAGAATAAAGGGGGTTTTATAGAGCTGATCAAGATTTTATGAGCCTGTAGCAGCTTTCTCCTGTCAGCTTCCTCTCCTATCTTGAACACCAGCCTTTTCAACCTTTCCATCTTCCCACCTGTCACCTCCCCTTTTGTGATCAATAAATATCCTTATATTTCAGAGAAAAAACAGGCTATTAGGTAAGAACTGTTTAAAGCTTCTTGGTCTCCTCCTTACCTTCACTCTCAATCGTGTACTCTGTTCACATCTCTGGGGAAGTGGTAGTCCTTCACTTGTCTAGGACCAGTCCTCTGGGTGCTCTAGGTCAAATCCCTACCTAATTTCTCAGGGACCTACATCTGTCAACTTAAGGTTGTCCATGTTGTGTGCCGGTCTCAGTCTGTCAATAACCAGTGTTGTGGCTGAGCCAGCCCTTGTGGTTCTTAAGACTGCAAGATGCCCTTCAGCAATAACCATCAGAAAACTGCCGGGTCGTCAGCAATGACCACCAGGAAACGCTTAAAAAATAAAGATTTATTATTTACAGGACCTGGAAATTATATGGCACACCTGGGGCCACACAGCAAGGTCATGGGTAGAGGTGCAAGGGCCTGGGGTTCTTCTTTTATTGGGGTTGAGGGTGGGGGCCTAGGGTTTTGAGGGCTCACTCTTTATTGGTGAATTTAACAGGAATTAAAAATTTTTTTTTTTATTTTATTTTAAATTATTTATTTATTTTGGCTGTGCCAGGTCTTTGTTGCGGCATGCGGGATCTTTAGTTGCAGCATGCAAACTCTTAGTTGCAGCATGTGGGATCTAGTTCCTGACCAGGGATCAAACCCGGGCCCCCTGCATTGGGAGCATGGAGTCTTAGCCACTGGACCACCAGGGAAGTTCCTTAACAGGAATTTAAAGTGCAAGAAGAAAAAAAGCAAGTGGCCCAAGTGGTTAGTTATTGAAGCCAACCATAATCTCTAAAACAAACGTGCCTCAATGGAGGGGTGGGGGGAAGCCTGGCTTTTTATCTAGTTGTGTGGCTGGCAGTGTGTTTATTGGAGATAGCCATCTTTGAAGTGCATACCTTGGCAAGCAAAGCTTAAGTCAGTCACTTGGGTTACAAAGAAAAGGAAACCCAACTGTCAAGGCTATACTACACTCCCTCCTCCTTTAGTTCCCTGCTGGCTCCCTGGCTCCCTACCCTCATTTTTGTTTGTTTCATCACAACAATGAAACTATTATCCACACATCTACCAGTGACTTCCTCGGTGCTAGGCATAACTGACACTCAAGGCTTTAGCGTGACTAACATTTCTGCAGCATTTGACCTTGTCTGCATTCTTGAAATTCTCCCTTGACCCAGGCTACCACTCACTTCTATTTCTAGGACTGGTTTCTGTTTCCTCCGTGGGCTCCCCGTCTTCCTCCTGTATCTTAATTATTGTAGTTTTTAGAGTTGTGTCCTTGGTCGTTTATCTCACTCTGCATATTTCCCTGCCTAATGCCAGCCACTTGCATGGCTTCAACCACTCCTGCTATTGGCTTATGACTTCCAGATCTATCATATCCAGTCCATGTTTTTCTTCTGAACCCTATATAGTCAGCTGTGCACTAGATGTTGCTGTTTGGCTGTCACACAGGTTCCTTAAACTCAACATGTACAGAATAGAATTCATCATTATTCCCTAACAATTTCATTCTCCTATTTTTGCTATAAACCCAAATGGTCCCACCAATCACCCACTCTAAAGATACTGAATCTTGGGACTTCCCTGGTGGCGCAGTGGTTGGGAGTCCACCTGCCAATGCAGGGGATGCAGGTTCGAGCCCTGGTCCGGGAGGATCCCACACGCCGCAGAGCAACAAAGCCTGTGTGCCACAAATATCAAGCCTGTGCTCTAGAGCCTGTGAGCCACAACTGCTGAGCCCGCATGCCACAACTACTGAAGCCCACGTTCCTGGAGCCTGTGCTCTGCAACAAGAGGGGCCAGCACAATGAGAGGCCCACGCACTGCAATAAGGAGTGGCCTCGCTCGCCGCAACTAAAGAAAGCCTGTGCAGCAACAAAGACCCAGCACAGCCAAAAATTAATTAATTAACTAAAAAAAAAAGGATGCTGAATCTTAGCCTATTTCTTTGCCCAGTATTTAGTTCCTTACCAAGTGTAACCACTTGGCCTTCCTAAAATATTCCTCAAGTCTCTTTCCTTCTCGGCTCTCATTGCCACTGTCTCAGTTCAGACTGTCTGGATTACTGTGACAGCCTCTTGCCTGATCTTTCCATCTCTAGTCTTGCACTGAGAAACTACTGTTACTGAACCAGGTTCATTTGTCTGATGCACAGCAAGTCATTGCTAAGACCCCGAGGTTTGCAGCAGAGAAAGGGTTTATTCATAGGCAGCCAAGCAAGGAGATGGGAGAACAAGTCTCAAATCTGCCTCCTTGAAGAAAGAGGCTTAGGATATTTATGGGGTAAAGAAGCATGGTGGTCTGAGGCTTCGGGAAAGGTGATTAAATGTTAGAAAAAGATGAAGTAATTGGTGCTCTGCACAGGGGTATCTGAGTTACCTGGTTCTTCATGGGATGCATGTTCAGAAAATGGTGGGCAGCATTAGCATGATCTGAGGATGGAGTTTTTGGCCCTTGACATTGAAAGGTCACCCATTGGACACTTGTACAGGCCCAGCTGAATGGTCAGTGGTCTCAACTAGTTTGAACTGGGCAAAACTAGCCCCATGTTCCTGAACAACAACTTAAGCAACTGTTACCAGAGTGACCCATGGTCAGAGGTGTTATCTATAGGGGGCAGTTAAAGGAGTCTTGTGATACATTGTCTAGGCTATGTGAAGCTTGGAGGGTATGCAGTTTGCATGAACAATTAAAGCAAGCTTGGTCAGTGAAGGCAGGTTACAGGTTATTATTCATTAAGCAGGTTATAGTTCAGGGAATCTAACTGATGACTGCCGTCTTTCACTACCACTGGATTGAGCTTCAAAATGAAAATTTGCTCATGGCATTCTGCTCCTTAAACGCCGTCCTTGGTTCACTGTTGCGTTGGGATGGGCTCCGGAATCCCTGAGCGTGACATGACCCTGCTCCTGCCGCCCCGTCACACAGACTGAGCTGTTCCCAGCAAAGGTGATGTGCTTCTTCGTGTTCCACCTGCTGCTCACTCTACCATCAGTACCTTTGACCTTTTCTTCCTCTCCTTCCCTCTGCCAGCTTATGACAACTCATCTTTTCAGACCAGCTCTAGCGTGGACTTCCTGAAGCCATTCCTGGGCCACCCCGCAAATGTGGTGATAGCCTGTCCCTGCCTCTTCCTCCCCGGTGCTCTCACAGCATCCTCTGCTGGGATATTTCTCATAGTGTTTTTGTATGTTACTGTATCTGTCTCCACCACCAGACTGTATGCTCTTTGAAGGGAAAGACACTCATCATGCATCCCCAGGATCTAACTGGGGCCTGCCGTGCAGTGAGAGAGGAATTCAGTTGATATGAAATGAAATGACTAAGAGTAGTTGGGTGTCGCTGTTAGCACACAGGAATGGACCGCAGCCATTTAGTGGCACAAGATAAACACTGCGTTTGCAGTTTTTCCAAGCCCTCTTCTTTTCATGTATTTATCACTGGTATTATCAGTTAACTGTTCTGATAGGAGACTTCTTCACAGATTGAAAACCTGCTTCTTTTTTTCATAGGTATTTACACAGGGAATTTGCAGAGTCCTGGTCAGTTCCCAGATTGGCTGAAGGCTTTGATGTCAGCACTGATGTGATCCGAAGGGTTTTAAAAAGCAAGTTTGTGCCCACATTGGAGCAGAAACTGAAGCAGGATCAAAAAGTCCTTAAGAAAATTGGGCTTGCCCGCTCACTCCAGCAGGTCCCAGGCTCTGGGGATACCTCAGCACCGCTTTCTGCAAGCCATTCTGTATCAGGCTCTTTGCTGATGCCAGGGGATGAAGCCTCATCCAAAGGCCATGGTCACAGCACAGCTTTGAAAGTGACAGAATTGAACACTCACAGAACAAATACACCAAGGAGACAGAAGGAAAGGAATAAAGGAATCCAGGGCCTGGAGGAGGAGAAGAGCTTTGTGCCTGTTGCTGCAGCCCCAGGTCATCCGAGAGAGCTGCAGAAGTTCACCAGTGACTGTGGAGGCACCAGAGGAACTGACAGTGATGGATTGCCAAGTGACAAGAAGCTGGCAGAGTTGAAGGCAGGGGAGCCAGGTGACCAGAACTTTAGCAACAAAGTCGTGCAGAGGGGACGAGAGTTCTTTGACAGCAATGGGAACTTCCTGTACAGAATTTGAGCTGGAGCCTGGCTTGTGGAAATGCCACAAGAAACACAGCTGGGCAAGTATATTTGGTTCTGCCTGGATTTCTGTGTGTGGATTAACCACCTTGGAATGGGGGGTAGTGATGAGCCTGGAATGTGGGATGAAAGAGCTTCTTGGATTTGAATCTGACAAAGGGCAGAGAACTTCACAGGGTAGTTCTGTGTGGGAGCGGGGTGAGTGACTGGGTAGATTCCAGCCTCCTGGAGCACTGCTCCTCCTGTGACCCACATGGATCTTCAGGACTCACCCTTCTTGCTTGGGCTCTCTGTATGTTGAAACCAGCCTGTATTGCATGTGTTGTTACAAGTTTCTGTGATACTTGCAGTATGTTTGGGAGGAAATTAAAAGTTTGTCTTCTCACCTCATTTACTTCTTGATTAATGAATACTAACAGTTCTGGAACTGCTTAGTTATCTTCATTATGTGCAAAATAAAGTAAAATGTAGCAGTCTGTGTTGATTGATGCTCTCTGGGATTGGGAGGGTTTACCTGTGAAGGGAAGGGAAGAGGCAAAGGGTCCCTTGTCTAAATATTGGGAGAGAGATGGGGCCAGAGGAATCCCTAATAAAGGGCTCTGTGCCTATCAGCCCTGCTCAGTGATGGACTTTGACAGCCAAAAACTGGACATTGGGCCTTCCCTAAACACCCAGTCTAAAGCAGCTCCTCTTTTAGTTGCTAGGGCTCTAAAACAATGGGGCTGTGGGGATTTGACCAAACAAAACATGCAAAGCAGGCAAAGGCTCTACAGGCTCTCAACGTAACCTCCAGCCACTTCCAAAAGCTTAAGTAGTATCTTATTTTACAGCTTTAATCAGATTTTTACAAGGGTGTTGTGATTTAGGCAAGAATAGATAATAGATCCCTTTTACAAATATGGTCTTGGGACTTCCCTGGTGGCGCAGTGGTTAAGACTCTGTGCTCCCAATGCAGGGGGCCCGGGGTTCCATCCCTGGTCAGGGAACTAGATCCCACACGCATGCCGCAACTAAGGAGCCGGCGAGCCACAACTAAGACCCGGTGCAAACCAAATAAATAAATGAAAGTAAATAAATACATGAAAAAAAAACCCAAATACGGTCTCAAAGGTTTTTGGATATGCCCAAGGTCACATAGCTGCAAGTGAGTGACAGCAGTGGGACTTGAACCTAGGTCTGATTCCTAATTCAAGGTTTCTAAAATTCCAGGAATCTATCACTGCCTGGCATAATTTCTGTTAATTCACTGATTCTTTTAGAATACTTTATTAATATCAGAAAGTGATTATCAAAAGACTAATGGAGACATTCAAGCAACATAGGAGTCCAATGACAGTTCTCAACAATGTCTCATTTTAACAATTTACCAGCAAAAATTGGCTATTCAGAATTTAAATACATGCAGGATGTTTTTCTAATGAAAACATTGATATTCCAACCGTCACTGACAGCCTGGTCATGTGTCTTGCTATTGCAAATGTCATTCATGGCAATTATATCACTGATTACTGTTAACTTGAGCATCTGTTCAGTAGAAATGGACAAGGCCCTATCACATGCCAGTCAAAGTTAGGGAATCCAGCTTCTGGTAATAGAGCAGTGGACAGATAAGGCCCTTGTTCTCACTGCTCTGTCACTATCATGTAACTTATAATAAAAACGTCAATATAATTACGATTTTTAAAAGGGTAATTTGCCATTAGAACCCTAGAGGAGGAACTTCCCTGGTGGTGCAGTGGTTAAGAATCTGCCTGCCAATGCAGGGGCCACGGGTTCGATCCCTGGTCCTGGAAGATCCCACACAAGCCGCAGAGCAACTAAGCCCATGCAGCACAACGACTGAGCCCACGCACCACAACTACTGAGCCCGCGTGCCTAGAGCCCGTGCTCCGCAATGAGAGAACCCACTGCAATGAGAAGCCTGCGCACCGCAATGCAGAGTAGCTCACGCTCACTGCAACTAAAGAAAGCCTGCGTGCCGCAACGAAGACTCAATGCAGCCAAAAATAAATAAATTTATTTAAAAAAAATAACTTAGAGGAGCAAGATGCTATTTGACTGCTTAAATATGCATTTCTAACTCCTGCAAATCATTTGTGTCCTTTCCCCAGGGGACTATGAAATATTAGAAGCTTTTATTGCTAGCTTGGATATGTTTTCCATTTACCTCATCCAGCACCATCCTAATGCTCTCTAGCTTAAATCTTTTGTTTCCATTCTTGTAAATGCTAATCTAAGGCTTTTGCACTTACTAGTTCTTTGTCCCCAGATTTTCACTTGGCTGGGTCCTTGCCATTCAGGCCTCAGGTCAAATGTTACTTTCATAGGCCTTTTCACCCTAGTCTAAAACAGCTCCCTTCATGTTCTATCACCACACCCTGTTTAATTTTCCCTAGTATTTGAAATGTATTACTAATCCATTATTTGTCATCACCCACCTTGCCCCATTAGAAGGTAGATCCCATAAGGGTAGGAGACGTGTATGTGTTCATTGCTGTAGTTCCACTCCCAACATAGATTTCTTTCTTTCTCCCTTTTCTTTTTCGGCTGTGCCACGCAGCAGGCGGGATCTTAGCTCCCCGACCAGGGATTGAACCTGTGTCCCCTGTAGTGGAAGTGCAGAGTCTTAACCACTGTACCGCCAGGGAATTCCCCCAACATAGATTTCAATATTGGTTGAGTGAATGAAGAAATGGCTGGGAAACCTTACACCAATCAGCCAATCCACAATGGCAGAAAGCCCGGCCTTTTACCTTTGCCAGCCTGTGCATCCAGATCTCAGCCAAGAAAGCCTAAACTTCCTGCAGGTTGACCTGTTCCTGCTCTATGCTGACAGTGTCTCAGATCCTAACCCACTGTCATTGAGGTGTTTGGGAAAATTGTCCCTTCTCCCCAGCCCCCCACTGCCCCATCCCAAGCAGAGAGGCTGGACAGGTGAATGGGGACTCACTCAGCCTGTGTTCCATTGGGTGGGGGTCATAGGACTCCATGGTGCCCTATCCCCAGGCAGACCTGTTTCATGACACAACAAAGGACTTTGACATCACACTGGATGAGGTGGAGATTTGGGGGTGCAGGTGCAGCATCTGGTGGAGGAGGCAACAGATAACAAGACTGCTCAAGCTGGAATAAAAGCAACTGTGGGTGAAATGGGCACCTCACAGCAACTTGGGGCCAAACTCAAGAGGCTGGCAAACTGTACAACAGAAGGGACTTAAATCCCTGCAACCTGGAGGGTGTATATGTCACTCATCTGTGAAGGGCAGCTTCTACATGTCTGTGCAGCGCTGAGATTTGATCTAAGGGGAGGGGGTGAGAGGAAGCTCAGTAAAAAATACTAAACAAACTCTTGAAGCCCAGTGTGAGCATAAAAGTTTTGTTTTGTTGCTTAATCTTCTATTATAGAAGTTTTCGAACATTCGAAAGTAGAATATTGTAGTGCAATGAACCCCTGTGTACCCATCACCCAGCTTCAACATTTAACAAATGGCCAATCTTTCTTCATTGCCCCACAGCTCCCTTTGGCTTATTTTAAAGCAAATCCCAGACATCATATTATTTCATCTGTAAGTACTTCAGTCTGTGTCTCAAAGAGATAGGGGCTCCTTTTTAACATAGACATATAAGCCATTACTATACCTTGAAAGTTTTAGGAATTCCTTATTATCAGCTAATATCCTAATAATATTCTGGTTGATTTCTTTGAATTAGGATCCAAACAAAATCCACACATTGCAATATTGCATTGTGTTGTTATGTCCCAGAAGTCTTTTATTCTAAAGTAGTTTCCCCTTCCACTTTCTTCTCATTGTCATTTGACAGGTTATTTGACCCATATAATTTTCTGCTTTTTAGACATGGTTGATTTTATCCTTTTGATGTCTTTTATCGTGTTTCCACTACCCTCTGTATTTCCTATGAACTGGTAATTAGATCCTGAGGCTTGATCAGGTTTAACATGTGTTTCCCATGCATCTCACCAGGAGATGATGATGTGATGTCACGATTGATTAGTGAGTCTAGGTATTGTCAGCCGGATCTGTCCATTATAATGTCTCTCATAAGCTTTTTTTTTTAACAAGGTAAATATAGATCTTTACCATCACCCCTGAAAATTCCCTTATTTTCTTCCCAATTTTCATCCCCAAAGTCAATCACTTTTCTGAAATTTTTCACTATAGTTTTTCCTGTTCGAGAACCTGATATAAATGGCATACAGATGCCACTCTCGTGTCTGGCTTCTTTCATTTATTCAGTTATTTTTATTGTATGAATATGCCACAGTTTATTTACCCATTTTCCCACGAAGTGTATTAATGAGCCAAAACTCCGTATTGAAAGGTCACAGCTGGCGAGACTTGGCTTCCATTGGCTACTAACGCGGTCCTCTTCTCTCCCCTCACACCCGCCCCGCATCTCCACACGTCTGGCCTCCCGCAGTTCGGAAGCGAGAGAGCTCCCAGCCTGCAGCTAAATTTGTGGAGTAGATTTGATTGACAGCCCAGATCCTCAGTGATCAATGCCCTCCGGATTCCGAGTTGGTTTCGCCGATTTCACCAAGTTCTGAAAATCGAGCAAGTGCCCATCGCTTGCTTGAGTGAGCTAGGAGAATTGGGTGTACCCCTCAAAGTTAGTTTAAGGTATAATTCTTTTATCACAGGAACACTCGCCTCTGGTCAGGAATGAAACTGAACCTTGACGCGTTGCCGCTCGTTTTCAAATGTCCCTTCCAGGACGCCGTCCTTTTCCGGTTACGCTAAGCGCTGGTAGAGTGCACGGGACTTCCGGGAGGTCTAGGAAGTCGTCCCTCTCTTTGGCAGGAGGCGGGTATCTCTGCAGGTGTAGACCGAGATCCTGCGGACCGGCAGAGTGGACCGGGAGGGGTGGGGTGGGACAAAGTGGCTGCAAGCCTGAGGCGAGGTCCCCCGAGGCTGCGGCTGTCCGGCCAGGAGGTGGCCATTCATTCCTCCATTGTGGCCGAGGAGCGAGGGCCCCTTCGGGGGCTCTTTCGAAGTCCGTGCTCTTACCTGAAGGAGAGCCATCCTGCGCTTACCCTGGGGTGCTGCCGGCCTTCTCAGAGCGGAGGGCGTCCCTCTTCTTCCACCCTGCGGCCCAGGTGACCGCTGCCATGGCTTTTCCCCATCGGCCGGATGCCCCAGAGCTGCCTGACTTCTCCATGCTCAAGAGGCTGGCCCGAGACCAGCTCATCTATCTGCTGGAGCAGGTCAGTGCCTGCCACGCTGGGGGCCTTTACTGTATCAGCAGCCAGCACTCGCTGGATGCATAGTTCTTTCTTACTGAGCTCCCTTGGTCTTGCTCTTGGCCCTTGGTATTGTCCTTGGAGCTTCTGTGGCAGGTCCAAAATGAAGCACTCAGGGAGGGAAACTTGGGACGATCTGGCCAGAGAGTTAATGGAAATCCATCCTCCCCCCCG
>NW_020175400.1:1712637-1723796 GCF_003031525.2 Neophocaena asiaeorientalis asiaeorientalis | reverse complement strand
CCCGGCTTTTTTTTCATACAGACAAGGGAGACACCACTAGTGCCAGGCATCACTGGGGATGGAAAGATGGTTAAGACAACTTTGTCCTTAGGGTTCTTACGTTCCAGTGGGAGCAGTATGAAACACAAATTACCACACACAGGGTATCATGTGGTGAAAGAGTGATAGCTAGGGTGCCTGAAACAATCATTTCTAGCTGGAGTGATCTAGGAGTTTCAAGGGGCTGGAGTGTGAAGATGAGCATATTTTCCTTGGAGATGGGAGAGGATGTTCCAGGCAGATGGACTGGTAGGAGCAAAGTTGAGGAACCAGGGAAGGACAGGCATGTAATACAGAGAAGAGAGGGATGAGAAGTTACACAATAGGCATTAGGCAGCTACTGAAAAATTTTCCCCAATATGTGACATGAAACAATACTTGAAGATGATTCTAATAGCCATTGTGAAGTTGGATAAATGGGCAAAACAAGAAGGCCAGTGAGGAGACCATAGATCAGACTGAAGTAATAAAGGCCCACGCAAAATTAGTGGCAGTGGAAATGAAAGGAATTGATGGGTTTTTTTGGGTCAAAGACTCAAAGACATTCATTGGTCGTAAAGGTTAAGGGAGAAGCAAAGCTGAGTTTGACATTTTTAACTTGAGCTAATAAGAAAGTAATGCTATTACTGAATTTTAATGGATTACATATATAGTCTTGTTTAATGTTCATATTCCCCACTAGATTGGAAGGTCCTTGAGGACCGGTACATACCTATTTTGTTCAACATGTATACCGAGTGAGTACCTAGCTTAGAGTCAGGCACTTAGCATGTGCTTAATAAATATTTGTTGCATGAACATTGAATAGAAATGAGAAAAAGAATTAGAAAGAGGAACAGTTTTGGTGGGGGAAGTTGAGTAGTTTGGGTTCGGATAGGATGAAGTTAAGATGCTAGGAGGAAATACTGCTTGTAACATCAGAAGATAGAAAGGTAGAATTGCAGCTAGGGTAAAGATGGGGACTTGGGAGAACCTCAGGGGATGTGGGACCATATTTTATTTCTCTGTAATATGTCCTGTAGTGGTAGCACTATGATTTGGCACATGAAAGACACGCAACAAACGTCTGAGGAATTGAAAAGAGATGCTAGTTAGAACCACTAGTTCAGGTGAGATCCCCATGAAAGAGAGTAAATGAGACCAAGGATAGAAACTTGTAAATAGAATGACCTGAGGAAGAGCTGCCCACAAGGATGACTTAACGTGGCCAGAGTGGATTTCTGTGCAGTAATGTCCTCTTCAAACTAACTTCCTCTGACTTAATTCTTATTAATGGACACTGCTATTCAGGCTTGAAACCTCAGAATCATCTTTGACTCTTCTTCCCTCCTCACACTTAACTAAACCAGTTGCTGAGTCCTGTGGATATTTATTTCCTTACACCTGACTTTTTTTGTTTTTTTTGGCGGTACGCGGGCCTCTCACTGTTGTGGCCTCTCCCGTTGCGGAGCACAGGCTCCGGATGCGCAGGCTTAGCGGCCATGGCTCACGGGCCCAGCCGCTCCACGGCATGTGGGATCTTCCCAGACCGGGCACGAACCCGGGTCCCCTGCATCGGCAGGTGGACTCTCAACCACCGCGCCACCAGGGAAGCCCTATACCTGACTTTTTAAATGGTGATTATAAAATAGCACTAACAAATTCTAGAAAATGCAGAAGATAAAGTGTAAAGAACAAAAAAATCACTTACCACCCTACCATCAGATACAAGCACTGTTAACACTGTTAATTTCTTTCAAGTATTTTTAAAAATTCGATTACATGTTCCATGTATCTCTTAAAAAACCTATTTTTGTTCACATCGCCAGCAGCCTAAATCAGGTCCTCATTCATTACCACAGGCTTGGGCTGCTTGTTTGTCTCTTGTTTTCTTGCCGCACCCCGTGGCATGCCGCGCATCCCCGACCAGGGATCGAACCCTCACCCCCTGCAGTGGAAGCGCAGAGTCTTAACCACTGGACTGCCAGGGAAGTCCTTGGGCTGCTTGGACTGTTGCATTAACCACATAAGTGTAGTCCTTACCTCTAGTTTCTCATGTCTCCAATCCATTTTACCCACAGTTCCCAGATTTACCTAATGAAAATTCCCAGCTGATTGGATGCTTCAGTGTACAAAAGCTTTCTATTTTTCCTTGTTCCGTAGAGGATCAACACCAAACTCCCTAACTTGGCATTTGGGACGCTTCATGCTCTAATTCCTGTCAAAGATTTCAGTCTTGTTTCACACCATTCCCCTACATCAAGATTTCTCAACCTTGGTGCTATGGACATTTTGGGCTGCTTAATTCTTTGTGGTGGGACTGTCCTGTGCATTGTAGGATATTTAGCAGCATCCCTAACCTCTACCCGCTAGATGCCCGTAACACCCCCTGCCCCAAGGTGGACAACCCAAAATGTCTCCAGACTTTACCAAATGTCCCCTGGGGGGCAAAATCAGCCCTGGTTGAGGACCACTGCCTTACATGTACCTTACCCATCAGGCAAA
The DNA here is from genome assembly GCF_003031525.2 of Neophocaena asiaeorientalis asiaeorientalis. Lineage (NCBI taxonomy): Eukaryota > Metazoa > Chordata > Mammalia > Artiodactyla > Phocoenidae > Neophocaena > Neophocaena asiaeorientalis. The sequence goes on along the minus strand of NW_020175400.1, from coordinate 1,721,273 downwards.
CTGAATTGCTTGTTCTGCCCTTACCGTTCAGCCTGTTCTCTTTCCCTGGCCTTTGCTAGATTGCCATCTCAATCTATCACTGCCAATATCCTACCCATTTGTCAAAGCCTAGTTGAGAGGAAACTTTCAACGACTTCCCCCTCTCTTCTGCTCAGTGTGACCTCTCCTTCCTCTGGACAGATGAAAGGGCAGCATCAGGAGTGATGAAGCGGGAACCAGAAGACAGGGATTTGGCGTGAGAGAGTGGGTGTGAGGGTGAGGACTGTCCTGGGTTAAGTTTTCCACCTTGAACATAGGTTATTTTTGTAATTAGAAGAAAAATGCCATTTAAAGAGCTATTTGGCAGTTAGTTGAGGGGCTGGAGGATACACGGTGTGGTTTTGTTTTGTTTGGCTTCGTTCAGCAGGAAATCGATTCGGTTATCAGGAGACAGTGGAAGAGGCGGTGGAGTAGAGGAGCAATGATGTAGAACAAGGTCACAGGCGAGCAGGAGGGTTGAGTGGCAAGGACTTAACCTTAGAAAGAAGGTGAAATATCTTTCCACTGGTACAGAAAATGAGAAGACAAAATAGGTGAATATGTAGAGAAATGTCAGCTGTGGATATAGGCAATTAATAAGGTGCTGGGGGGGCTTCCCTGGTGGCGCAGTGGTTGAGAGTCCGCCTGCTGATGCAGGGGACGCGGGTTCGTGCCCCGGTCCAGTAGGATCCCACATGCCGCAGAGCGCCTGGGCCCGTGAGCCATGGCCGCTGGGCCTGTGCGTCCGGAGCCTGTGCTCCGCAACGAGAGAGGCCACGGCAGTGAGAGGCCCACGTACAGAAAAAAAAAAAAAAAAAAAAATAAGGTGCTGGGGTAGATGAGGTCTAGTGCCCTTCCAACTCAGAGACTGTGCTTCTATTAAATGGATGGCTGGATGAGCTGTCAGCCGAGGGAGCTTGTGTGACCCGAGAGTAACCCAAGATACTGTGTCTCCTTCAGCTTCCAGGAAAAAAGGACTTGTTCATTGAGGCAGATCTCATGAGCCCGTTGGATCGAATCGCCAATGTCTCCATCCTGAAGGTACCTGCCCCTTTCTCCACGTGGATCAGGCCCTTCTTTCCTATTAAGCAGTTTTTCTTTTGATGAACAGTACATATTACTGAAGAGTGACTACCCTTATAGGGTAAATAGGGGATGGCAGAGTTACAGTAAATAGGGGATGGCAGAGTTACGGTGACAAGGGGGGATTGATACTCTTTGTATTGTTTTTGAATTGTTTTATTTTAGGGTTTTCTATTGACAGTTTGAGGAAGGTTCAGTGGGATGGTTGTCAGGGAGGTACTTTGACTGCTAGAATTAGTGTAAATAGGAGGAAGCCCTTCCAGAAGACCCCTGTCATTGTATCAGGCTTTGGGTTTCCAAGCACACTTATGTCCCTTGTTTTGTTGGATTCTCTCTGTAGCAACATGAAGTAGACAAGCTGTACAAAGTGGAGAACAAGCCAGCCTTCAGCTCCAGTGAACAGTGAGTGTCTGGGAGACTCTGTCTCAGCTTCAAGCTGGAGGAGGTCCCTACACATTTGCCTTTGATTGGTCCTTGGCCGAGATCTGGCACCATGATGTTTGTGACATGGTTCGCTTCCCTCCTCTTTTACAAATTCATCCTTAGGTTATGCTTTAGCCTCTTAATTGGTCTCCCTTTCTGCGGTTTCTCCCTCCCTTGTCCTCATCTCTCTTTAACCCAATCTACCATCTCTAACCAGATTGATTAATCTTTCAAAAATATTTTCATTGGGCTCTCCTGAAGAACCTTCAAGGCTTCCCTTACTTACCGAGTGAGGTCCTCATTGTTTGTCATAGATTCCAAGGCTGCCTCCAGGGAGGCCTCTCACCCCCTTTCCAGCCTGGTCTCTTTCATGTCCCCACTATTCAGCTCGCACTTTTGCGTGCTTCCAGGCTCTGCACACGTACCTCCGTGTTTTTGGCCACTCCACCCACTCTGCCTGAAATTCTCTCCTCTCCTCACTGTTCTTGCGACAAATATCCAGCCTTCAGAATCCAGCCCCACCTCCTGCACTCAGCTGTCAGTTGCCATTCCAGGGTGATTTTCTCCTCCTCTAGATTTGCATGGGGTTCAGTGTTTGTCCTGTTCACCTGGTACACAGTCACATCCTGCCTGTTGTCTGATGTTTGTTTTTATTTTTAATACTTCTCAACTTAAGCAATGTATACCCTCCCTTAGAGGAAATAATTCTCCTAGATACATGGAGAATACATCCATGAACCCCAGTTTGAAGAACACTATTTTATATACTTTCTTGTATTGTTTTTTAACACTTGATTGTTAATATACTCCATACATATGTGCATCTTATTTTGCCCAATAGACTGTAAATTATTTGAGAGCAGGAACTCCTGGGTCCACCATAAGGCCAATAAGTGCCCCCAGCCCACCATGATATACCTGTTTTATCGAGGGGAGTCTTGTGTGTGTGTGTGTGTGTGTGTGTGTTTAAACTCTTAATTATATACTCATATTTTTTAAAAAATTTTATTTATTTATTTGGTTGCACCAGGTCTTAGTTGCGGGAGGTGGGCTTCTTAGTTGCAGCAGGCGGGCTCCTTAGCTGCAGCTCCAGGGCTCCTTAGTTTTGGCTCGCCGGCTCCTTAGTTGTGGCATGCTAACTCTTAGTTGCAGCATGCATGTGAGATCTAGTTCCCTGACCAGGGATTGAACCTGGGCCCCCTGCATTGGGAGCGCAGAGTCTTATCCACTGCGCCACCAGGGAAGTCCTGGGTCTTGTGTGTTTGGTATGTGGTGAGCCAAAAGAGCTGGCAGGGCTTTGGCTGCGGTGAGAACTGTAGCAAATGGTGAAAGAGTTGGCATTGTTTAAGTTTCTTCTAAGCTGCTATCACCAACTTCATGATTTTTCTTCACTGAGGTTTTTTTCCCCCTTCTCTCCCATAGATTATGCTTCTTGGTCCGACCTCGCATCAAGAATATGCGGTACATTGCCAGTGAGTGTGCCATGGTGTTCATTATAACTAAGACCTGGGAAAGGGTGGGAAGGTCTAAGGACCCTGACCATAAGAACCCTTTAATAGGAAAAGAATTGTTTGGGTAGGCCATACTCCTCGTAGAGGCTCTCTGCTTCCTTACTTCTAGTCTAACAAAGGTCCATGGCTTTTGAGTTGCATCCTTTCTGTCTGTAGATCTTGTCAATGCTGACAAAATGGCTGGCCGAACTCGGAAATACAAAGTGATCTTCAGTCCTCAGAAGGTGAGTTTGGACCCTGGTGGAAATGACATCGGGTAGAACAGGATTGGGGACTAGGAAGGGGTAAGGGGCCAACACTATATAGCTGTATCTCCCTCAAAGCAAATTATAGGTGACTGAGCAAAATACCTGTGACCATCTTTTTATTAAGGTAGCAGAGAGTCTGTCATCAAATTGCCCCGAATGTAGATTGTACAGTTGTGAGAGATGTCCTCTACATAGATTTCTGTAAGTGAAAAGATTGACATTTTTGAAGTAGAACCTGCTATGTATCCCTTCTAACACCAATTCCTATATAGTAATGGTGCACAATGTTATGGCTTTTCAATGACTTTCTCCCTATATCCCTTTAATAGCAAACACAATAAATCTTCACCCCCCGCCCCATGCTCATCGAAGGCATGTGGCTGGGCTGCCCTTGGGTTATCAGAACCATACCAGTGTACTTTGGAAGAGGTTTTTCTTACACAGGGTGCAGTAAAATGTTCTCTAAGCTTGGAGCAGCTGAGGGAACTGAAGCCCACAGTCACAGAGTGAATTAACATAGCCATACTAGGTTTCTTCCATCTTTACCTCAATAATTGCAGTAAGTGTTAGGTGATCTGTCATAGTATCTCCGTTTCTCGATTCCATCAAGCTCCCCTGCCATCCCCACATCAACGGGGTGCATTGTAGGTACATCCTCAACCTGATTGATTGGGAGGAATGATGTACCAGGTCTATACATTGCCCGTCGTAGGACTATACAGTTATACCAAGTAGTGCATGCCACACTTGGAGCAGGTAGAAATTAAAGTTGAAAGGACAGGGATTTATTCTTTGCAATTTTCCCAAGAAAATTCTAAAGAAAATAGAAGCAGTAGGTAAGACTAAAGACACTGAAGCTAAACTGTCTGGCTGTGAATCCATGCTTTAGCACCTATTACCTGTGTGATCTTGGATAAGTTACTTAACTGCTCTGTGTCTCAGTTTTCTCATCTATAAAATGGAGTTGATAATAGTACTTATCTCTTTTAAATGAGGTGACTTTCAGTTTCTATTAAGAAGTCTAGAGGAATCATAGGCTTATATTGTTTTCTCATCGTTTAAAAGGAATAAGAGGAAAGAACCAATGATCTTCCTTTGAAGATCATTTGAAGATTGATAGCACAGTCTTACAGCTATTAATCCTGTTTAACAAATATATCAAGTGTAGCATTATTACCAGGGCAAGAAAATTATTGAGTAAAATAATCGATCAGAATTATAGGTTACTTTTTTTTTTTTTTTTGCGGTACGAGGGCCTCTCACTGCTGTGGCCTCTCCCTCTACGGAGCACAGGCTCTGGATGCGCAGGCTCAGCGGCCATGGCTCACGGGCCCAGCCACTCCGCGGCATGTGGGATTCTCCCGGAACGGGGCACAAACCCGTGTCCCCTGCATCGGCAGGTGGACTCTCAACCACTGCGCCACCAGGGAAGCCCTAGAGGTTACTTTTGAATGTTATTAAAGGAGCTGTAGCAGTAATCTCTAGTTTTTGGAGTCTTACAAAACCCTTTTTTTCAAATTATACTTCCAAGGACAGATTTGTTTAAACAGGGAATAGAACAAGTTGGTAACAGTTTCAAATAATGCTACAAGCCTCCATATCACACAGAAAAAAAGAAAATTGATATTTTTATGAATTTTTTTCTAACACCCTATCTAATCAAATTTTTTGACCTAATTTTCCATTACAGGACAGTGTCTTCCTTAGTTGCTGTAGGGAAGAGGAATTTTCTCTCTCTTCCTGAGACTCCCTTTGTTAATTATGAAGATTGGCAGTTTTCAAACTGGGCTATGGAGTTCCATTAGTTAGCATTAAAAGTAGCCCTATAGGGACTTCCCTGGTGGTGCAGTGGTTAAGAATCCACCTGCCAATGCAGCGAACACGGGTTCGAGCCCTGGTTCGGGAAGATCCCATATGCTGCGGAGCAGCTAAGTCTGTGCACCACAACTACTGAGCCTGCGCTCTAGAGCCCACGAGCCACAACTACTGAAGCCTGCGTGATACAGCTACTGAAGCCCAGGCGTCTAGAGCCCATGCTCCACAACAAGAGAAGCCACCGCAATGAGAAGCCCACGCACCGCAACAAAGAGTAGCCACTGCTTTCCACAACTAGAGAAAGCCCGCGCACAGCAACGAAGACCCAACACAGCCAAAAATAAATTAATAAAATTAATTAATTAATTTTTAAAAATTAAAAAAAAGAAGTAGCCCTGTAGGATTTCAGTTTTACTGACATAAATGAATGAGGGATGAATAGGACTCTTCTGTGTAACCATAAAATAAGGAGCACATAGCATTAATCTTCCACACCTCATAGAATTATGAGGATCAAGAGAGGTAATGCTTTTATTTTTTATTTATTTACTTTTCAATTTTTTATTTATTTATTTATTTTTTGGCTGCGTTGGGTCTTCATTGCTCCACGGTGGCTTTCTCTACTTACGGCGAGCGAGGGCTACTGTTCATTTCAGCGCTCGGGCTTCTCATTGTGGTGGCTTCTCATTGTGGAGCACAGGCTCTAGGTGTGCAGGCTTCAGTGGTTGCGGCATGCAGGTTCAGTAGTTGTGGCTCTCGGGCTCTAGAACGCAGGCTCAGTAGTTGTGGCACACAGGCTTAGTTGCTCCATGGCATGTGGGATCTTCTTGGACCAGGGATTGAACCTGTGTCCCTTGCATTGGCAGGCGGATTCTTAACCACTGCACCACCAGGGAAGTCCCTCTTTAAAAAAAATGTTTATTTATTTAGTTGGCTGCTCCGGGTCTTAGTTGCAGCATGCAGGATCTTTAGTTGCGGTCTGTGGGGTCTTAGTTGGGGCATGCATGTAGGATCCAGTTCCCCGACCAGGGCTCGAACCCGGGCCCCCTGCATTGGGAGCACAGAGTCTCAACCACTGGACCTCCAGGGAATTCCCAATGGCACAGTCTTACAGCTATTTATCCTGTTTAGGAATACAAATATATCAAGTATAACATTATTACTAGGGCAAGAAAATTATTGAGTAAAATAACCAATCAAAATTACAGGATACTTTTGAATGTCATTAAAAGAGCTATAGCAGTAATTTATAGTTTTTGGAGTCTTACAAGAACCTTTTTTTCAAATTATACTTCCAAGGACAGACTTGTTTAAACAGGGAATAGAACGAGTTGGTAACAGTTTCAAATAATGCTACAAGCCTCCATATCACACAGAAAAAGAAAATTGATATTTTCATGAATTTTTTCTTTCTAACACCCTATCTGATCAAATTCTTTGACCTAATTTTCCATCATAGGATGATGTCTTCCTTAGTAGCTGTAGGGAAGAGGAAATCTGTCTCTCTTACTGAGACTCCCTTTGTTAACTATGAAGATTGGCAGTTTTCAAACTGGGCTATGGAATTCAGTTAGTTAGCATTAAAAGTAGGTCCATAAGGACTTCCCTGGTGGTCCAGTGGTTAAGACTCCTTGCTTCCCCTGCAGGGAACGCAGGTTCGATCCCTGGTCGGGGAGCTGAGATCCCACATGCTGCATGCCGTGTGGCGTGGCCAAAAAAAGGCCTATAGGATTTCAGTTTTACTGACATAAATGAATGAGGGATGAATAGGACTCTTCTGTATAACTGTAAAATAAGGCGAACCAAGCATTAATCTTCCACACCTCATAGAGTAATTATGAGGATCAAGAGAGGTAATGCTTTTAAAATACTGACAACAATGCCTAGTACATGTAAAACAAATAATACACAGCCACGATTATTATTGTCATCATCATTATCAGACAGAAGTGCCCTCAACTTTCTTCCTCATTACCTCCAAATATTTCACCCTTTTCCCACCTGTCTCAAAGGAGCATGAGGGAATTCCCTGGTGGTTCAGTGGTTAGCACTCTGTGCTTTCACTGACAAGGGTGTGGGTTCAATCCCTGGTGGGGAACTAAGATCCCCATGAGCCATGCAGCATGGCCAAAAAAACATAAAATAAAAAATAGAAAATAATTTACAAAAAATAAAAAAATAAAAAAGGAGGACGAGACACTGGCCTTTCCCCATCTAAGAGCGGAGGCTCACCTGTGTTCTTGGCCCCATCCCTGCCTGCTTTCTCCACTCTCTTGCTTCATCAAGTAGACTCTTTTATGTCTTCAACCATATCTATCCCTTCTAAACAGTTCTCTCTCCTCATCTCTTGTCCCTGACAGTGACTCTCCCTTAATTTGTGGCCAGACTGAAGAATTATCTGCTGCCACTGCTTCTGCTTCCCCACATCCACCTTCACCTTTTTTTTGCAGTACCTGGGCCTCTCACTGTTGCGGCCTCTCCCGTTGTGGAGCACAGGCTCCGGACGCGCAGGCTCAGCGGCCATGGCTCACGGGCCCAGCTGCTCCGCGGCATGTTGGGATCTTCCTGGACCGGGGCACGAACCCGTGTCCCCTGCATCAGCAGGCGGACTCTCAACCACTGTGCCACCAGGGAAGCCCCCACCTTCATGTTTTAATCTAGTCGCCTAAGATCTCCGTTGTCAAATCCAGTGATGTCTATGTCATGCTCTTCCTACTTAACTTCCCTGGCATTTGAGACTGTTGCCCATTCTTCCTTGAAACTCTGTCTTTAGAGGTGCTATTTAGGGGTGCTGTTTTCTCCTAGTCTCACCTCTCTATGTATTCTTTCTCGGTCTTCTCTGCCCGGTCTTGGACTGTGCACCCTTTTAATTTTGGTTCCCTAGAGTCCTGTCCTAAGCTCTCTTCTCTCTGTGTGTTCTTTTGGACAAGCTGTCCACTTTAAATGCAGTGTATGTGCCTTTAGCCCCCAAGGCTGTCTGTCCAGACCTCCCTCGGTGTCTGCAGAGGTCCCATGGACATGTCCTAACCAGAACTCCATCCCTGCTCTCTCCACACCATTGCTTTTTACCTCCACCTGCTCCTCCTCCTCTGTTTCTATAGCACTGTCATGCCCTGCTTCCCGTCTCTGCTGGCAGGACCCACCCTTCCCTGACAGCTAATACTTTCTCCTTTGTAAAGCTTTTCTAGTCAATCAGGGAGAAAAAAGCAATTGACTTAATAAGTGAATGAAATGGCTGAAAAGGAAACAAAGCGTTGGGCCAGTGATTCCAGTGGTCCCTTCTAGATCTAAGAGTCTGGGTTCTTTTGTCTTTTTCACTGGGTTCAATAAGTGTGGTCCTTGGGCTTCCCTGGTGGCACAGTGGTTGGGAGTCCGCCTGCCGATGCAGGGGACACGGGTTCGTGCCCCAGTCCGGGAAGATCCCACCAGCTGCGGAGCAGCTGGGCCTGTGAGCCATGGCCGTTGAGCCTGCACGTCCGGAGCCTGTGCTCCGCAATGGGAGAGGCCACAACAGTGGGAGGACCGCGTACCGCATAAA
>NW_020175400.1:1700479-1712627 GCF_003031525.2 Neophocaena asiaeorientalis asiaeorientalis | reverse complement strand
GGGGGGCCCCGGCCCCCAAAAAAAAAAAAAAAAAAAAAAGAGAATAAGTGTGGTCCTCATCAGTGACCACAGAGGAACTCCAGAGAAATGGAAAGAATGGAGAAGGGGGTTACTAATCAGCCCCCCTTTCTCTTTCAGTTTTATGCTTGCGAGATGGTGCTTGAGGAAGAGGGCATCTATGGAGGTGAGAGGAGTCGGATATGAGTGGAGAGGGGGAGGACGTGTGGAAGAAGGCCGTGATGGTTGTTCCCTGTACCCATCTCCTTCTTTTCCCTGCCTCATTCCTGTTGGCCTGGCAGGAGGAGAGGGTACTGAGAATGGGAAGGAAGACCCCAAATTAGAATACTAGTGGGGCTATAGTTGAAAATCACCGATGCTCTCTTCTTACCTCCCAAGACTCCCACAAGCAAAACTCGTGTCTTCCCTCCTGTGTGCATTCCTCACTCCATCCTCTGTGCAACACAAACCTGGTCGCCGTCCTCCCTACTGGAAATCCTGCAGTGGCTCAGAATAAAGCCCAGGATCCTCAGTATGGCCTCCTGTGCCTCTACAGTCTGGCCCCTTCCTGGCCCTTTAGCCTCCTCATGTGCCACTCCTCTCTCCTGACTCACTACCCTCCAGCCCTGGGGACTTCACACACCTGTTCTTGTTGCCTAGAACATTCCTCACCCTACAGCTTTTTACCTACCCAAATCATACTCAAATTCTAAGCCAAATGTCTCTTCTTTAGGGAAGTCTTTCCTGTGCCTGTAGTTGGGGTTAGATCCCTGAAATATTTGTACTCATAGGTTGCTGTTTTACTCCTTTGGAGCATATAACTGTAGTTAGATTTGTCTGGTGTGTACTCTTTCACTACCTTGTCAGCTCCAGAGGTCAGGAGCATGTCCGTTCTGTTTACCACCATGTCCCCAGTATTTAGCCTAGCACCACACATATGTGGCTCTCCGTCAGTATTTGTCCAATAATGCATAAATGAAGGAGTGTTTCATCAGCACTTTTGGTCGACACTCTAATGAAAACACACCACTGAGATCCCACTGTATTACAGGCTGTTACGTACATGTCTCCTTTCCTTATCAGTCTGTGAGCCCCTTCCGGGCAGAGACTGTATCTTATTCACCTCTGAGCATCCCGTGCTCAGTGCAGTACCTGGCGTGTGGCAGGCACTCAGGAGTTTTTGCACGGCTGTAGTGGAGCTTCCCTCTTAACGTGGAGCCACGGCAGGGAGACTGATGCTCTCTGTACCCACAGATGTGAGCTGTGACGAATGGGCCTTCTCTTTGTTGCCTCTTGATGTGGATCTGTTGAGCATGGAACTACCAGAATTTTTCAGGGACTACTTCCTGGTAAATGCAGGGCCCTTGGGTCTTGGCATCAAGGAGTCGGGACAGACATGGGGTCCTGTGGGCTAGAAATATGGATTCAACCTTCATCCAACTCATAATTTATCATGAGTGATAGTAATTTGGAGACGGAATACCACTGCTTGAGGTTCATGGGGCTTCCATTGGGGCCAATGAAAATGGACTTTAGCAAGCGTTGCCCAGACCCTACCTTTCTGCTCAGGGCTTCTAGGCCTATCCACTTTCCAGATGGATCTGTCGGGTTGATCCATATCTTTGTGGCCCGTGTGGTCCCTGCAGGAAGGAGATCAGTGTTGGATCAACACTGTGGCACAGGCCTTGCACCTCCTCAGCACACTCTATGGACCCTTCCCTAACTGCTATGGAATTGGCAGATGTGCTAAGGTGAGCAGTTCTATGTCCTGATAGCCCCTATTCACTTGTTTTCTAAGCACCAAGGATTGTTCATGGGCATCTGGGATGTGAGGTATATTCCTTACCTTGCTTTCATTGCTCCAGAGTAGGTCCCCAGAGGGGAGAACTTGTGTGGCTAACAGAATGGCAAGGGCCCAGGACCTCTAGTAGCATCCCTAAATCTTTGGGGGCGGAGAGACTCCTTCACTGGTGTGGGGCAGGATGGGGAGGGGTAGGAACAGGTGGGAGTAGAAGAGGTAATATCGTTAATAATTAGCTCCTCTCTTGGGGTCAAGGAGAAGGATCACATGGAAAGGGGTTGGGTTCTGTAGGTGTGGGGCTGCACAAGGGACCTGGACATAAGATTGCGAATGTCTTGGGGCCTGACAGATGTCACATGAATTGTGGAGGAAACTGGAAGAGGAGGAGGATGGTGAAACCAAGGGCCGAAGGCCAGAAATTGGACATGTCTTTCTCCTGGACAGAGGTGAAGTATGCTCGGCACTCCTCTCATCTGTCGACCCTAGAAGATACGGGAATATGGGAAACATGGTGGCACAGCTGGGATCCTCAAGTTGAGGCTGTGAATGCCAGCGTTGACTGGGGGCGTGGGCACTTGGGCCCCATGGAAGGCACTTGAGCGGATATTGAGCAAACTGGGTGGGAGGCTGCATCGGGGAAGACCCTCACGGTCGGGGATCTCGGTTTCAGACGTGGACTTTGTGACGGCACTTTGCTCCCAGGTGGTTTACGAGGGTCTGGTGGATGACACCTTCCGCGTCAAGTGTGGTAAGTGGCATCTTAGCGAGACAGAGGGGTCCTCAGCTCCTGGGGCTTCCCACGGTGAGGGTGCAGGACTTGTGGGAGAGACCCAGGCTTGGAGTGAACTGCTGCCTTCCAAATAGTTTGGGGGAACGTTTAAATCTTTATTTCTTTTTTTTGGGCAACACTCCTTGGGGGATCTTAGTTCCCTGACCAGGGATGGAACCTGGGCCCCTGGCATTGGAAGCTCAGAGTCCTAACCACTGGACCACTAGGGAAGTCCCTTGGGGACCTTTAATGGCAGTTCCGGAAAGAGAGGGGAAGGAAGGACTCATCAGAGATCCTCATAGCTGTTTCCTCTGCTCTCGAAGGGAGTGTCGACTTTGGCCCAGAAGTCACATCCTCTGACAAGAGTCTGAAGGTGCTGCTCAACGCCGAGGACAAGGTGAGCACATGGGTTCCGGCAGAGGATTTCCCCAGGGCCACTGCCACCATGAGGCTGTGGGCCCCGGCACTGGGAGGAGAGGCCGAGTCCCCAGGAGAGAGGGACACCCAGCCAGTTAAGAGCACAACCCAGAGCACATAGCAGGGATTTGACATGTCCTTACTGATACCAGCTCAGCTTCCTTTGTACTTCTGCTAGAATAGCTGAGCACTCTCCCTGTGCTGTTGTTACCCTGATGAGGCAGGAAGGAACAAGGTATGCATCTGTATAGTAATTTGTTCCTGTCTCATTCCCCTTGCAGGTGTTTAATGAGATTCGTAACGAGCACTTCTCCAATGTCTTTGGCTTCTTGAGCCAGAAGGCCCGGAACCTGCAGGCCCAGTATGACGTGAGGCTCCCAGCCCGGGTCCTCCGTCTGTTTCCTCAGTGGCTCCCCAGGCTGCTGCCCTTTGGCTCCCCTTCTGATGCTACAGTGGGTGGGAACTGAGGGAGGGTAGTGTTTGCTCACATCTGAGGGCAGAGGGGCTGACCTCATGGGAATGTCCCCACAGCGCCGGAGAGGCATGGACATAAAGCAGATGAAGAACTTCGTGTCCCAGGAGCTCAAGGGACTGAAGCAGGAGCACCGCCTGCTGAGTCTCCGTAGGTTTCAGCTTGAGGGTAGGGCAAGGGGAACCCTGCAGAGGAGATCTGGGAGGAGATCCCTGTTCATTTGGAAAATAGTGCTCTTCTTTGGTCTAAAGTGTGAAGAAATGCTCCTGCACTTTGCCTTAAGAGGTCCTTATTCTTCTGGACAATAAAGAGGCATTCTTCCAGAACCAGGAATATGTCAGCTCCCCTTTTGTCCTGTCTGCAGATATCGGGGCCTGTGAATCCATCATGAAGAAGAAAACCAAGCAGGACTTCCAGGAGCTCATCAAGACTGAGCATGGTGACTTGGCTACTTCTCCTGCTTCTGCTTCCGTGGCTCCCAGTCCAAGCCCGACCTGAAAAGATGCTCTCTGGCTCTTTCCAGCTGACGCTGGCTGTGTGGAATGTTGGTTCCTGCTAGAAGCCCTGGGGGCCCCTTAACCCACCCCAAGGATGAAGAAAGGGATGGGGAGACAAGACGCCCATTAGCATAGATGGCAACAGCTGAGCCGCTCCCCCAGTAACAGGCTCTCCTCTGATTATTTGCAGCGCTGCTGGAGGGCTTCAGCATCCGTGAGAGCACCAACTACATTGAAGAGCACATAGACCGGCAGGTGAGGCGGGAAGGGGGGAGATATTGGGAACAGCGTTTAGAGGTGGGGCTCAAGTGGAAGCAAGAGGAGAGAGCGTGTGTTATGAAACTTGAATTCTCCTTGACTCTTCCTTCCTGTGCAGGTGTCACCCATAGAAAGCCTTCGCCTCATGTGCCTTTTGTCCATCACTGAGAACGGTGAGCCCCAGGGACCAAAGACGCCAGATTGAAAAGCTGTACCTTAGGGATAGTTCCCTGTAATCTCGTGGATTCTTTCCCCTGTAAAATAAAGCAGCTTTTGTTTTGGGTGAAACATCCCCAGGTCATAAGGTAATTTATTGTTCCAGCCCTAAACAGGACCACATCCACCCTCCTCAATGCTCCCGGCACACGGCCTGTCCCATCGTAGGATTGCAAAGGGGTAGAGCTGAACGGCATTTCTCTCATCATTCCATCTGGCTTCCTACCCGCAACAAGATTTCATAATCAAGATACAGTCCAGGAAAAACCAATATCATAAACATTTTAAAAGCTCAGATTCTGCAACCTTTCGTGGCAACTTGTTTTGAATGTTGAAGTCTTCCAGTTGGCAAATATTCTTTAAGGTTGCTTTCTACCCAAAGACGTTATTTGCTTATTCTAAATCCCCTTTATTGTAGTTGGAAGTCCATTTCTTCTTACCTCTGTGGAGAAAAACATCTAAGGCTGCACTTTGGGAACTCATTTGAACACTTTTCCTATTCCCCACTAGCTGTTGAGCAGTTCCCCAGAAAACTGGCCCATAGCCAGGGAGAAACGCACAGGAAGGCCCTTGTCCTCCCTCCTGGCACATCCCACCCCCCACTACGGATTAGATTAGCTTTCGTTTCAGTGTCCCTTCCTCAGGGCTCTTCCTTGGAGCTCTCAGATCCAGGCTATATCTTTCAAAAAGCAAGCTTAAATTTAGGAGTCAATTTAGAACCAACTGCATAGGATGCAAGGTTAGCGTTATGTACTGACTCCTTCCTTCTCACTAGGGTTTTTTTTTGCTGGGGGGACGAGGGTTGGTTTGTTGGTTTGTACACTTTAGGGCATCTCAACTGGCTCATGAACCTTTATCTTCCTTACCCTCAGGTTTGATCCCCAAGGATTACCGATCCCTGAAAACCCAGTATCTGCAGGTAAGGCCAGGAGACTGTGTTCTTGAGGGAACTTGGTGGAGGGAGGTCATTGGACATTTTCGAAAGAGGCAAAAGAAGAAACAGTCCCTTTCCTGTCCCCATCACCCCCCTGTTCCCATGCGGCCTCCCCCTCAGAGGTTGTGGGGATGGTCACCTTTCAGCACGCAGAGACCCTTCCCACTACCCTTGTTTCACTCTCCTCCCCTCTTATGTGGCCAATGCGGGGGGAATTTGAACAATTCAGCTGTTGGGCCCAGTGGTGAGTTCTTACTCCTGGATTCTCCCTTTATTTAGCACCTTGCGAGGCGTCAATACACCTTTCCTTCCAGGTCCTTCTCAAGTCCTACCTCCTCTGTGAAGCCTTCCCCACCTCCTTACATCGACAGCTTTCTGTGATCTTTAATTGTTCCATGCTGCTTTTATTCTTTGTTTGGCATTTGGTGATTTCTGATATGAAAATCTTCCCCACAAACAAGTGTGCGCTGCTTAGGACACAGAGCGCATAATCCTCTCCCCCACCTCCATATCACCTAACAGTGCTAGGCCCTTGGTGAATGCTCGGTAGAGAGCTGAATTGCATCTTCTTCAGAGCTATGGCCCCGAGCACCTGCTAACCTTCTCCAATCTGCGGCGAGCTGGGCTCCTAACGGAGCAGGCCCCGGGGGACACCCTCACAGCTGTGGAGAGTAAAGTGAGCAAGTTGGTGACGGACAAGGCTGCAGGTGAGCAGGGAGTACAGGTAACCCCTTTCACCCTCCTCGGCTGTTGTTGCCTGTTCTCTCAATAGGCAGAGCACCCTGGTGGGGAGAGAATGAGCTGGGGAAGGAGAAAGTGATTCCTTACTGTTACTGTCCTTACTGCCACTACTGCTGCTTGTAAGAACAGCTTCCAGTTATTGAACACTGACGTGCTAAGCCTTTTAGATACACTTTCTCATTTAATCCTCGCAAAGTTTCTGTGTGGTAAGTTTTATTATGTCCATTTTACACATGAGGAAACCGAGGCTTAGGGAGGTTAAGTGACTTCTTCAGGGCCCCTTAGTAAGTCAGATTTAACTCCAAAGGCCGTACACTTAACCAGTAAACTAGGATCACCCTGTAGATTGCATTTAGTAGAGGGCTGGTACCCTGTAGGAGGAGGAAGACTGCGGGTGGGAGAAGGGTGGTGATTGTCTTAATCAGTTCCAGGGAACTGTAGGTGAATGGCTTTGAGGGGGATCTTCAGATGTGATAGGTCCTGCTGTTTGAGAAGAGGGGGTCCTGTCATTTCCTGAGTGGTATCTATCACCTGTGGCAGCATCATTAATCCATAAACCTTAGATGAAACCAGCGCAGATTTCTTTCCCAGGAAAGATTACTGATGCCTTCAGTTCTCTGGCCAAGAGGAGCAATTTCCGCGCCATCAGCAAGAAGCTGAATTTGGTATGTAGAACAGGGGTGGACAAGGGAGGCAGTGGGGTCAGTCCTTTGTGAAGTACTTTGAACCCACAAAAACCTCTCTGTCACTTTGTTTTTATAAAGATCCTTTTGTGTGGTAGCATTATAGCATGAGCTTAATAATGAGGCAAGACACAAAGGCTCATTCATTTAATGAACACGTAACTCACACCTACCAATGTCAGAGAATACACTAAGTGCCGCTTCAGTGACAGACATGTCCCATGTTGCTGAAGGGTCAGAAGGGGTCCCTCTTTCCAGCGAGCATGGAAACGCATTCAAGAGGATCAGCAGGCACTGAACAGCTTTCATCTTTGGTTATGGATTCTTTTTTCTTTTTCCTCCAAGGCTATTGCTGGTTCTTACTTTAGTTGAAGTAAGAACTGTTCTTAGGGGCATGCCACTTTTCTCTGACCCTGTAAAGGACTGGAGGGCTGAGTGGTCACTTGCCTCATACAGTCCGCTTTGCCCTCTAGATCCCACGTGTGGATGGCGAGTATGATCTGAAAGTGCCACGTGACATGGCGTATGTGTTCAGTGGTGCTTACGTGCCCCTCAGCTGCCGAATCATCGAGCAGGTGAGAAAGAGTGGCTCGCTCCTGTTCATATTTCATGCTCTCTGCTTTCTCTTAGTCCCTGGCCTGGCCCAACTTTTAACTACCTGAATGACTAGCAAGAAATGTGACAGTCTGGCTGCTGCTAGACTTGAAACTAGCGCTTGTGCCTTCCCAGGTGCTGGAGCGGCAAAGCTGGCAGGGCCTGGACGAAGTTGTGCGGCTTCTCAACTGCAGTGAGCTGGCATTCACAGGTGCGTGGCCTTGCCCAGTGGGGGCAGGGTGAAACGAGAGGAGGGCCGGATGCATCATCCAGTAGTGCCCGTGAAGAGCTGAGTCTGGTCTGGTCTTTGCAGACATGACCAAGGAAGACAAGGCTTCCAGTGAGTCCCTGCGCCTCATCTTGGTGGTGTTCTTGGGTGGTTGCACATTCTCTGAGATCTCAGCCCTCCGGTTCCTGGGCAGAGAGAAAGGTGAGATCAGGCTTCCGTGGGATCTGGGGGACAAAGGGCAGCCCTCAAGAAGGCTTCTTTAATGGCCTCTGGGTACCACTTGCTGCCATCTTGCTGTGGGCTGAATAGCAGGAAGCCCAGTTCCACCAAGCATGGCAAGTTGCTGTGCCCAGGAGCATGGCACTGACGCATCTATGACTATAAACTGGTGCTCTGACCCAGCCAGGGCCGTGGAACTGGAGGGGCTTGACGTGGCTGGTGTTAGGCGGCTTAAATCTGCTCTCAGTCATGTATGGTGTTGCTTTTGACTCTTTAGGGTACAGGTTCATTTTTCTGACGACAGCAGTCACCAACAGCGTTCGCCTTATGGAGGCCATGAGTGAGGTGAAAGCCTGAACTTTTCCCGGCCAGTGTTGATGTCTTCCCTGGACATGTTCCGCAGTGGGATGCAGGAGTTTGAATCACAGCTGCTAATAAAATGTCTACCAACTATGCTTCTAAGAGCTGGGGAGCAGGAAACTTATTTGGATTTAGAGAACATATCTGAGGAGAGAGTTCACTTCCTGCCCCCAGGATATTTCTTTTTTGTTTATGAAGTACAGTCCATGCTGATGAAATAAGGAGGAAGAGGATCTTTTGCTAAATCCTGTTTGAGTATCATTGTAAATAAAGCCTCTACTCTCAATGTATCAATATTATGTTTAGTTCTAGACAGGCACTTCCATGTATACTGGTGAAGCAGAGGGGGCTTTACATAGGGGCTTCGTGTATTCTACGGCCTGGACTGGGTAGTGGCTCTGGGCCTGGTCTGGTTCTTCCTTGAAACTTGCACTGTACTGGACTTTCCTCAACCATAAAATGAGGATTAGTTAGATGATCAGTACCAGTTAGATGATTGCACCCTTCCAATTCTAAAATTCTGTGATTCATTACACTTTAGAAAAAATGAGCTTGCTATTGTTTTAACTTAAGGAGTCGCTTGAATTTTAAGCCTTTTGTTTCTTATTGCAGAATGGAAGATTATGTCCCTTGTTAGAGCAATTTCAGGCATTGGCAAACTGTGCTCCTATAAAGGTTACCAGTGCCCTCCTAAGTGCTGGTTCTAGTGACCTTTCTTTCCCTTTACCCTTTAAAAATTGTGAACACTAACCACATCTATTAGTGGTCGTCTTCTAAGTTGATCTCACTGATGATCCCCTTTACCTTCTTGTAATTCTCATATTCAGCTTCCATGACACACTTCTTTGTCCTCCTGCATTCTCCTAGGCTGCACTTCCATCTCCTTTGGTTTCTCTCTCTGTGTATCCTTCTTTGTTGCATCTCCTGTCTCTGTCCTTTATTGTTATCCACTTGCCCATCCCAAACTTTTATCTCACTGCTGAGATTCACGTGATTATTTACAACCTGGTCGTTCCATGGGCAGTTCACAGTCAGCATGTCTAAAATAAACTCTCACACTGAACCTCGTGTCCCCACTTGGGATCCCTAAATCTGCTTCTCTTCCTCTGTCTCCTTAATTGACATTCTCATCATCTACCCAAGTTTTGTTCATGCAAGAAATTATATCCTTGGGACTTCCCTGGTGGTCCAGTGGTTAAGACTCCATGCTCCCAATGCAGGGGACCCGAGTTCAATCCCTGGTCAGGGAACTGGATTCCACATGCATGCCACAACTGAGAGTTCGAATGCCACAACTAAAGATCCCACATGCGGCAACAAAGATCCCACATGCTGCTACTAAGACCCAGTGCAGCCAAATAAATAAATAAAATTTTAAAAATTAAAAGAAAAAAAACTATATCTTTGACCTCATATTTTTTTCTTTTTATCCCCCACATTCAGCTGGTCCCCTTACCCATTATTTCTAAATGCTTCTGGTTCATCTTCTCACCATCCCCATGGCAGAGGTACTTGTTTTTGGCCTGGGCTTTTGCAAAACTGTCCCTCCCACGCTCTGCCTCCTATCTGTTGCCCAATCCACAGTGCTGCCACGTGTTTTTTTTTTTAATTGGGGTATAGTTGTTTTACAATGTTGTCTTAGTTTCTACTGTACAGCGGAGTTCCCTGTGCTATACATCAGGTTTTCATTAGTTGCCTATTTTATACATATTAGTGTATATATGTCAGTCCCGATCTCCCAATTCATCCCACCCTCGGTGTCCATATGTTTGTTCTCTACATCTATGTCTCTATTTCTTTCTTGCATGCCACTTCTTAAAAGAAAGATCCAAACCTGTGGTGTTGGATCATCAAAAGTATTCTTTCCATAGGAGAATGATAATGCTGTGAGTGCAAATTCCAAGGAAAATGCAGTACCTCAAGTATCTAGCTAGAATCTTGACAGTGCTACGTCAAGCTAGTGTGCAAGATCAAAGACACTACTGACAGGGCTGTTAGTTTGTAGAAAGAATATTTGGCAGTCAGAAAAAGTTCTATGCCCAAATGAATAAACAGTGGCAGTGCATTCTAGAACAGTGCTGTTCACTAGAAATATAAAATGGTCCTTTTTAATACACATTACAGAGTGTTTTACATGCTGAGTATGTGCTCTGAATTGATATTGTCCAACGGTTCTATGATCGTTGACCACGGGATCTTTGTTAGCTTCAGAATTACAGTGTAAAGCACATTATAGCAAAATCGTCTTATGTCTGGATACTTACAACCGTGGCCCTGGGAACCTGTCTGAAGATCACAAGTTTTTGAAGCTTTCTGGAAAACTCTCAGGTTAATCAACAAAGAGTGCAAAGTAAATTTAAAAAGTGGTGCCTGCAGGCCACATACTAGTGGTGCAGATGTTTGGCACGCTGCTCATGAGTTAAAGGATGTTGAAAGCACCAATGAAGTTTTTCCGAAAGTGAGAAAAACACAGTCCGGAAGGTGAAGCAAACAGGCATCCTTTACTTTTCCTTCATGGAAAAGACAAATGAAGAGAATTCACAGAAGTTACAGTTGACCAATACACATGGGGAAAATGTGCAATTTCAGCTATAATCAAGCAAGTATGAATCAAACAAGGAAATGCCACTTTGCCTAGCAAAGTGGTTTAAAAGGACAGTAGTACTCCATACTGCTGAGGGTGAGGAGGGTACTCTTCCTTGGTGGTGAGGGCAAATTAATAAATACAGCCTGTCTGGAGAGGGAGCATAAAGTAATTACACTTCTAGGAACCAACCCTAAGAAAACAATGCAAAATGTCAAGTTTTAGGTATGAAGACATTTATTTGTACAAAGTACAACCTAAATATCCATCGATGGCAAAGTAGTTGAATTATGAATCTACACGCCAATATATTACGCAACCATGAAAAAAGGAAAAAGTGATATATAAGCATTAAGGCATGTAGCAAGGATACAAAAGTACTTTGTCGATTTTGAGTTTTTCAATTTTTATATTACAATTATATAAATCCAGGTAATTTGAAAGAAAACCACAATCCAGGTAATTTCCATTCATTTACCAGTCGTTACTTGGGCAAGTCACTCAGACCTTTTTGAGACAGTTCCCTTTGTAGAATGGCGATAATACCTAGCGGGATGGTTGGGGAGATTAAATGGGATCACTCGTCTAGAAAGGTACCAGGCCGGTGAGCAGGGTTCAGTGTCCGTCCCTTCCCTTTCCCTTTAGGTCATGGTTTCCTACATCTGGGGAAACTGCTCGGTCTCCAGCCTTGCTGCCTGAATGAGCAAGGGAAACAAATTACGGCGCCAGGCTTTTCTGTTAATCCCTCTCATGTCACCCCTCCGGCTGAGGGCGGCAAGGCCGTTTACGCGCCACGCCGGGGAGATCCGGACACCGGGGGGTGGTCTCTGGGCGGCGACGTGCACTTCGAATCAAAACCGCGCCGGGGCCGGGCGGAACTCCGAGGAGGTTGCCGTCTCGCAAGGTTTGGACGTCCCCTCCCGGCTACAGCAAAGCGAGGCAAGAGAGCCGCGCGCACGCGCACACAGCGATTCGGTCTCCCGCCGGCGCGCGAGCGCTTCCCACGCCCAGTGCGCGAGTCCCCGCCCCTAGCCACGGCGCGCCGGGGGGCGGGGCGAGGCGGAGCTTCGCGAGGAGCCACGGGACGCAGCACCAATCGCGGCGCTCCTCCGCCTCAAGGTTCGGTTTGAAATTCTGCGCAGGCCTAACGGCTCGCGGAACGGCTACCGGGAGTGAGACCGCCGGTGCTTGCGGGTGGTTGCTGCGCTCGGGCCCGCGTGGAGAGGGTCGGGGCCTCGACGCCCGCCCGCTTGGAGCGTCCACCATGAGGAGAAGGTGCGGGTTGTGGGGGAGTCGAGGGGGCGTGGGAGGGATCGGTGCCGGTCCCGGGTGCGGGGCGGTGGCGGGGCTGGGCGGAGTCCGAAAGGCCGCCTTAGG
>NW_020175400.1:1698229-1700452 GCF_003031525.2 Neophocaena asiaeorientalis asiaeorientalis | reverse complement strand
CGGTGCGGGGCGGTCAGAGCTGGCGTCCGCGAGCCCCACCCTCTCCGCCGGCAAAGCGTCTCAGGTGCTGCTGCTTGGCACCGACGGCTTGTTCTAAGTCCTGAGTCTTTTATGGTCAGTGTTTCTAGTTTTTCTTTAAATAAAGGCGTGCAGTTTTTAGTTTATCGTTGCTTTTCGATGTATCTGGGTTGCAGTGTTAACACTTTACTTGAATTGTAAAGATAGCTTGGTTTTCTTGCAAGTTGAAAAACTCCGATAAAGGAATTTTTTTCCCGTCGTTTTAACAACTTCTCAGGCAGTGCTGGGAAAGGAGTGTCCGAATTGAAATTGGGACCAGACGCACCACACTGCCACCTACCAGCCTATGACTTTGGGCAAAAATGTTGAATGTCAGTTTGCTCATCTCTAAAATAAAAATAATGCTGGTGCATAGGACTTCTGTGTTAAAAGCGATGCAGATGTTAACCTTATTTTCTATAAGTAGTGGGTGAAGCATTGTGATGATTCATTATTAACTAATTTATAGTTATTAGTCAAACTGATTGATGTATGGCTTTGTAAGTTTCCTCTTTCCATGATTACTAATTCCGACCGTTCTTTTTCAAATGCTTGCCCTCGTGAGAATGGGAATGTAGCACAAATCACTGGTACCATTGGAAAAACAGATCTCAGGTGTAAGGTTGTGGATTACAAATATCTTATATAAAAGCACATTTAAGCTGCTGTGCGTTTCAGCTAATGACGCATTTTGAGGACTAGTAAAATTTTAAATGACATTTTACAGGAAACTCTTACTCCAAGTCCATTAACAGTTTTTGGATTGTTCAGGCATCTACTGCTTTCAAGAAAGTAAATGAAGAGGGAGGAAAAGTTATCAATTAACTTTGGTTCCAGGCTGACAGATATAATTAGGCTTTAAAAGAGCAACTGGAATTACCCTACTAACAAAACCAGACTTTCAGGTAATCTGGATTTCAGGTATTCATATTTACAGAGGACTGGGGGGCTTCCCTGGTGGCGCAGTGGTTGGGAGTCCGCCTGCTGATGCAGGGGACGCGGGTTCGTGCCCCGGTCCGGGAGGATCCCGCGTGCCGCTGAGTGGCTGGGCCTGTGGGCCATGGCCGCTGGGCCTGCGCGTCCGGAGCCTGTGCTCCGCAGCGGGAGAGGCCGCAACAGTGAGAGGCCCGCGTATCGCAAAAAAATAAAAATAAAAATAAATAAATAGAGAGGACTGTGAGAAGTATGCCTGAGGAACATGATTACCAGAATGGTCACTGAATTGACTATTGGCTATCGATTTCTGAAGCAGGTTGTACAGAGGAGCTTAACAAAGCTGCTCTGGAGGGCTATTTAGGAAAAAATAGGACAGTGTATCAGTAGAATGCTGCCAGAAGGTAGGAAATCATTTAGAGGGTCATTTGGGATATCTTCCAGTCTAGTGACTTAAGTTCAAGAGACTGGAAAAATTGGCCCCCTTTTCAACCTTTGTATTCTTGGGTGGTATTCTTGTAAGCACCCTCAGTTTTTCAGTGATGAATTAAGAAAAAAGTCTCAAGTTTGCACCTTTTAGGGGATTACCTGAAACCGTTTAGAAAGGCACTACATAATTGTACCATGATGATTATTTTTGTAACATTTTTTATGCTTTTATTTATTTTTAAAGTCTTATTGAAATTTACAATGTTGTGTTTAATGTATGCTGTACAGCAAAGTGATTCAGTTATACACATATATATTCTTTTTTTTCTTTTTTTTGTGGTACGCGGGCCTCTTACTCCCGTGGCCTCTCCCGTCAGGGAGCACAGGCTCCGGATGTGCAGGCTCAGCGGCCGTGGCTCACGGGCCCAGCTGCTCCGCGGCATGTGGGATCTTCCCAGACCGGGACACGAACCCGTGTCCCCTGCATCGGCAGGCAGACTCTCAACCACTGCACCACCAGGGAAGCCCCTATTCTTTTTTTTAAACACTATTTAATTTATTTATTATTATCTTAAAATTTTATTTATTCATTTATTTTTGGCTATGTTGGGTCCTCGTTGCTTCGCATGGGCTTTCTCTAGTTGTGGCGAGCAGGGGCTACTCTTTGTTGCGGTGTGTGGGCTTCTCATGGTGGTGTCTTCTTGTTGTGGAGCACGGCTGCAGGCCCACAGGCTTCAGTAGTTGTGGCTCACGGGCTTTAGAGCGCAGGCTCAGTAGTTGTGGCGTACTGGCTTAGTTGCTCCG
>NW_020175400.1:1611235-1698127 GCF_003031525.2 Neophocaena asiaeorientalis asiaeorientalis | reverse complement strand
GCGGCATGTGGGATCTTCCCAGACCGGGACACGAACCCGTGTCCCCTGCATCGGCAGGCAGACTCTCAACCACTGCACCACCAGGGAAGCCCCTATTCTTTTTTTTAAACACTATTTAATTTATTTATTATTATCTTAAAATTTTATTTATTCATTTATTTTTGGCTATGTTGGGTCCTCGTTGCTTCGCATGGGCTTTCTCTAGTTGTGGCGAGCAGGGGCTACTCTTTGTTGCGGTGTGTGGGCTTCTCATGGTGGTGTCTTCTTGTTGTGGAGCACGGCTGCAGGCCCACAGGCTTCAGTAGTTGTGGCTCACGGGCTTTAGAGCGCAGGCTCAGTAGTTGTGGCGTACTGGCTTAGTTGCTCCGTGGCATGTGGGATCTTCCCAGACCAGGGATCGAACCCGTGTCCCCTGCATTGGCAGGCGGATTCTTAACCACTGCACCACCAGGGAAGCCCCACATCTTCTTTATCCATTCATCTGTCAATGGACATTTAGGTTGTTTCCATGTCTTGGCTATTGTAAGTAGTGCTGCTGTGAACATAGGGGTGCATGTATTTTTCAAATTATAGTTAGTCTGGGTGTATGCCCCAGGAGTGGAATTGCTGGATCATATGGCAACTCTGTTTTTAGTTTTTTGAGGAACCTCCACACTGTTTTCCATAGTGGCTGCACCAACTTACATTCCCACCAATAGTGTAGGAGATTTCCCTTTTCTCCACACCCTCTCCAGCATTTGTTATTTGTAGACTTTTTATGATGGCCATTCTGACCAATGTGAGGTGGTACCTCACTGTAGTTTTGATTTGCATTTTTCTAATAATAGTGATGTTGAGGCATCTTTTCATGTGCCTGCTGGCCATCTGTATGTCTTCTTTGGAGAAATGTCTATTAAGGTCTTCTGCCCATTTTTCGATTGGGTTGTTTGGTTTTTTTGTTGTTGAATTGTATGAGCTGTTGGTATATTTTGGAGATGAAGCCCTTACCTGTCGCATCGTTTGCAAATGTTTTCTCCCATTCTGTAGGTTGTCTTTTCATTTTTTTATGGTTTCCTTTGCTGTGCAACAGCCTGTAGGTTTGATTAGGTCCCATTTGTTTATTTTTGTTTTTATTTCTATTGCCTTGGGAGACTGACCTAAGAAAACAGTGGTACGATTTATGTAGGAGAATGTTTTGCTTATGTTCTCATCTAGGAGTTTTATGGTGTCATGACTTATATTTAAGTCTTTAAGCCATTTTGAGTTTATTTTTGTGTGTGGTGTGATGGTGTGTTCTAACTTCATTGATTTACATGCAGCTGTCCAGCTTTCCTAATACTGCTTGCTGAAGAGACTGTCTTTTCCCCATTGTGTATTCTTGCCTCCTTTGTCAAAGATTAATTGTCCATAGGTGTATGGGTTTATCTCTGGGCACTGTATTCTGTTCCATTTATCCAAATGTCTTTTTTTTGCCAGTACCATGCTGTTTTGATTACTGTAGCCTTGTAGTATTGTCTGAAGTCTGGGAGGGTTATAACTCCTGCTTTGTTCTTTTTCCTCAGGATTGCTTTGGCAATTCTGGGTCTTTCATGGTTCCACATAAATTTTAGGATTATTTGTTCTATTTCTGTGAAAAATGTCCTGGATAATTTGATAGGGATCACATTAGATCTGTAGATTGAGTAGTATACCATGATAATTGTTATTCACAGTGACTGCACTCAGGTGTCGTAAGATCATACAGCTTTTTTGAAACATCTTTATTTGTTCAAAAATTCTTCTTGAATGTTTATTATATATAAGACACCATTCTAAGTGTTGGGGATTCAGCAGTGAACACAACTGACATCCTTGCCCTTTAGAGGTTACATTTTAATAACAAAATAAAAAGGTAATAAGTAAGCAAATTTTACATTAAATGGTAATAAGTGCTATGGAGAGAAATCAAGCAGAGAAAGGGGATAAGTACTGAAGGTGTGGGAAAGGGGAGTTGCAGTGTTAAAGAGATTGGTCAGGAAAGGCCTCCCTGAGAAGGTGATCTTTGAGAAAAGATCTAAAGGCGGCAAGGGGCAAGCCATGGGACACCTAGGGGAAGACAGTCTAGGTTGAGGGAATAGCAAATGCCAGTGCCTGAGGTAGGATAGTGCCCGGTGGGTTCCCGAAAGAGCAAGGAGTCCAGTGTGACTGGAGTAGATTAAAGGGCTCTGGAGGCCTTTATAAAGGCAGAAGCTTTTCCTCTAAGATAAGGAATCACTGGAGGATTTTGAGGGCATGGAGGCTTGTGGCTTCTGTGCACACAATAAGCTTAAGGAGGCCAAGGCAGAAGCAGGGAGACCAGTTAAAAGACCAGGGCAGTGGTACAGATGAAGAGATGATAGTGGTGACCTGGACCAGGGAGGTAAAGGCAGAAGTGGGGAGGGGTGAGATTCTGGTTGTCTTTTTTTCTTTTTCTTTCCCCTTAATATTATTTAGGCCGCACCAGATCTTAGTTGCGGCACACGGGATCTTTAGTTGCGACACGCGAACTCTTAGTGGCAGCATGCGTGTGGGATCTAGTTCCCTGACCAGGGATCGAACCCAGCCCCTCTGCACTGGGAGCGTGGAGTCTTACTCACTGGACCACCAGGGAAGTTTTTTGAAAGTAAGGGTAGTGGCAGGGATGTAAGAAAGAGGTGTTAGAATGATATAAGAATTAAACTCGTATAATTGGAATGTTGTGAAGAGTTTTTTAATTCTTTGAAAATTTTACTGTTAGTGGTTGAGAGTCCGCCTGCTGATGCTGGGGACACGGGTTCGTGCCCCGGTACGGGAAGATCCCACATGACGCGGAGCGACTGGGCCTGTGAGCCATGGCCGCTGGGCCTGTGCGTCCGGAGCCTGTGCTCCGCAATGGGAGAGGCCACAACAGTGAAAGGCCAGCGTACCGCCAAAAAAAAAACAACAACAAAAAAAATAAAATAAAATTCAAAAAAAGAAAATTATACTGTCATGAGAACTGCTTCTAGAATATTTGGTAATTCCAAACACTTGTTAAAGTAATCAGCTCCAAGGGAGGGTAACTTTTTCATTATAACAAATTGTGTTTAGGCCCATCTGCTGGAGTTTAGCAGTCCATCTGCTGTATAGGTGTTTGTTTTGGTTTTAATTGAATTTGAGATCTATGAATTTTATCCCAATTTCATGTCATTTTATTTTGTAGAAAGTAATTTGACTAAATGAATTAGCAATCATATCTGTTTTTCAAGTCACAAATTTCACAACTTCCTATTATGTGCCATATTTTTTAAAATAACAGCTTTATTGAGATATAATCCTCATACTATACAATTCATCTATTTAACATGTCACAATTTAATATTTTTAGTATATTCAGAGTTGTGCAACTATCACTGCAGTCAACATTTTTATCATCCGTTTAAAAGCGTTCAATCCCCTTTTCCCACCCACCTCCCTCCCCTGAATCCCAGCCGTAGGCAACTGCTAATCCACTTCTTTCTCTATAGATTTGCCTATTCTGGATATTTCACATAAATGGAATCATGATATGTTCTCTTTTGTGACTGGCTTCTTTCACTTGGCATGTTTTCAAGGTTTATTGTCAAATATTATTCCATTGTATAGGTATATCATATTTACCTGTTCATTAGTTGATGGCCATTTGGGTTGTTTACACTGTCTTAGTTGTGGCATATGGGCTCCTTAGTTGTGGCTTGCTGGCTCCTTAGTTGCAGCAGGTGGGCTCCTTAGTTGTAGCATGAGAACTCTTAGTTGTGGCATGCATGTGGGATCTAGTTCCCTGACCAGGGATTCAACCTGGGCCCCCTGCATTGGGAGCACGGAGTCTTAACCACTGGACTGCCAGGGAAGTCCTCTTGTAGGTTATTTTATTTTATTTTATTTTTTAATTTTTAAAAAAATGTTTATTTGGTTGCACTGGGTCTTAGTTGTGGCACATGGGCTCCTTAGTCGCGGCTCGCTGGCTTCTTAGTTGTGGCTCACTGGCTCCTTAGTTGCAGCAGGTGGGCTCCTTAGTTGTGGCATGCGAACTCTTAGTTGTGGCATGCATGTGGGATCTAGTTCCCTGACCAGGGATTCAACCTGGGCCTCCTGCATTGGGAGCACAGAGTCTTAACCACTGCGCCACCAGGGAAGTCCATCTTATATTGGTTATTTTACATAAAATGCTAAAATTAGCATGCTAAAATTGTGGGTTCTTTTGTCTTAAAAGTGAAGTGCAAAGGGATTATTTGTCTGAGGAAGCACTTTAGTTAAACTTGAGTTAACTGAGATTATATTAAATACCTTGATACCTGTTAACATTTCTAAAATGGAGTACAGTAAATTCTTTTTTTTTTTTTTTTTTTAATAATTATTTTTTGGCTGCACCGGGGTCTTATTTGCGACATGCACGTGGGATCTAGTTCCCTGACCAGGGATCAAACCCGGGCCCCCTGCACTGGGAGTGCCAAGTCTTACCCACTGGACCACCAGGGAAGTCCCTGTAAATTCTTTTAAACACTCTTCCTTATGTGGGTATTGATAATTGGCCATCTGGTATAGGCAGCTGGTATTTGTGCAAGAAGCTTTTCTTGAACTAGGACAGGCAACCTTTGAATTGGGATTTCTTGGCTAGAGAAATGTCTTGGATGTGAATATATTAAAACCTAAGAAGGACTTCCCTGGTGGTGCAAGGTTGGGAATCCGCCTGCTAATGCAGCGGACATGGGTTTGAGCCCTAGTCCAGGAGGATCCCACATGCTGTGGAGCAACTAAGCCCATGCACCACAACTACTGAGTCCACGTGCCACAACTACTGAAATCCGTGTGCCCTAGAGCCTGTGCTCCACAACAAGAGAAGCCACTGCAATGAGAAGCCTGCACATCACAACGAAGAGTAGCCCCCGCTCACCGCAACTAGAGAAAGCCAACGCAGCAATGAAGACCCAATGCAGCCAAAAATAACATAAATAGAGAGAGAGAGGGAGAGGGAGAGAGAGAAGGAAGGAAGGAAAGAAGGAAGGAAGGAAGGAAGAAGTGAGCAGAAAAGAAAAAAAAAGCCTATGGAGAAACTGACGTTCTTGGAGATCTAGGCTGGTGATTCAGAACCCCTGAATATGCTGCGACAGAGAGGGGGCCAGTGAGAGCCTCTATCATCATTTGCACACAAAGAGCTTCAGTGACCTGTTGGAGGCCTCCTGGCTGACTGATAGAAAAGCACATCCAGAGTTTAGTCTCTGGTGCCAGAGTGGTCTCTTTGTTATCCAGGTGTACCAAGAAAGTAGAGAAAATCTCTGTTATTTAAATGCTTTGTGAAGCAGACTAAGCAAACTTTTTAAAGTAAAGGTTTTTTGAGAATTCTCTGGCGGGCAGTGGTTAAGACTGCACTTTCATTGCTGAGGGCGCAGTTTCCATCCCTGGTCGGGGAGCTAAGATCTCACAAGTTGTGTGGTGAGGCCAAAAAAAAAAAGAAAACTAAAGTTTTTTTTGAAAGATAAAACACAAGGTACACAGTTAAATTTGTGCTTCAGATAAACAGTGAATAATTTTTAAATAAACTTTTTGTAATTGTAACATATATTCTGAAATGCATACAGATCAAGTGCAAACTTGATGGATTTTCATAAAGTCAGCACACCCCTCCTTGTGCTCTCCAAAAGTCACCACTTCCCAGGACAATGACAACCACTATCCTGACTTCTCAAAGCAAAGCTTAGTTCTGCCTGTTTTTGAACTTTGTATAATTGGAATCACGTAGCGATAGATGCTTGCTTATCTGGCTGTTTTTCCTCTTCTTCCCCAACTTTTTGTTCTGTTTTTCCATCTTAGTTGTTTCTTTTACCTCCCTTTTTTTTTTCTTTAAGATTTGAGGTATAATTTACATACAGTAAAATTGACTCATTTTACACGTACAGTTTGAATTTTGGTCACCGTGTATAGTTATGTAATCACCATCACCATTAAGATCTAGAACCATTCTGTCGCCCTAAAAATAGTTGCCGTATGCCCCTTTGCAGTTGATCCCCTGCCCCGATTCCAGGCAGTTCATTTGCTTTCTTTCACTATAGTTTTGCCTTTTCTAAAATTTCATAAGGTAGAATCATATAGTATGTAGTCTTTTTGCATTTGACCTCTTTCATTTAGCATAGTTCAACATGATGTTTCTGAGATTCACCTGTGTTTTTTTATTCATTGCTGTATTATTCCATTGTAGGAATGTACTGTTTCTCTATTCTGTTGATGGACATCTAGGTTGTTTCTACCTTTATGATATTATGAGTAGTGCTGCTTTGATCATTCTGGTACACACCTTTGGTACATATGTGTGCATTTCTACATATGTAGACATGGAACTGCTGGGTTCAGCTTTAGCAGATACTGCCAACAGTTTTCAAAGTGGTTGTACCAATTCACACTCCAAGCAGTAGTATACAAAAGTTCTGGCTTTTCTGTATACTCACCAACACCTGATTATTTTTTAACTTTTAGTCATTCTGTAAATTAATAGTTGTAATTTAAGAACAACAACAAGGCCACCTACTGAATGGGAGAAGATATTTGAAAATATCTGAGAAGGGGTTAATATTCCAAAATATACAGAGAACTTACACAACTCAACATTGAGAAGAACAAGCAACCTGATTAAAAAATGAGCAGAGGATCTGAATAGACATTTTTCCAAGGAAAACTTACAGATAGTCAACAGGCACATGAAAAGATGCTTAACATCACTAATCAAAATGGAAATGCAAATCAAAACAACGATGAGATAATCACCTCACAACTCTCAGAATGACTATTATTAAAGACAACAGATAACGCGTATTGGTGAGGATGTGGAGAAAAGGGAATGCTTGTGCACTGTTGGTGGGGATATAAATTGGAGTAGCCACTATGGAAAACAGTATGGAGATTCCTCAAAAAATTAGAAATGGGGGCTTCCCTGGTAGCGCAGTGGTTGAGAGTCCGCCTGCTGATGCAGGGGACACGGGTTCGTGCCCCGGTCTGGGAAGATCCCACATGCCGCGGAGCCGCTGGGCCCATGAGCCATGGCCGCTGAGCCTGCGCGTCCAGAGCCTATGCTCCGCAACGGGAGAGACCACAACAGTGAGAGGCCCGCATACCGCAAAAAAAAAATTAGAAATAGAACAACCATATGATCTATCAATTCCACTCCTGAGTATTTATCCAAAGAAAACAAAACACTTAATTCGAAAAGATATGTGCACCTCTATGTTCATTGCAGCATCCAAGATATGGAAGCAACCTAAGTACCCATCAGTAGATGAATGGATAAAGAATATGTGTGTATGTTTGTGTGTGTTTGTATGTATGTATGTGTGTGTGCATGCACACACACACACTGAAATATTACTCAGCC
This sequence comes from Neophocaena asiaeorientalis asiaeorientalis, assembly GCF_003031525.2. Classification (NCBI taxonomy): domain Eukaryota; kingdom Metazoa; phylum Chordata; class Mammalia; order Artiodactyla; family Phocoenidae; genus Neophocaena; species Neophocaena asiaeorientalis. Next base: position 1,690,770 of record NW_020175400.1, on the reverse strand, counting down.
ATAAAAAAAGAATGAATTCTTGCCATTTGTGACACCATGGATGGACTTAGAGGACATTATGCTAAGTGAAATAAATCAGACAGAGATAGACAAATACCATGTAATTTCACTTATATGTGGAATTTAAAAAGATAAATAAATGAACAAACATAATAAAATGTAAACACAGATACAGAGAACAAACAGGAATTTGCCAAGAGGGGTCGGGGGGTAGGGGGAGGAAAGAAATAGGTGAGGCAGATTAAGAAATACAAACTTCCAGTTGCAAAATAAATGCATCATAGGTATGAAATGTACAGTGTGGGGAATATAGTCAATAACTATGTAATATCTTTGTATGGTGACATATCATAGCTAGACTTATTGTGATCAGTTTGAAATGTATAGAAATATCAAATCACTGTGTTCTGTAACAGGAACTAACGTAGTGTTATAGGTCAGTTATATTTCAAAAACGAACTCATAGAAAAAGAGATTAGAGTCTTAGGTAGAGGCTGGGGGTGGGGAATTGGATGAGGGCAGTCAAAAGGTTATAAGGAATCAGTTTTAAGATAAGTAAGTACTAGAGATGTAATATAGAACATGATAAATATAATTAGCACCACTGTATTTTTAAAAATATTTATTTAATTTATTTATGGATGGCTGCGCCGGGTCTTCTTGAGGCATGCAGGATCTTTAGTTGCAGCATGTGGACTCCTAGCTGCGGCATGCACTTGGGATCTAGTTCCCTGACCTGGGCCCCCTGCACTGGGAGCACCGAGCCTTATCCACTGGACCACCAGGGAAGTCCCAGCACCACTGTATGTTATTTATGAAAGTTGTTAAGAGAGTAAACCCTATGAGTTCTCATCACAGGCAAAAAAATTTTTTTTCTATTTCTTTAATTTTGTACCTATATGAGATGATGGATGTTTACTAAACTTATTGTGATAATTATTTCATGATGTATGTAAATCAAATCATTATGCTGTACACCTTAAACTTATACAGTGCTATATATGTCAATTATAGCTTAGAAAAACAGGAAGGGAAAAATATGAGTAACAAAATCGCAATAAATTGCCAGCTATTTTATAGGACCTGACATTTTTGTTTGTTTTTTCTTTAATAAAAGCATTTAAAATTCTGTATTGTACTGCCATAGGTAGAATCATTGATCAAAGTCCAGATTCTGAGTATTATTCAGAAGATTGAATTTCCACACTGAATTGATAATATGATACTGGATTTTGCTTTGCCAGTGTTGTGGTGTTTGGAGGCAGAAGGATAGGGGAGTGTTCAAGATGAGTTAAGCTGAATGCTTGTTTTCAGTTTGTTTTAGCCTTGAGCCCACTGCGAAACTAGTTTGTTTAGTTTCTGTAAATACTGCTTTTAGTCTGGAGGCAGTGGCTCATGTAGCTGGTTCTCTTTTGCTTTTTAGTGAGGTGCTGGCAGAGGAGTCCATAGTATGTCTCCAGAAAGCCCTGAATCACCTTCGGGAAATATGGGAATTGATTGGGATTCCAGAGGACCAGCGGTTACAAAGAACTGAGGTTGTAAAGAAGCATATCAAGGTGAGTTGAGTAATACTGATCTCTTTGTAGTGGGACAGGGGTAAGGATGTTGGTGTCTCATCTAAGATAGCATATAGAAGTGACACTAGGATGTCACAGGCTCCTTCTGGTTTTTTGTTTGTTTGCTTGTTTTGGCTGCGCCGTGCAGCATATAGGATCCTAGTTCCCCAACCGGGGATTGAACCTGTGCCCCCTGCATTGGGAGCACAGAATCTTAACCACTGGACCGCCAGGGAAGTCCTGGTTTTGTTTAAGTCCTTCCTTTAAAATTTGAAATTATGAGGGTTTTGGTGTTATTTGTTGTTTGAGGCCAATGGGGAAAACACCCAAAACTTTTATGGGACTGTTTCATCTCTCGTAGGACCTCCTGGATATGATGATTGCTGAAGAGGAAAGCCTGAAGGAAAGGCTCATCAAAAGCATAGCCATCTGCCAAAAAGAGCTGAACACTCTGTGCAGTGAGCTACATGTCGAGCCATTTCAGGTACATGGCAGGGTGTCAGGGGATCCTGCCTGGGTCTGAGATTTAGGGAAGAACTTTGATTTGGGGCTACAGGTGGAAAGTTTCCTTGTAGGGCTGATACTGGACATGAGAAACGGGAAAAATGTGCTGCCTAGTTACTTGGTTCCAGCAAAGCAGTTTTCACTTACGTGAAGAGTTGCCCTGTTGAGAGGTGAAGCAGCTAAGTGTTGAAATGTTTTAATCAAAAACAAGCCTCTAACTATCAATTTGTAGCACACAAAAATTTTTTTAAACTCTGAGCTAGGCATAGATGATATCATTCCATTATTTCTTTGAAAGAAAATGAAGAGAACTACTTAGGATACAAAAGTGACTAGTGATATAAGGAAAAGTTACCCAAAAAACCTGCCTCTGTGGATTTTTTCATACCCGAAAGCTACACATCACTGAACTAGCCAGAATGGCCACTTGAGAAGAGATGTCTCCACAGCTGGAATATCAAGAGAGCATAGTCAAATTCAGGGCATGCCATGTTTATCTGTGTACCTTGCTGAGAGGTTGCTGTCCTGTGGTCCAGCACAAATCAGACTTAAATGAGGACACCAGCAAGCATGACATGAATGACAGAGGGACCCCAAAACATATCCCTGGTTAGAACAGGTAAAAACAGTGTTGGGATCATAAAAATGAAGACAAACGTGGAGATTGGGAAGGTAATTAGAATAGATGTGGGTGCAAGGACAGCACACAGTGGCTAATGTGGTACCAATAAGGTCTCAGGTCCCTCTCCCTGTTACAGAAAGAACTGCCTGGGTATCTCAGGTCCCTCTCCCTGTTACAGAAAGAACTGCCTGGGTATCTCAGTGGAGTCAGCCTAGGAGGAGGAGACTGTCTCTAAAGGGTTAAGGCTAATTCATTTCTGGTAGCCAAGAACAGTCAGGCAGACTGTGACATCAGTAGAGCTTCCTGAAATCAACACAAATGGCATAAATATCATTGATTTTGGACAAATGGTTTCTTTAGTCTTTTTTTTTTAATTTTCAATATGAAATTGGGTGAGAAGTTAGATATACAGTGGTACATCTCCCTTAAATTATATGACAGTTCTTAGTTCACCAATGTTGAATAAAATTTATAGGACATATAACTGCCACTTGTTTTTTCTCCTGCTTATCAGTTAGGAGTAGAGCAAGGAGTACTAAATTGATTTTTATTGGTTGAGTGATGTTTAGGATTATTGGGATAAACATTTAGTTAGGAGCTAAATATACTACCCTATAGCTAATTCACAATAAGCTTTTCAACCAATTTTTACCTCTTGTAAAAGTGCCCTGGTACCTTTCCTTACTGGGGACCTTTGTTAGGGGACCCTCTTTGTGCCATATTCTGTTAGCTGTAAGTTGATTTATTTGTAAGTTTAACTAAAAGTCTGTCATCCTAGTCCTCTTTCGTTGTCTTCTCTTCCTTTGAAGAAATCCGCTTGGAACCTTAACACAATAGTACATTGTCTCATACAGGAAGAAGGAGAGACGACCATCTTGCAGCTAGAAAAGGATTTGCGCACTCAGGTAGAACTGATGAGAAAACAGAAAAAGGAGAGAAAACAAGAACTGAAACTACTTCAAGAACAAGATCAAGAACTGTGTGAAATTCTTTGCACGCCCCACTATGACATTGACAGCACCTCAGTTCCCAGCTTAGAAGAGCTGAGCCAGTTTAGACAACACGTGGCAACTCTGAGGGAAACAAAGGTGTGCTTACATTCATAGTTCCTAAAAGTCATTTGACTTTCCTCTAGGTATCTTGTAATCTTTTTTTTTTTTTTATAGGCATCTAGGCATGAGGAGTTCGTCAACATAAAGAGACAGATCATACTGTGTATGGAAGAATTAGAACACACACCAGACACAAGCTTTGAAAGAGATGTGGTCTGTGAAGATGAAGATGCCTTTTGTTTATCTTTGGAAAATATTGCAACACTACAGAAGTTGCTACAGCAGGTAATGTCTACTCAAATTATGGCCTGGGATCTCCATAGTATCCAGCAATCTGAGAAAACTGCAGCTTTTTCCTTTAAGATAATGAGATAGGGCTTCCCTGGTGGTCCAGTGGTTAGGAATCCACCTGCCAGTGCTGGGGACACGGATTTAATCCCTGGTCCGGGAAGATCCTTCGTACCGCGGAGCAACTGAGCCCATGCGCCACAAGTACTGAGCCTGCGTGCCTAGAGACAGTGCTCCGCAACAAGAGAAGCCACCACAATGAGAAGCCCTCACGCTGCAACGAAGAGTAGCTCCCTATAGCCGCAACTAGAGAAAGCCTGCATGCAGCAATGAAGACCCAATGCAGCCAAATAAAAAAAGATAATAGTATTATTTGAAACACAACCTTGATTTTTTTTTAAACGAAAACCTTAATTTATATATAGCTCTGAGAATGTGAAATTGAGTTTTTTTTTAATGTTTATTTATTCATTCATTCATTTAGGCTGCGCTGGGTCTTTGTTGTGGCACACAGGATCTTTTTTAGTTGCGGCCTGTGGATTCCTTAGTTGCAGCATGCAGACTCTTAGTTGCGGCATGCATGCGGGATCTAGTTTCCCGACCAGGGATCGAACCCTGGCCCCCTACATTGGGAGCAGGGAGTCTTACCCACTGGACCATGAGGGAAATCCCCTGAAATTGACGTTTTGGATGAAATAATAATAGTCATTTGAATTAGCTTAGTGTTCAATGCATGTGGGATCTTCCTGGACCGGGGCATGAACTCGTGTCCCTTGCATCGGCAGGCGGACTCTCAACCACTGCGCCACCAGGGAATCCCCCCCAAATTTTTTTTAATTAAAAATTTGAATCCTAATTCTTGGGGTCTGAGATCCTACCATAATGACAGCCTTACAGTTTGTTTTCAGAAGTCATGAAAACACACCTCTTCACAGCCTTGTAAAAGTGCTTCTTCTCCATGTGGGTACAGATGTGTCTCTGTAGGAGGCCAGAGGGCCAGTTTTCTCTGTGCTGCTGTCTTTGCTATAACCACTGGCTTTCCTTGCTACAGCTAGAAATGCGAAAATCACAAAACGAAGCAGTGTGTGAGGGGCTGCGTGCTCAGATACGAGAACTCTGGGATAGGTTGCAAATACCTGCAGAAGAGAGAGAAGCTGTGGCCACAGTTATGACTGGGTCAAAGGCCAAGGTCCGGAAAGCGGTAAGAAACCCAAAGGGCGCTGGGTCAGCATTTTGGTGTCAAGTCTGATGTCTTTACCAGCCTCTGCCTTGAGTGAGCCTGTTTTTAAGACAAGCGTCAGAAAAGAGTGGCAGTAGCCTGCTCATCTTCTATCTTTCGCGTATGTTTCTTAGATTTCTGGCTCCTATGATATCATCATTATAAAAAGTGTTGACTGACCTCTGTGGTTTTGTATTGTAATTTTATTAAAAAGGGGGAAAATATTTTGCAAACCTATGTGAATATACAAGTATGACAAGCACTTTTAACAGGTCTCTTTGTTTCAGCTGCAATTAGAAGTGGATCGGTTGGAAGAACTGAAAATGCAAAACATGAAGAAAGTGATTGAGGCAATACGAGTGGAGCTGGCTCAGTACTGGGACCAGTGTTTTTATAGCCAGGAGCAGAGACAAGCTTTTGCCCCTTACTATTCTGGTTCGTACAGAAATGTCGCTCTTCATGTGGCCTGCTCACTTGTCTTTTACAAGTGCAGACATTCACTGGGAAGTATTTCCTTTACTGAACAGACATTGCTACCTTTCCAGGCCATTCAGCATAAATTGCCATTCCCGTTCAAATAAGCATTTGCAAATGCTATTGGGAAATAAGGGATCTCTTGGTTTCTGAAGCAGAATATCTCTGTAGCATGTAGTTGTGAAGCTCAAGTTTAGCAGGAGCTTACTCTGTGCCAGGCGCAATGTCAGACTCTTAACAGGATTATCTGACTTAATTCTCATGTCAAGAGATGAGGACACTGAGGCACATAAATGTTGAACAACTTAACCCAGAGACACACAATAGGTAAATGGCAGAGCCCACATTTGAGCCCACGAGGTATGACCCCAGGGCCCAATGGAATTCTAGTCTGACCTGAACTGAATATAAAGATGAAGCCATCTTTACTAAATTCAACATTTTTGGACATTTTCTGTGACTCAGCCCTCTGTTGGGCAGGGTGGAAAGGAAGAATATGAAAGAAACCTAAGACAAGGCAAGAGATGACAGAGTTTTGAGAATCTTAGTCCTTTTAGTCCACACCCTAGTCCCTTAGTCTCTAGTCCCACCAGGCTGATTGGGACAAACCTGGCTTTTATTATCCACAACATACACTTAATTGTGTGTCATTTTTACTGTAAGGAAGAAAATTCTGTTTCCATTTTAGGGGGATGAGGGATTAGTAAATTGGGATACTAAACACTAGAGGGATTTTTTAAAACTACTGGGCCTATATCTTGCAGAGGACTATACAGAAAATCTGCTCCAGCTCCATGATGCCGAGATTGTGCAGTTAAGAAACTACTATGAGGTTCACAAAGAACTCTTTGAAGGTGTCCAGAAGTGGGAAGAAAGCTGGAAGCTTTTCTTAGAGTTCGAGGTACTGCCTTAGTTTTTGTCTGTTTTCCTTAGAGTACAGTGAAGTGTTAAGAAAGCGTCCCCTCAGAGGCCTGTCTCCTTTGCTCTTGACCAGGTTTCTAATACCATCTTTATCATTAAGTCTGTAAACTACTGCTAACCCATCTGTATTTGTCAAGCTTATATGCAGAAACATGTAAGAGAAAACCCCAAAATTAATGCCTTCAATAAGGCTGAAGTTTCTTGCATAAAGGAAGTCTAAAGATAGGCAGTGCAAGGCAGGTATGGCTATTCCACAGTCAGGGGGTCCCAGGCTTCTCCAGCTCATAGCTCCTTTACCACTAAGGGGTGGATCTTATCTTCCGGTCCAGGGTGGTTCTAGAGCTCCCACCATAGCGTTTCAGGCAGTGTGGTGGAGGAGGGAACACAGAAGGCATTGCCCCTCCACCCCCTCTAAGAGGTTTTCCCAGGCTCTTTTCACAGCACTTCTGCTTAAATGCCACACCAACTACTGGCGAGGCTGGGAGAATCACTATCGCAGATAAATTCAGGTTCTATTACCCAGGAAGGAGAGAAAAATGGATGTTGAGGCAGGCAACTAACATTCTGTACTCTTCCAACTTTTGTTATTAGAAAATTGCCTGGGTATTTGGGGCACATTTGTGTACTCTGAATTTCTTTTGTTTTGATAGACTTAGCATGAGTCGATTCCCTTAGAGCATTTTAGAGCTCAGAACTGGGACTAGGACGAGGCAAGTGAGGCACCTTGGGCACGAAATTCAAGGAGACTCATTCTCAGGTTCATACTGGTCCTATTAGAGCTTGAACAGGCCTTTAGAGAATCCGGAGTTTAACTCCTTCAAGTTTCCAGGCAAGAAACTAGGACTCAGAAGTGGAAAAAACTGTGAGAGCTCACAGCTGTTTAAGAGCAAGTGTTCTAGTCCTCAGTTACCTCTTACTTCTGGTTGAAAGCAAGAAGGAGTAATAAAAGTCAATAAAGAGCTCAGCCATAAACAAGAATTAAATTTTGCCTTTTGCAACAACATGGATGGATCTATAGGGTATTATGCTTAGTGAAATAACTCAGAGAAAGGCAAATACTGTATGATACCACTTATAGGTGGAATCTAGAAAATAAAACAAACTAGTGAATATAACAAAAAAGAAACAGACTCACAGATACAGAGAACAGACTAATGGTTACCAGAGGGGAGGGGGGAGGGGGGAGGGGCAATAAAGGGGTAGGGGTTTAAGAAGTACATACTATTATGTATAAAATAAATAAGCTACGAGGATATATTGTACAGCATGGAATATAGCTAATACTTTATAATAACTATAAATGGAGTATAAACTTCAAAAATTGTGAATCACTGTGTTGTACACCTGAGACTTATACTGGAAATCAACTATACTTCAGTGTAAAAAAAAAAAGTGTACACACGCACACACACACACATAAAGACAGTAAAGAGCCAAATAAGCGACCCTTGTTTACATGCTAGTATTTAAGAAAAAATAAGAAACTAATTACCATTCCTTTTAGTTATTGCTTATAATCAAGCAGTCTGGAAAGGAAATAGAATTTATCAGTTTGGCCCCCAAATTGTCAAGATTGTTTCTAAACTTTTCTGATTATCTGTCCCGTTTTTTAGTGTATTCACCTAATTTACATTTACAAATTATACACTTATATTACTGTTCTGATAGACTGTATACACTGTAGAATAACAAAAAACAGAAAAGTTAAAAAGAATAAGAACCCTAACGTTTTACATTTTTTGTCCATTTTGTGAGGGTTAATTTAATAAAAACCAGATTATCTATAAACCCCTTAACTGAGCACATTTAAGCTGCATTGTCTCAATATGCTGGAGGTGAGTGGGCAAGTAGGGGTACTACCACCAAACCCTCTGAGTGTAGACCTCCCCCTTGTCCTTCCGCATACCCCATTTCCTGTTGGTGACATCTGAACCCAGGAAGGGAGCCTTAAATTAAATGCATTAAACATTAAAGCCTGTCTTACTTTTTAGACTAAAAAGGAAACACTAGTTTTCCTGTACCCCAGTGTATGATCTTGCATATGCCTCAGAGTGTTCACACCCCACTCCCTGCCTTAGAAAGCCACGATTTCTCACTGCTAAAAGTGGATGGGAATGCAAAACTCTGAAGTCTCCCTAAAAATATGTATCTGTTTATGAGAGTGAGGATTCTTAGCAGAAGTGACTGGTCTGACTGTCCGGGGTTCACTCTAATTAAAATGTATTTTTCACAGAGAAAGGCTTCAGATCCAAGTCGATTTACAAATCGTGGAGGAAATCTTCTAAAAGAAGAAAAGCAGCGAGCCAAGCTCCAAAAAACACTCCCTAAGGTAATATTGTTACTGAAAGAGTTTTTGGTGCTTGGCTACAAAATACCTCACTTTCTGTATATCTCTTGCTTTGAATTGTTTTTCCTTAGGTAAAGGATAATAAGTATATACTGGGCCTACCTAGTACAAGCAACTGAATATCAAGTTTTATTAGCTTTTTAGGGCTGCCATAACAAAGTACCAGAGACTGGGTGGTTTAAACAACAGAAATTCACTTTCTTACAATTCTGGAGGCTCAAAATCTGAGACCCAGGTGTCAGCAGGGCTGCTTTCTTCCGAGGCCTCTGTCCTGGCTCCAGATAGTAGTCTTCTCCCTGTGTCTGCACGTGGCCTTCCTTCTGTGTGTGTCCGTGTCCACATTTTCTTATTCGGCTACCAGTCATGTTGCATTAGGACCCACCCTAATGACCTCATTTTAACTTAATTACCTCTGTGTCCCAATAAAGCCACATTCTGAGGTACTGGGGATTAAGACTTCAGCATACGAATTTGTCAGGGGACATAATTCAGCCCCTAACCTTTTGAGAAAGTGCTTTGGACTTCATTACTATTCTCTATTTTAATAATAATAATGATAGTTAACACTTATTGAATTAAGTGCCATATACTGTTTCAAAGTACTTTCCATTTATTAATTGTCACAACATCCTTAAGAGGTTGGTATTATTAATTCCATTTTTACAGATGAGGAAACTGAGGCACTGACAACTTAAGTAACTTGCCTACCTGTTCACAGCCAGTAAGAGGTAGATTCCAGATTGGAGCCCAGATAGTGCCGCTCTAGTGTACACTGCGTATTTAACATTGTTGGTCTACCCCAGTGCTGCCTCCAACTTCGGGCGCCAAAACTGTAGTGGTCAGGCTCTGGGTTCTCGCCTTTTCCCACCTTCATGTGTATTATGAATGAACCATCCCAAGACTGATTTCTGGCCGCTCCAACCTGTTCCCACGTGGGTCCAGCTACCTAAAGTCAGGCTAATGATACTTTGGGGAGGGAGAAGGCATTCTTCGGGAGAATCATTTCTTTTGGGCTTCACACCAAAAATTTGAAGTAATTAACATGTCCTTGTTTCTGGTCTCAGTTGGAAGAGGAGTTGAAAGCAAGGATTGAAATGTGGGAACAGGAGCATTCAAAGGCATTTGTGGTGAATGGGCAGAAGTTCATGGAGTATGTAACAGAACAGTGGGAGATGCACCGACTGGAGAAAGAGAGAGCCAAGCAGGAACGAGTAAGTGAACCCAGTTTGGGAGGAGGAGAAGATAGCATGAGTGAGCAGCCCAGAGTCTCTGCCAGGGCTCTAGGTTGGTTGAATAAGGAGTAGCTCATGGCAGCTCTTTTTAGCTCTGGGTGCAGAGACTTGCGCTAGATTTCTGGCCCTGCCTCTGCCCCCATCCCAGACCTGTTCTCCTTCTGGGATTTGTCACTCTTGCTTCTGACTTTCACATAGCAACTAAAGAACAAGAAGCAAACTGAGACAGAGATGCTCTATGGTAGTACTCCGCGAACACCCAACAAGCGGCGAGGACTGGCACCTGGCACGCCGGGCAAAGTGCGCAAGGTAATAAACACGAGGCTGCATGAACTGCCATGTCTGAGGCATTTTTGAGGCTACGGCTCTGCCCATCTCTTGCCTTCTGTCCTGCAGAGATGGGAAAGAATTTTTCTAGCCTTCCAGGTTGAGTCCATTTGACAGTGTGAATGCAAGTCTGCAGTTCAATCCTGAGTAGGGACTTGACAGTGACAGTCAAGGAGTGACCAGCTTTGATGAGTCCCAGATTAAACTCGGGAGCCAGCAGCTGCCAGCATTCTGTAATGATGAGAACCTTCAGAGGTTCATTCTGTAATTCCAACAAGTGACCATGGCACTATGTGAAAGAAGACTTTCATGCTTGGCAAGGGGGATACCTAATACTCCTTAATCTCTAGAGCAGGAAATCAGGGAGTTCTTCCTTCCTTCTTTCTTCCTTTGTTTTTTTAAAACCGTTTCTTTAATAAATGAAGTGGAGCATTATTTTCCTTTTCCCTTGCAACTCATATTTTATAACACATAAAATGTTTTAAAAATCACCTGTAATGTGACTCCAGGAGAACCAATGAGACTATTTGGTGTTTTTCCTACTTCTGTAAAAAGCTTTTTAAAATAGTGTATTTTCACAAAATAGAGATCACATATAATTTTGATTTCTGCTTTTTCCCTAGTTGGTATTGGTTGTGATTTTTTTTTCATAGCATCAAACTTTCTTCAAATAACATGCTCATTCTTAGCTATATATTCTATTCTTTTGACATAATGTCATTTACTAAACTAGTTCCCTATTTGATATTAGGTAGTTAATTTTTTATTAGGAAAATAATGTGACGAAATTTTAAAAATACGTGTTATAAAATTCTAGAAAGGGTTGGAAAAAAAAAGGTTTGGGTTTTTTTTGGCTCTGTTGGGTCTTTGTTGCTGCACATGGGCTTTCTCTAGTTGCGGTGAGCAGGGGCTACTCTTTATTGCGGTGCGTGGGCTTCTCATTGTGGTGGCTTCTCTTGTTGCAGAGCATGGGCTCTAGGCGTGCAGGCTTCAGTAGCTGCGGCACATGGGCTCAGTAGTTGTGGCACATGGGCTTAGTTGGTCTGTGGCATGTGGGATCTTCACGGACCAGGGATTGAACCCATGTCCCCTGCATTGGCAGGCAGATCCTTAACCACTGTGCCACCAGGGAAGTCCGAAACGTTTGTTTTCATTAAAAGTTTGAGAATCTCTCTATTAGATGCTGAGAACACAAAGATTAAGTGATATGGCCCATGATCTCAAGAGTGCTGCATTCAAACATTTCTCAAGTGCTGGCTGCACTGATCATTCAGTCTGTGATACCAAAGCAGTTATAACAATTTACGCTTCCAGTGGTAGTGCCTAAGTGCTACGCTGGCTCCAATCTTTGCCAGCATGTGATATTTTCAGACGTTACAATTTTTGCCCATCTGATGGGTGTGAAGTAATGTCTCATAATTTTAGTTTGCATTTTCCTAATTACTAATGAAGTTGAACCTTTTGCCATGTTCATTAGCCTTCTGGATTTCCTATTCTGAGAAGATTTTGACAGTTTTTCTGTTGGAACATTTGTTTCTTTCTTGCAAATTTTATAGGAATTCTTTGTATGTTCTGGATGCTATTTCCTTGTCAGTTGTGTTACAATAGCTTTTCCCAGCATTTGTGTGTGTCTTCTGTAGCTTGTCTTTTTTTTTTTTGGTTGTGCCAGGTCTTAGTTATGGCAGGTGGGCTCCTTAGTTCTGGCATGCGAACTCTTAGTTGTGGCATGCATGTGGGATCTAGTTCCCTAACCAGGGATCGAACCCAGGCCCCCTGCATTGGTAGCTCAGAGTCTTAACCACTGCGCCACCAGGGAAGTCCCTGTAGCTTGTCTTTTTACTCTTTATGGTGTTTTGTTGATGAACAAAAAGTTATTAATATCAATATAGTAAAAATGTTTTCAACCTGTTTTCTTAATGGCTTGTACTTGCAAATAACCTACCCAGGACCTGAGGCACACAGATATTTTCCTGTGTTGTATTTCCTAGTTTGTGTCTTGTATTTGAATAGTCTTGCTATCCCATTTAAGGTTTTTAATCCACCTAGAGTTTTTCCAATTAAAGAAAAAGCTTACAGCTTTATTGAATAAAGTAGACACATAATATTTAAAGTGTACCTGTTAATAAGCTGTGATATATGTATGTACCGTGAAACCCTCACCACAATCAAGACAATGAACATACCCATCACACCCAAAGTTTCCTTTTGCCCCTTTGCTTTCTCTTTGCTTCCCTTACCACCCATTTCCCTCCCCCCACCCACTTCCCACTAGCTCCTGGCAACTGCAGCTTTGTTCTGTTACTGTTGATTAGTTTGCATTTTCTAACATTTTATATAAATAGAATCATACAGTATGTATACTTCTGTGTCTGACTTTTTTCATCTCTTGTTGCATGTATCAGTAGGTTACCCCTTTTTATTGTTAAACAGTATTCCATCGGACGCATATACCACAGTTTGCTTATCTAGTTGCCTGTGTTGATGGATATTTGGCTTAATTCTAGTTATCTGGCTGCTACACATAAAGCTGCTATAAATATTTATATGTAAGTCTTTGTATGGATATATGCTTTCATTTCTCTTGGGTAAATACCCAAGAATGATATGGCTGGATCTTATGATAGTTGTCTGTTTAACTTTTGGAAACAAAATGGTTGTCCCATTTTATGGAACACTGAACGCTTTTCACAGGTGTCCTCAAAGCTCTTCACCATGAAAACTGTCTTAGACTGCTTCCCATCCTCACTCTCTGTAGTGTAGGGATGGGCTGCTAAGCACGTCATCTCACATCAATAATCTATGTTCGGGCTTCCCTGGTGGCACAGTGGTTGCGAGTCCACCTGCCAATGCAAGGTTCAAGCCCCGGTCCGGGAAGATCCCACATGCTGCGGAGCGGCTGGGCCCGTGAGCCATGGCCGCTGAGCCTGCGTGTCCGGAGCCTGTGCTCTGCAACGGGAGAGGCCACAACAGTGAGAGGCCCATGTACCACAAAAAAAAAATAATCTGTGTTTTTCTCCTTAGCTGAACACTACCACTGTGTCCAATGCTACGGCCAACAGCAGCATTCGGCCTGTCTTTTCAGGGACAGTCTGCCGCTCCCCTATGTCTCGCCTTCCACCTTCTGGCAGCAAGGTTAGTATGTTCTCTGTACAAGCACATCCCTGACACTGCCCCAACCTATGTACTCCAGGGACTGCTGGGAGGTGGAGAGATTGAATACTGTCCTCTGGACTGAGAAGGAACTTTGAGGCCTAAAAACAAAGCAGGCAGCTTCATAAAGTGCAATTATGAAGTTTATTGTGGGTAACTTGCATACAGGCAGGATCGGGCAGACAGTGACACAGAGGCATTTGCAGCTGCATTCAAGCGCAAGAGAGATACCAGGGGATTTAAGGGGGCCAAAGCTAAAAATAGAATCTGACTACTAGGGAGAAGCACATCTGTAGTGACAGGAACTGGGTGGTTTTCCTCCTGCCAGGGTCTCAAGACCATTAATCATCTACATCAGCTAAAGGCATTCTTCCAGTTTTCTTATCAGATGAAGGCAAGGGTCAAAGTTGATAGGGAACTTAACTGGCTTGGCCTCATTCCTTGTAAACTGAAGCTCAGTCATGCAGGAAGGGGAGGGGATGGGACTGTAGGCCTAAGATGGAGCTGACAAAAAGGAGTCAGTATGGTTCAGCCATACAGGGCCCCACCTAACTTGTTCCATTTTCTAAGATCCCTGGATTCGGTTATCATTGAGATGCTGAAAGTTGACAGATGTAAGCTAGCTAATCTGTCAAAAACTAAATGAGAGAAGAGAATGGTCATTTTGAGCTCAGTCCAGTATCACGGGAAGCACTGGGATGTGACTGGGAAACTGAAGAGTCTCCATAGGCTCAGTTCAAAGCCTGGTCTTCAGTTGCTACTGAGTGAGGTCCTTGCATGTGGGTTCCAGCCCAGTGACACTGGACAACTAGATGCAGATAGGTACTCTCACCCAAGGAGGGAGTGAGGAGTGCGTGCTAAAATGTGTTCAGTCTTTCCAGTATTTTACAGACTATGCTCAAGATAAGGGTTCTGCAGATCATTAAGAATTTGTATGTTTTTAAACCAAAAGTAGGGACTTCCCTGGTGGTCCAGTGGTTGGGACTCCATGCTTCCAATGCAGGGAGCGTGGGTTTGATCCCTGGCTGGGGAATAAGATCCCGCATGCCACACGGCATGGCCAAAAGATAAAAATTTTAAAAATAAAATAAGCCAGGGCTTCCCTGGTGGTGCAGTGGTTGAGAGTGCGCCTGCCGATGCAGTGCAAAAAAAAAAAAAAAAAAAAAAGCCAGAAGTATAGGATTACAGACACACGAATAATATAAAGGTGGTATAAGCCTTTGATAATTTGTGTGTGTGGTCATTATAAGGATGATACATTGGTTGATCTTTCTTTTCTCTACAGCCAGTCACCACTTCCACCTGTTCGGGGAAAAAAACACCACGTGGCCTCAAGCATGGAGCCAACAAGGAGAACCTGGAGCTCAATGGCAGCATCCTCAGCGGTGGGTACCCTGCCTCGGCCCCCCCACGGCGCAACTTCAGCATTAATTCTGTTGCCAGCACCTATTCTGAGTTTGCGGTAATTCACCTTTTCTAATATCTACCAGTCCCTGGGGAGCACACAGTTGGGGCAGAGTGGGTATCTTCCCAAGGGCACCCAGGCTATTAGTTAGGACAGTTCTTTGGAGGCTGAGAATCCCTTTCCTGACTTGACTGTGGCATGAGGTGGGGGTGGTTTAAGGGTGGTGTATAGGAAGAAAGATGGCAGCAGCAAGCAGACATTTAACCTGGATCCTTCTGCTTAAGAAATACCACTCCCTGGCTGCAGGAGGTGAACCTTCTCATCACTGCCCTGGTGCTCTCTTGGTGGAGTTCTTGGTAATTGTCTCAATTCTTTGTTCTTAAAAGGATCCATCCCTCTCTGACAGCTCCACTGTTGGGCTTCAGGTCTGTATGGCAACCCCTGCATGTCCCATGTCCCTTTTCCAGACTGATCTGTCATCTGCTGGCTTCATTCCCATCTGGGCACAGGGCTACACTAACCAATTATCTCAGCTGTGCTATCATAAAACCTTTTTTTAACAAAGGAAGCAGGAATTCCTAATACGGACTTCAGAAATAATAAATATCTGGCTTAAGTTCCCAACAGACTGACTAACCTGCCGATTAACTTGTTCAGACTTGAATTGGATTCTCAGCCCCATCTAAAGTCAGGCAAAGTTTTTTTATCATGTTATTTCACAACAGAAAACTTTCACCCTCCCCAGTTGTGACATTAAAGGCCTCCAATGTGCTGCAAGGAATAGAGGCCCCACCACGTGGGGAGGGGAGCCCCAGCTGTGTGCTGCCTATGAGGTTCTTGGCCTGCGTGCTGATTACTTCCTGGAGTATCTGTCTTACTAACCCCTCAGAGCTGAATTGCCACCTTTCTGTCTACTCTGAGCTAGCCAATGCTCATTTCTTCGCCTTTGCCTATTTTCTACCACATTGAGCTGCTAAAGCATATATGAGGCACTGGAAGAAAGTAATTTTTTTCCCACAATGCTCTTCAGCTCCTAGTAACGTACTCCACATTTACCAACACTTAACTGCAGTGCGCTTTCCTTAATGTGTTCTGTCTTCCCTCAGTATCTAGCTGTTGAGAGGTGAGCTTGCCCCTCACCTTTGTGGGGGGATACTAAGTTAAAGCATAGGGCATCGACTCTCTTGCTGCAGTGATGGAGAATGTGACGGCTGCCCAAGGCTATTGTTCATTTTGAGCACTGAAGCTAGCTTTATATTCTTTTACTTTTGTCAAGTTACTTGACAGGGGTGGTTCTACCTATAGAAGGTGGGTATTTGTCACTCTGGCTAGCTGATTGCTGGACAGAGTCCAGCTTTCTCTTTTGTTTGCTCAGCCAAGCCCACTTCATCCACTTGCTGCTTACAAATATCTGTTTCTCTCTGGCTAGGCCGAGGGAGATTCTTCTGGTTTTGGTTGCTATGGCTGGTAGACTCCACCAGGCAGCACTGAAGCCAGTAGACTAACCTCTACTAACATCTGTCCTTTCTCAGTGGTCATTCGTGCTCTGTCTTCTGCTTCTATACCATGTGCTCCAGCATGAGATCAAATCACCAGCAGGTTACAAGGCCCTCAGCCCCAGGGATTGGTAGATATATGTTCTGGCCCATTGTTTCCTAAAGGGCTCAAAAGACCAAAGCTTGTTGCCTACCTAGCTTGACAACTCAGAGAGTACTTTGTGAAGTATAAGGGATTTCTCTTCTGTGAGGTTTTAATAGAATGGACTGGCTGAGGAAAGGAATCAAGGGGCATATGTATGTGCACATGCTTAATCTGTGACTAAGGTGTTCAGAGTCCCTCCCTTTTTGTTCCTAACACAGCCTGTGCTGGGCTGTATGCTGACACTCACCTGTGCTTACAAGGGCAGGGCATGCATGAGAGGGGACAGTAACGCCACTGATGTTATTTATTTTTCAACAGCGAGAACTTTCAAAGGCTTCCAAATCTGATGCTACTTCTCGAATCCTCAATTCAACCAACATCCAGTCCTGAGAAGCCCTGATCAGTCATCCAGCTGAGGTTTCCTATGCCCTGTGCCTAATTATACAGGGGTGGCTTTAATGTTTCTTCAGTTTAGATGCGCTTGAAAGCCTGGACAGGTTCCATTACCATGGGCCTAACTTACAGAAGTGAGTGAGTTACAGATGAGAATCCATCATAAGCTTAGTATGTCCTTAGACACTTGGTTTTATTTTGACTCAAGAAATACATTAAAACATAGTTCATAGCAGTAAGCGTAAATTTTAGCATATGGAACCTAATTTCTTTCCCTACCCGGTAATTGTACTTGCTAAAGCACGATCAAGGGCTTGTTTTACTTCACCATTGTGTAGTTAAATGATTGGCTATGCCCAAGCTTGGGGTATGGGACATGAAGCAGTTTTGGGCTTGTACACTTATAATTAGCATTTAACACCTTTTTTTGTTTAGGGATATTCAGTTAATGCTATAGCTTCAGTAGCTTTGCTCTCACCTAAAGGCCTGTCCCCACCACACAGGACAGCCTTCCTCCTGATGAAGATGTCTGTGTGTCAGAAGTTGGGATGGCCTGACTCGCTGCCAAAGAGGTGACAGGGAGGCTGGGAGCACCTTTGTTAAATTGTGTACAGTTTTGTTATATAGGCCACTGCTGTGGGGGTATGTGTGTGAACACACGTACTTGTCTGAACTCTGCTTCTTCAGTTTTTCTCTGGGTCCAGTTCCCCATCCCTGTGCCCCCTGTGCCTGAGTTCCTCCACCCTCTGCACTTGCCAGCCAAGTTGGGAGGCTGTTTGTTTGGATGGGTTGGGCTGTTTCTGTCGTGGCGATCTGGAACTTTGCACATATCAGTACTGGGAGCCACATGCTGTAGCGTCCACAATGAGGCTCCTTCTTTACCTACCCTATGTATCAATCACTACTGTGCTCCCCAAAGCACTATTATTTATTCTCCGTCTGCCTGCACCAGTACTACTGTCAGCACAGTAAATGGTTCTTGGAAGCTTACCAGTGTGGATTTGGTCTGTGTCAGCCATGCTGTTTAGGCATACGTATAAATGTCCTGATTTTAAAATATAAATATTCTTAAAAATAAATTAAAATGTGTATACTTATATTTCAAAGATATATACTGCGGTGTGTGTTTTCGTTGTTCCCCATGTCACTTTTTGGTTGGTTTTTGTGGAAAAAAGAAAAGACTAAAAGAAAGAACATACAAGAAATTTTTAGTCGGGAGTATGATTTTCACATTCTTCTGAGTGTTTCTAAATTAAGAACATCTCTTATTCTGAGAAAAAAGGTTTTTTGAGAGGAATAAAAAGCCTAAATCCTGATGTATAAAGAGGCTGAGGGAATTCACGGACTTCCGGGAAGATGGCAGAAGAGTAAGACACAGAGATTACCTTCCTCCCCACAGATACACCAGAAATACATCTACACGTGGAACAACTCCTACAGAACACCTACTGAACGCTGGCAGAAGACCTCAGACCTCCCAAAAGGCAAGAAACCCCCCCCACGTACCTGGGTAGGGCAAAAGAAAAAAATAAACAGAGACAAAAGGATAGGGATGGGTCCTGCACCAGCGGGAGGGAGCTGTGAAGAGGAAAAGTGGCCACACACTAGGAAGCCCCTTCGCGGGCGGAGACTGCAGGTGGCAGAGGGAGGGAGCTGCAGAGCACAGAGGAGAGCACAGCAACAGGGGTGTGGAGGGCAAAGCAGAGAGATTCCAGCACAGAGGATCAGGGCCGACCAGCACTGCCGAGAGGCTTGTCTGCTCCCCCGCCAGGGCGGGCGGGGCTGGGAGCTGAGGCTCGGGCTTCAGTCAGAGTGCTGGGAGAGGACTGGGGTTGGCGGCGTGAACACAGCCTGCAGGGCGTTAGTGCACCGCGGCTAGCCAGGAGGGAGTACAGGGAAAAGAGACTTTTTCTTCCCTCTTTATTTCCTGGTGCGCGAGGAGAGGGGATTAAGAACGCTGCTTAAAGGAGCTCTGCTCCAGAGATGGGCGTGAGCCGCGGCTAAAAGTGCGGACACCAGAGACAGACATGAGACGCTAAAGCCGCTGCTGCCGCCACCAAGAAGCCTGTGTGCAAGCACAGGGCTCTACCCACACCTCCCCTTCCGGGGAGCCTGTGCAGCCCGCCACTGCCAGGGTCCCAGGATCCAGGGACAACTCCCCCAGGAGAACGCACGGCGCGCCTCAGGCTGGTGCAACGTCATGCCAGCCTCTGCTGCCGCAGGCCTTGGAGGGAGGGATACGCAAGCGGGAAGAGATATGGGAACATATGTATATATGTAACTGATTCATTTTGTTGTGAAGCTGAAACTAACATACCATTGTAGAGCAATTATACTCCAATAAAGATGTTAAAATGAAAAAAATAAAAGAGGCTGAGGTACTATTAGGAAACTTCTGGTTTCATTGCTATGTACAAGTCTTTGTATGGAGATATATTTTCTTTTGGCTAAATACCTAGGAGTGGAATGCCTGCATCATACATATGGTAGGTGTATGTTTAACTTTAAAAAAAAACTGCCAAATGGTTTTCCAAAGCAGTTGGACTATTTTACATTCTCATCAGTAATGTATAAGGGTTCCAATTTCTTTTTTTTTTTTTTAATCATTTATTTTTGGCTGTGTTGGGTCCTTGTTGCTGTACACAGCCTTTCTCTAGTTGTGAATGGGGACTACTCTTCATTGCAGTGCATGGCCTTCTCATTGTGGTGGCTTCTCTTGCTGTGGAGCATGGGCTGTAGGTGTGCGGGCTTCAGTAGTTGCAGCACGTGGGCTCAGTAGTTGTGGCTCGTGGGCTCTAGAATGCAGGCTCAGTAGCTGTGGCTCACAGGCTTAGTTGCTCCATGGCATGTGGGATCTTCCCAGATCAGGGATCGAACCCGTGTCCCCTGCATTGGCAGGTGGATTCTTAACCACTGTGCCACCAGGGAAGTCCCTGAAGTTTCCAATTTCTTCAATCTTTTCCAACACTTTGTATGGTCAGTCTTTATAATTTTAGCCATTTTAGTGGCTGTGAAATGGTATCTCATTGTGGTTGGAATTTTCACTTCCCTAATGACTAATGATGTTTAACATCTTTTTGTATACTTTTTTGCCATCATTCTTATCTTGTTTGATGAAGTACCTGTTTACTATTTTTGGCCATTTTAAAAATTGAATTGTATTTTTTATTTTTTTGGCTGTGCCCACATGGCTTATGGGATCTTAGATCCTCAACCAGGGATCGAACCCAGGCCCTCAGCAGTGGAAGTGTGGAGTCCTAACCACTGGACTGCCAGGGAATTCCAGAGCTATGTTCTTATTGTTGAGTTTTGAGAGCTCTCTATATATCCTGCATACAAGTTCTTTTATCAGGTGTATGTTTTGCAAATATCTTGTCCCCATCTGTGGCTTCTTTTTGTTTTCTTGAAGTATAATTGACATATTTCAGGCTGCTTTAATTCTTTTAACAGTGTCACTGAAGAGCAGAGGTTTAATTTTGATGAAGTCCATTTGTTCTTTGGATTGTACTGCTGTTGCTCTAAGAAATCTTTACCTAACCCCAGATGATAAAGGTTTTCTCCTAGAAGTTTAAAGTTTTCTGTTTTACATTTACATCTGATTCATTTTGGCTCTGTGTGTGTCATCTATCTGTATTGCTCCAGGTATGGCTTTAAGTTCATTCTTTTTGCATACAGGTAGCCAGTTGTCCAGCACCATTAGCTGAAAAGCTAAACCTTCTCCACTGTACATTTCTGTTCCACTGATCTATTTGTCCAAATGACAGTACCACCCTGTCTTAATTACTGAGGATTTATACGAATTCTTGAAATCAGGTAATGTTAGCTTTCCAACTTGGTGCTTTTAAACATTATTTTGTCTCTTCTGGTTACTGTGCATTTCTGTATGAGTTTTAGGTAAAAAGCTTGTCAATTTCTACCCAAAAATCTGGTAGGATTTTGATTGGCATTGCATTGAATCTGTAGACCAACTGAGGGAGAACTGACAACCCCCGAACAAGGCATATCTCTCCATTTATTTAGGTTTTCTTTAATTTCTCTCAGTATTTTGTAGGTCATGTTTACAGATCTTTCACATCTTTGTCAGATTTATCCCTAAGTATTTCAGGTTTCTTGATGCTATTGTAAATGGTATTTTTAAATTAGAATTTCTGGTTGTTGCTTGGCTACATATAGCAGTTGATTTTTGTATATTGCTCTTGTATCCTGCAACCTTGCAAAATTCACTTATTAAAAGAAAAGTGAGAAAAAAAAAATACACTCTTTACAGATGATTGGCTTTGTGTTGGAGCAAGCCTTTAATGCTTAGCCAGGCTGTTTACAACTCTGCCTTAGCTTTCAGTCCTGCTTGTGTACAGCCTGAATGCTAGACATGAAAGCTTATTGTTTTCTCAGGCGTTTCTGAGCAAATATCCAGCCCTGGGCATGTGTTATGCTTTGATTCCCCAGTATACTGTGGGACCTTTTAAAAGGCCTTTCTCCCTATCATCTCCTTTCCCAACCTCTTTCTTCCCAGATCTTTCCCTTGCCCAGGTTATTGCAGGCAATACTTGTGCCTTAAAATACTTTCAGCAAAAGTTGCCCAGCCCTGGGAACACTAAGTCTGGCAAAACAAAGGTGAGCTCTTGCACTGGTCCTCCAGGGAGCCGCCAGGTAGCCAGTAACCCACAACCACCATTCTGTGAGAACTGTTTTCCTCCCTCTGGTACTAGCAACCCACCCAGGTGACTTCCAGGAAATTTAACAGATCAGTGTCTTTATGTTCCCCCTTCATTTTTCACTTTTTCCCTTTTGGGAGTCAGATGTTAAAGACTAGGACATTCAAAAGTATCTGTATATATGGGGAAAATTAGAAAGTAACCACAATACCTAAGGAAAGGCTCAGAAAAGACGATATTATGTTTACACCTCAGGCTGATCCTTGGTACAGAGACAGCCTATGACAATTCAGAAAAACAAAACAATGGCAAACCCTGGGGAAGGGGGAGAATCTGATTCCCAGAGTTACCATATTACCAGATTCAAATGTCCAGTATTCAACAAAAAAGTCACAAGACATGCAAAGAAACATGAGAGTATGGCCCATTCAAAAGAAAATAAATCACCAGAATCTTGTCCCTGAAAAAGACTCAATGGCAGCTATATAAGACAAAGACTTGAAAATAATGGTCCTGGGGACTTCCCTGATGATGCAGTGGTGAAGAATCCACCTGCCAATGCAGGGGACATGGGTTCAAGCCCTGGTCTGGGAAGATCCCACATGCCGCAGAGCAGCTAAGCCCGTATGCCACAACTACTGAGCCTGAGCTCTACAGCCCATACATAACTACTGAGCCTGTGTGCTACAACTACTGAAGCCCACGCGCCTAGAGCCTGTGCTCTGCAACAAAGAGAAGCCACTGCAGTGCACACACCACAATGAAGAGTAGCCCCTGTTCGCCAGGGCTTAATATTTATTTTATATTAATATTTATATTTTATATAAATATTAATATTTAATATTAATTAAAATAACCAGTGGATCAAAGAGGAAATCACAGGGGAAATTAGAAAATACTTAGAATGAATGAAAAAGACAAAGCATACCGAAACTTATGGGATGCAGCAAAAGCAGTGCTAAGGGAAAATTATAGCTGTAAATGTTCACGTTAAAAAAACAAGAAAGGGCTTCCCTGGTGGCGCAGTGGTTGAGAGTCCGCTTGCCGATGCAGGGTACACGGGTTCGTGCCCCGGCCTGGGAAGATCCCACGTGCTGCGGAGCGGCTGGGCCCGTGAGCCATGGCCGCTGAGCCTGCGCGTCCGGAGCCTGTGCTCCGCAACGGGAGAGGCCACAACAGAGAGGCCCGCGTACCGCAAAAAAAAAAAAAAAACAAGAAAGATCTTGTCAGCCATCTAACTTTCAACTGAAAAACTAGAAAAAGAACAAACTAAACCAAAAGCTAGCAGAAGGAAGGAAATAAAGATTACAGCAAAGATAAAAAATTCAGTATAGAAAAACAATAGAGAAAATCAGTGAAACCAAAAGTTGGTTCTTTAAAAAGATCAATGAAATGGATGAAATTTTAGCTAGATGGACTAAGGAAAAAAGACACAAGTCATTAAAATCAGAAATGAAAGCAAGGGGACTTCCCTGGTGCCGCAGTGGTTAAGAATCCGTCTGCCAGTGCAGGGGACCCAGGTTCGATCCCTAGTCCAGGAAGATCCTACATGCCATGGAGCAACTAAGCCTGCGCACCTAGAGCCTTTACTCCCCAACAAGAGAAGCCACTGCAGTGAGAAGCCCACCACCACAACAAAGAGTAGCCCCCTTGCCTCAAATAGAGAAAGCCCCTTTGTGGTAATGGAAGACCCAACGCAGCCAAAAATAAAAATAAACAAATTTGTATATTAAAAAAAATGAAAGCAGGGACATTGCTACTAATTCTACAGAAAGAAAAAAGGGTTTTAAAAGAGTACTATGGGGACTTCCCTGGTAGTACAGCAGTTAGGACTCCTTGCTCCCAGGGCAGGGGGCCTGGGTTCAATCCCTGGTCAGCAAACTAGATCCCGCATGCTGCAACTAAGACCTGGTGCAGCCAAATAAATAAAAAAAATTTTTAAAAGAGTACTATGAGCAATTAATTGTACACCAACAAATCAGATTACCTGGGTGAAATGGACATGTTCCTAGAAACACAAAACCTATCAAGACTAAATCACAAAGAAATAAACAATCTGCATAGACCTATAACTAGTAAGGAGATTGAATCACTACTCAACAATTTCCCAGGAAAGGGCTTCCCTGGTGGCACAGTGGTTAAGAATCTGCCTGCCAATGCAGCGGACATGGGTTTGAGCCCTGGTCCGGGAAGATCCCACATGCCGCGGAGCAACTAAGCCCATGCGCCACAACTGCTAAGCGGGCATTGTAGAGCCTGCAAGCCACAACTACCAAGCCCACGTGCCTAGAGCCCATGATCCGCAACAAGATGAAACTACCACAATGAGAAGCCCGTGCACTGCAACAAAGAGTAGCCCCTGCTCACCGCAACTAGACAAAGCCCGCATGCAGCAATGAAGACCCAACACAGCCAAAAATAAACAATTTTTTAAAAAAATTTCCCAAGAAAGAAAAGCCTTGGACCTAATGGCTTCACTGTGAATTCTACCAAATATTTAAAGAACTAACACCAATCCTTCTCAAATTTTTCCAAAATATTTCAGAGGAAGAAACACTTCCTAACTCATTCTGTGAGGCCAGCAAAACTTTGATACCAAATCCAGAAGACACTACAGGAAAACGATAGACCAATATCCCTTTTGAACACAGATGAAAAATACCTTCAGCAAAATACTAGCAGACAGAATTCAGCAACACTTGAAAAGGATTATACATCATGACCAAGTAAGATTTATTCCTGGAATACAAGGATGATCAATGTAACATGCTACATCAAAAAAAGGAAGGAAAAAAAACACATGATCATCTCAACTGATGTAGAAAAAGCAAGATTCTGCACCCTTTCATGATTAAAAACACTCAATAAAATAGGAAAAGAGGGGAACTACTTCCACACAATAAAATCCGTATATGAAAATTCCACAGCAAACATAATACTCAATGGCTTTTCCTCCAAGATCAGGAACAAGGCAAGGATGCCCACTTTCACCACTTTTATTCAACATAGTAATGGAAGTTCTAGTCAGAGCCATTAGGTTATAAAAGAAATAAAAGGCATCCAAATTAGAAAGGAAGAAGTAAAAGTATCTCTGCAGATGAATGATCTTATATGTAGAAAATCCTAAAGACTACAAAAAAGCTGTTAGAACTAATAAATGACTTCAGCAAAGTAGCAAGATACAAAGTCAACACACAAAAATCAGTTGTATTTCTATACACAATGAACAATCCAAAAAGGAAATTATAAAAATGATTCCAGGGCTTCCCTGGTGGCACAGTGGTTAAGAATCCACCTGCCAGTGCAGGGGACCTGGGTTCGAGCCCTGGGCTGGGAAGATCCCACATGCCGCGGAGCAACTAAGCCCGTGCGCCACAACTACTGAGCCTGCGCTCTAGAGCCTGCAAGCCACAACTATTGAAACCTGCGTGCCTAGAGCTCCGCAACAAGAGAAGCCACTGCAATGAGAAACCTGCGCACTACAACGAAGAGTAGCCCTGGCTCATCGAAACTAGAGAAAGCCCGCGTGCAGCAAGGACCCAACGCAGCCAAAAATAAATAAATTAATTTAAAAAAATGATTCCATATATAGTAGCATCAAAAAGAATAAAATACTTAGGAATTAACCAAGGAGGTGAAAGACATGTACAATGAAAACTACAAAACACTCCTGAAAGAAATTATAGACATAAATAAATGGAAACACATCCCACGATCATGGACTGGAAGACTTAATGTTGTTAAAAGTGTATTTCCCTGGTGGTCCAGTGGTAAAGAACCTGCCTTTCAATGCAGGGGACAGAGGTTCGATCCCTGGTTAGGGAACAAAGATCTCACATGCCGCGGGGAAACTAAACCCGTGTACCACAACCACGGAGCTCACGCGCCTCAACAAGACAGGCCACGTGCCGCAAACTACAGAGCCCACGCGCTCTGGAGCCTGCATGCCAGAACTAGAGAGAGAAAACCCGCACACTGCAACTAGAGAGAAGCCCGAGCGCCACAATGAGGAGCCCGGGCCACAATGGAGGATCCCGCACGCCTCAATGAAGACCCCATGTGCCTCAACTGAGACCTGACGTGGCCAAAAAAAATAAATTAAAAAAAAAATTGTTAAAATGTTAGTAGTACCCAAAGCAATCTATAGATTCAGTGCAATTCTTAAAATATCAAGGACCTTTACACAGAAATAGAAAAACACTAAAACTCATATGGGATCTCAAGGGACCCCAACAGACAAAACAATTTTGAAAAAGACTAAAACTGGAGGAATCACACTTCTTGGTTTCAAAACCTAATACAAAGCTATAGTAATCACAACAGTATTGACATAAAAAGAGACAGACATATAGATCAATGAAATAGAATAGAGAGCCCAGAAATAAACCCTCGAATATACAATCAAATGATTTTTGAGAAGGGTGCCAAGGCCATTCAATGAGGAAAGGACAGCCTTTTCAACAAATGGTACTGGGAAAACTGGATAACCACATGCAAAAGAATGAAGTTGGACTCTTACCTAACACTATATACAAAAGTAACTCAAAATGGATCAAGGACCAAAATATAAAACCTAAAACAATAAAATTCTTGGAAGAACATAGGACAAAAGCTTCATGACACTGGATTTGGTGATGATTTCTCAGATATGACAACAAAGGCATAGGCAACAAAAGAAAAAATAGACAAATTGGACTTCATGAAAATTAAACTTTTTACATTGAGACAGTATCAACAAAGTAAAAAGGCAACCAATAGAATGGGAGAAAATATTTCCAAATCACTTATTTGATAAGGGATTAGTATCTAGAATATATAGAGAACTCCTAAAACAACACACACACACACACACACACACACACACACACAAAATCAGATTCAAAAATGGGCAAAGGACTTGAATAGACATTTCTCCAAAAAAGATATGTGAATGGCCAATAAGCACATGAAAAGATGCTTAACATCACTAATTATTAGGGAAACGCAAATCAAAGTTACAATGAGATACCACCTCACACCTATCAGGATGGTAACTGTCAAAAAACAGAAAACAGTGTTCGGTGAGGATGTGGAGAAGTTGGAACACTTGTGCACTATTGGTGGGATTGTAAAATGGGAAAGCCACTGTGGAAAACAGTATGTAGGCTCCCCAAAAAATAAAAATAGAATTACCATATGACCCAGCAATTCCACTTTAGGGTATATATCCAAAAAAATTAAAAGCAGAGTCTCAAAGATGTTTGTAAACCCATGTTCATAGGAGCAGTATTCACAATAGCTAAAACATGAAAGCAACCCAAGTGTCCATCAACCAATGAATGGATAAACAAAATGTGGTATATACATACAATGGAATATTATTCAGACCTAAAAAGGAAGGAAATTCTGCAATATGCTATAACATAGATGAACCTTGAGAACATTATGCTAAGTGAAATAAGCCAATATTTATCTTATTAAAAGATAAATACTGTATGATTCCACTTATATTAGGTATGTAGAGTAGTCAAGAGCACAGGACAGACACAAGGTATAATGATGGTTGCCAGGGGCTGGGGAGAACAGGGAGTTATTGTTTAATAGCTGTAGAGTTTCAGATTTACAAGATGAAAAGAGATGGGAATGGATGGTGGTGATGGCTACACAACAATGTGAACGTATTTAATGCCACTTAAAAATGATTAAGATAGTAAACCTTTTGTTATGTGTATTTTAACTCAGTAAGAAACAAATTACTATCAGTAAGAGAATATATAACGTGAGGTATAACTCATACAATGGAATACCATATAACAATAAAAAATGAATCCACTGCAGGACACCACAGATGAATCATACAACGCTGACGAAGAAACAAGACACAAAAGAACATACACAGAATGATTCTATTTACCTAAAGTTCAAAAGCAGACAAATTATATTGTATAAAGATGCATACAAGGAATGGTATGAGTCAAAATGAAAACAGGTATATGAACAACAAAAGAAGATGACCTCTAGTGGTTCCCAATCTTAGCACTACCTCCAAATCACTGGGGGTGGGGCAGCCTAAAAAATCTACCCACATCTAGGTTCCACACCCCTAAGTTCTGATTTCATTGTGTCTGCGATGCTGGCTTTAGGCATCCAGTTTCAAATCTCCAAGTGTTTCTTTCTTTTCCTTTTTTTTTTTGGGCCACACTGTGCCACGCGGCTTGTGTGATCTTAGTTCCCAGACCGGGGATTGAACCCGTGCCCTAGGCAGTGAAAGCGCAGAGTCCTAACCACTGGACCGCCAGGGAGTTCCCTCCACGTGTTTCTAATGTGAAGACAAAGTTGAGGATGCTGCCTGCTCTAAGGTGGAGCAAGAGGGCTGTGATAGGGAAGGCCAAATGTGGGGCCTCTGGGGTACTGGCAATGGTTTTCCTTGCCATTGGGGGGAGTTTCACAGGTGTTAGCTTCATAATTTTTCACTCTACATTTATTTTATGCCCTTATCTATACATGTCAGCTCTTCTCTTTTTCCACAGCATACACATAGGTGTTCCAGGGCCCACAGCTCACGGTCCTTACTTGGAGTTGCTTATCTACAAAGTACTTCACACGGCAGGGCCGATCCAAGCTGGTCGTGTCTTTGTGGCCAAGCTGTCCATATTTACCTAAAGTGAAATGAGCTGCTTTGCCATCCTCTCTACTGGGCCTTGTGGCTTTTCCCCTCCAGGAAGGAAAAACAGCCCATTGACTGAAGTGCTGGGCTTAAGCCACCAGTCTGCTGGTGTCTGCTCTGTGAATTCAGGAGACCAGCACCACAGAGCCTCCAGGACCAGGCAATTCCACAGGTCCCCAAGAGGCAAGATGCTCCAGGCTTCCCACTCCTAAGCTCAGATGTTCAGAGCAGAGATTTTTATTTTATCTTTTTCTCTACCCAGTGCCAGACCAAAAGATGTTTCATGACTGCTGGCTAAATATTCCCTTAAGACAAATACCTTTTCAGAAAGGTAGATAGGAAATACTGACATGTTGTCCTATTTCTCTCTTGTCTGGTCTCTGCCCCTCTTAGTGTGCCTAGATCTGTTCCAGAGAAGGGAGTAGACAGCTTTTCAGTCCCAATGGTCAGGCCGAGTCCCCTGCTTCCACTTCTCTGCATGGCTGTTGTCACCTGCCCTCTACTCCCAGGTCTTTCCTCCCCTTGGTTTAAGCATCACAAAAGCAAACCTTTTACTTACCCCAGCCCCAGGTGTAGAGCTCCCCCGTTCCTGCAACCAAAGGACAGCAAAAGGACAGTAAGGGGCTGACACCACTGCTCTTTGACTACGCATTTGTCCAGCTCGGCCTGCCAGCATGTTCTGGTCACCACGAGACTTACTTGCCGTAGCAAAACATATCCTCTCTCTCTTTTTAACAACTGTCTAGTCACATTTGGGGTGATAAAGGATCCAAACTGAAAAAGTTCACCTCCCTATATGCGGACTGATTGGCCTGCAACTCACAGCTGCTGAGTTTAGGACAGCCCTGCTGTCAGATGAAAGGCTGGCAACACTAGCCCCCCTCCAGAAGGAAGAACCTTCGGGGCCTGACAGGCTGGGGAGCCACTGTTAAAGCCCCGTGGGAGCGTACTGAGTGGGGCAGCTACTCAGTACATGTCAAAGATGCTTAATTAAAATGGTAGTTTTTTAGGTGACCACACCCTTTTCTGCAGCCACCAGCTAGAGAGCGGGGTGGAGGGACCTCCCGCTCCATCCTGAACCAGCCTACCCAGCCCCACTCACTTGTCACCACCGCTGTGTGCCGGGATCCACAGCTGGCCTTGACTGCATCTGAGCCCAGGGGGAGGTCCAGTAAAGCTGGGAAGGGCTGGACAGCTATGAAGGGGGCGGGGGCTCCATCCTCACCCCCGGCTACTGTCTTCACTTCAGAACCATCTTCATTCAGTCCTGAGGCTTCAGAGAAGTAATAAGAGTGGTGATGATAATGATGCTGAACACTCACTGAGCGCTGATCTAAACCTCATTCATATACTGACTCACTCACTACAACAGCTGACACACTTGCTCTAGCTCCAGAGCCATCGCTCCCAACCCCACATTCCCTGGGAAGTGCTGGAGTTGACAGGTTTGTGGGGCATGTAGTGCTGACACTGGCATCAGCCTTGCCGTGCTCCCTCTCATAAGGGGCTCAGAGTCCTTCATTGTGTCCTGGGGTCCCAAGGATGTCTCGTACCCTTTTGAGCACTGTAGCTCTCAGGCCAACAATATGGCCAGGAGTCAGGAATGACAGAAACGTGTGGAAATCAAGAATTGACCCTCACCAACAGACTTGTGGTTGCCAAGGAGGAGAGGGGGGTGGGGGAGGGATGGATTGGGAGTTTGGGATTAGCAGATGTCAACTATTATATATAAATGGATAAACAACAAGGTTCTACTGTGTAGCACAGGGAACTGTATTCAATATGCTGTGATAAACCATAATGGAAAAGAATATGTATACATATATGTATAACTGAATCATTTTGCCATACAGCAGAAATTAACACAACATAAATCAATTATACTTCAATAAAATATATCAAAAAAAAGAATTGACTCTCACCTTCTGCGGTTGTCTTTCCATCCTCTGCCAGGCTCCTGGTGGGCAGGGCCAGCTGCCCTGATTCATTCCAGCCCCAGATATAAATATCCCCAGCCTCTAAAAGAGAGATAAAGGGGCCCCATTAACAGACTGTGTTTGCCCCCTCCACCTCCTAAGCATGTGCATCCATCCAGACTCCACTACACCCCACTAGTTCCCTAAAGACAACTCCTGCCTGCCCTGCCCAAGTCAGCACTCCAGGCAGAGTGCTTTCCTCAGGGCCCAGCAGTTTCCTTGTCTCAACAGGGCCCCTTCCCCCTTAAGTGCCTTCAGGTCACCCTATTCTTAAAGGAAGTCTCTTGCTGGCTCTTCCTCTCCACTTTCATGTTTTCCTTTTTTGTTAAATTGCACCCCCCACTCCCCCCACGTGCAGTTTGGAAATGTGGCCGTGGAAGTTCCCCAGTGGTCTTTTTTTCACATCCACTGAGCCCAGGCCCCTTTCATCAGCCCTACCTGCCACCGGTCCTACTGAAGGCCTTTTAAAAAACTGTTGTTTTAACTGAGGTGGTATTGGTTTATAACATTATATAAGTTTTATGTGTACAGCATTATATTTTGACTTCTGTATGCACTAACAGTGTGCTTATCACCAAGAGGTTAGTTTTCATCTGTCACCAGCCAGCCAACCCCCTTTACCCATTGCACCCTCCCCCTCCCCCGGAGGCCTCTGGAAGCTCTCACAACACTGGAGTTGGTTGATTGGAGCAACAGCTCTATGCTAAAAATTCACTAACAGCAGTGGCTAATTTTTATCAAGTGCTTATTCTGTGCCACTGTTTCAAGCACAATATCCCCATTTTATTCAAGAGAAAACTTGAGGCACAGAGAGGTTAGGTGCTCTGCCCAAGATCACGAGGGGCAGGGTGATGATTTGAACCTGGGAGGTCTGGTCCGAAGCATCCGTGCTCCAACCATGCGACACCAAGGCCTCAAATGCCTTTTGGACCTTAGTGCGAGACTTCCCATTGGGCTCACCTTCCAGCCCTCTCTTCTCTTCCCTCCAGCCCACTCATTCTCAAGCCTGGCTGCCAACCCAGGCCCATTACATGTGAATATGGACAGGACAGTATAGGCATAGGTAGTTTTTAAAGACCCCTGGTGAAACCATGCCCCATAGAGTTAACAGAAGCTGGTAACTAACAGAAATTCTTGAACTTCTCTTACAGAACAACAGATGAGGGAACAGCCTGTTAAAACCCCTTTGCTTGTTAAGTGCCTTCATTGATTAAGTTCACTTTCATTATTTTTCTTTTTTTCTCTTTAATTGCATACCTTCCCAGCTTCATGCAACTCAGTTGTTTCACAGGAATGTGGAGTCAGCTCCTGCCCAGCGAAAGCCAGCTGGGGACTAGTTGGGGCCACTGACCCTAAAACTGGGCCTGTGCAGACGTCCAGTGGATGGCCTTTTGATGTCAGAGGGCTGGAAAACTCCACCCTCAGATCATGCTAAGCGCCTCCACTTTTTTGTTTTGGCTACACTGCGCGGCTTGTGGGATCTTAGTTCCCCAACCAGGGACTGAACCAGGGCCCCTGAAGTGAAAGCGCCGAGTCCTAACCACTGGACCGCCAGGGAATTCCCAAAGCGCCTCCATTTTGAATATGCAGACGCATGTGACCCAGATATGCCTGCTCAGAACACTGATTACCTCACCTTCTTCCCTACCTCCAATCACCTTTCCCCATGCCTAAGACCACCCTGCTTATCCCATAAATACCCCAACTCCCTTCAGGGAGGCAGATCTGAGACTTATTATTCTCCCATTTCCTCGCTTGGCTGCCTTGTGAACAAAGTGTTTCTTGGCTGTAAACTTGGCATCTCAGCGTCTAGCTTGCTGCGTATCAGGACCTGGTCGGTAATGATATAAGTGGAGGCCAGAGCCCCAAATGCAGATCCTTGGAAAGATCATTCGCTCCCAGCTGCACCTAACAGCCTAGAGATCAGCTACACCTGGATCACCTGCCAGAGTGGTGAACACAATCTAAAGTGAAACTCCTCATTCTGGTCCTGGGTCACCAGCCATGGCACCACCAGAGCTCACACTCACCATCATCATCCTCCCGGTGGGCATCCAAGTGTCCACTGTGTGCCACACATCACGGCCACCCGGGCAACTGCTGCCTTTTTTTTCCTCCTTAGCTCGGTTGCCCCTCACCCCTTCATTCTCCCTTGGGGAGTATTTTAGAAAGACAGCCCTGGCTGGAGGCAGACGGAGGGGAGGGGTAGTGAGACCAGTAACAGAAGACAGGAAACAATTGTGACAGTCCGGGTGCGAGTGGGTGATGGTGGCGGCAGAGGGGCTGAATCTGAGAGGCGTTAGGGAGTCATGAATGACTGGGCTGGCTGATGTGGGAGGAGCTTGGGAGGAGGCCAGGCCAGGGCACCCATCAGTTTGCGAGAGGAGAAAGGTTTGGAGCCTACGAGACCTTGAGCTGGTTTTGGAAAAGCACTAGGTCACTCACCACTCACACACAGAGAGTGCCAGCCACCTGCGGCCACCTCAGCCATGGTTAGGCCCTGCAGCGCCTGCAGCAGCCTCGGCTCCGGCTCTGCCTCCAGAGTCCCGTGGCCCAGCTGTCCGTGCCTGAGCAAGGGAGACCCTAGTCAACTACACCAAGGGGTCTCCTTCCCCTTCCCTCCCCTTCCCTCCCCAATCGCTCTCTCCTGCCCCCTGTATGCTCACCTCCCACTCCGAGCCACATGTACCCGCACCCCCCCCCCCCCCCCCGTCACCGCCGCAAAAGCCCAGCCGGCCCACCTCACCTGCCCCCGCCCCAGGAGAACACCTGGCCCGCCGCGTCCAGCAGCAACGCGTGCTCAGCGCCCAGCTCCAGCCGGCGCGCCCGCAGTGTCGGGGCCAGAGGCCGGTAGAAGGGCGGCCGCGGGCTTACGTAGGCGCGAGCGCAGGGCAGCAGCGGCAGCGGCCCAGCCTGGGTCTCATCGCCGCCCGGTCCGTCTTCCCGCTCGGCCTCCGGCACGGTCTGGGCCCAGAGGGGCTCCCCGCGCAGCGCCGAACCGGGCGTCCAGGCCTGCAGCTCCGTCCCGGCCCCGGGTCCCGGCCCCGCGCGCAGCACCACCAGGAGCTCCTCCGACGCCCACGCGTCCCTGCAGCCGCCCGCCGCTCCGACCGCGAAGCCAGACAGCTCCACCCGGCCTCCTCCACCTGCGGGGGGCGGAGAGCTGGCTAGGGAGGGGGCGGGACACGCACCCGGGGCTGGGGTCGGAAGGAGGTGCTCACGGGTCACGAGGGCGGTGTAGCTCCAGCTCGCGCTCACGCGGCAGACATCGAGGCCCGCGCCTGGCGCCCTCAGAGGCTCGGGGCTGTGTACCTGGCGCCCGCGCCCCGAGCCCAGCGCCTGCCCGAAGCCGCAGAAGCCGAAGCCGAACCAGGCCCCGCGACGCTCCTCGGCCATGCCCGGCAGCGCCCTCTGCTGGCTGCGACCTGGCTGCGACGGCCGGCGGGACGGAGGGTTAAGGCTAGAACTCGAAGAGATTCTTCCAGATGAGCCCTTGCGGTACACTGAAGCTGCCTCACCTGTAAAATGGGGGAAATGCCATCCTCCTAACCACAGAGGCAGACGATGTGCGTTCCACCAATATTCGCTGAGCGGGAGCCTTGGCTAAAGTCCTGCCAGATTTAGGAAGATTCTGAGCTGTCTAGAGTGGGGCACTTTTCCTGCCTTCCCTTTTGACTCAAGCAAGTTCGCTGTCCCACAGATTGGTCACGAGGTATTTAAATGGCTTCTCTCTTAGGCGTTGGACTAGGATCTGAGTCCCTCCCCCTCCAAATTCCCAATGCCAGGCACATTATCCCATGTAATCTTGGGAACTAGAATTGCCCCCATTTGACAGCGGAGACTCCCAGAGAAAGTAACCCTTACACAATCACATAGCTTAGGACCGAGAGGGGCAGAAGGCTGAACTCAAGGCTCATCATTTCCACATACAGTGCTCTTCCCACCAGTGGAAGGCAGAGCATTTGAGAGACAATGACCTGTACGGGTTAGGACCAGTTCCAGGGTTCACATGTTTGCCTCTGCAGCTACCAGTGCCTGTGTCCTCAGCCAGTTTACTTAAGCTCTCTCAATCCAATTCAATTTCTTCAGTTTCACAAAGCTGGGGAGTAGGAGAGGTGATGTTTGTACCTACCTTGTAGAATTATTTGGAACAGATGCAAATAAAGGGTTCAAGTGTTGGCACCTACCATGGCAAGCACACGGTATCAGCTTATTAAGTCCAGTATTTAGAATTAATAAAAATGACCACTGGATTTTCAGGGACCTATATAAACACAATTTCAACTGGACCTTATCTAGTCATTTATTCGTTCCACATGCATTTATTGATCCCTTAGGCTAAGTCATTGAGAAGGACCGATGTCTACTTCCAAGGAGCTCACGCATAAATGGGGAGACAAACGCACAGTCGAGTGGCACGGTAAGGCCACTTTTTCCGTACAGCATGTTCGACTTGATCAGAATTTCATTGGCATTTTCAAGCCTGTGAAGTCAGGTCCTGGGTCTCTCCTTGACCCGGGCCTGGGCTCCTACCCCTTCCGGGTCAAATCCCAGCCCTAGGAGGCCTCTGACCTTAATCTTGACCCTGTGCCCTCCACCCCCTCAGGCAGCTCCTTCCGATGGGCAGTCTTGAGGGAGGAGGAAAGGCCGGGGCGCAGGGCGGTCACCCAGGAACGAGTCACCACCCAGCCCAGGACCTGGCTGGCAGCCGCAAGAAGGAAAGGTTTGAAGAGCCGCGCCCTGAGCGAGGCGCCCATTGGCTGCCGCCGCCTCCCCGGGGCCAATCACCAGAGAGAGGGGTGATGTCACCGCGCGGGGAGGACAGCCTTGGGACAAGCTCACCTCGGTTCCGGCGATCCCCGCCGCGGCCTGTCCAGTCCTAGCTCGATCAAACCGGTCCCAAGGCCTACGCTAGGCCGCTGCGGCCTCCGGCGGGGAGTGGGCGAAACCTTCGGTGGGCGTGGGCTCGTTGGGCCAGATGGTCCCGTCCTCCGCAGGCACGCGCGGGGCCGCGGAGTCAGTATTAGAAACACTTCGGGGACGATCAGAAAGAAGGGTTGGCGACAAGCGACCCCAGTGACGGGCGCCGCCTGTCAGTCCTCTCTGTCTGGGATGGCGGCGGCTAGCTACTGGACACGCGCGGGCCTGAGGCCCTGGAAGCAGCACCCGAATTAGGCGGGTGCTGAGCAGTTTTTACCTTCCATTGGCTCGGGATCTGTCACTTACCTCCGTTAAGCCAATGAGAGTCAAGCTGGGCTTAGTCCGCTCTGCAGAGAGCGGAAGCAGGCTCTCAAGGGACCAGCCGCCCAAGCAGGTGGGGATGCCCGCAGCGGTCCAAGCTTACCTCCAACCCCGCTCAGCTACTGGAGCTTCCCTCAGGGCTTTCCCACCCCCATATCCCGAGCTCTGCCTGACTGGAGGTCACTGAAAACTCTCAATACAAAGGCAGAAGTGGGCTTCCATGGTGGCACAGTGGTTAAAGAATCCACCTGCCAATATGGGGGACACGGGTTCAAGCCCTGGTCCAGGAAGATCCCACATGCGGCGGAGCAACTAAGCCCGTGCGCCACAACTACTGAGACTGCGCTCTACAGCCCCCGAGTCACAACTACTGAGCCCGCGTGCCTGGAGCCCGTGCTCCAACACAAGAAAAGCCACCGCAATGAGAAGCCCGCGCACCACAACGAAGAGTAGCCCCCGTTAGCCCTCGTTCACTACAACTAGAGAAAGCCTACACAGCAAGGAAGACCCCAAAGCAGCCGTAAATAAATAAAGGCAGAAGTATTGAAAAGCCTAATGCTTGTGTTTCCATGCGACTGGATACTTTATTGATTTGCTTACATTTACCCTTTAGCCCTCTACAAGGATTAAAAGGCAATTCAGTGGGCCCTGAGGTGGGAATTCATTGGATTCCTTCCACAGAGGTGGCTGTGCTGCTGAAAAGCTGCCCACACACGCTCAGCCATGCCCAGCTCCTGCTCCACGCTCTGGCCCACAGCCAGCCATCCCTGCCCACTGACTGGGCACATACTTAAGTTCCACACACTTTTTATTAGAGGATGAGGGGTGGTCCTGCCAGCAGGCTCAGGTGAGGCTCACAGCTGGTGAGGCTCACAGCTGGGTCCTTCCCAGTGCAGGAAATCCACAGGCTGAGTTAGGACGCACCTTCCCTGTTCCCAGCTAAGTAGTACAGGAAAAGTTGCCTGCTGCGTGAGGCTGGAGGCAGTGCTGGCAGAGCAGAGCTGTGAACGTGGCCCCTGACTCAGAACAGAGGACATCAAAGGGCAGCTGGGCAGGAGACACCCCAGCACCCACCAGCCAAGGCCATGTCTGTCCTCGCTCCCTGTGCTGCGACAGGTAGCGTGTGTGAGAGGCAGGTCCTCACTTTCCATCCTGGCTGGGTCGGATAAGCCCATATTCCACTGCTTTCCCCAGACAAGCGGCGGCAGCCCTCATGACTGGGCTCTCCTTGCCCTTAGCCAGCACTGACAGGATCTCCAGCATCTCGCTCTCCATCAGGGTGCTGGCAATCTCACTCGAGGCCTCCACCATGTTCAACACCACCACAGCGCCCCGGTGCTGTAGCTCCTGGTTGGGGCTCAGAAGCAGGGCCTGCAGGATCTCCAGCCAGTGTGTGGTCTGCAGGAAACAGGGCAGCGTGACCACCGAGCATCAGGGAACCCTGGCAGGGCACTCACTCACACACCCTGGCTGGGGGCTCCTGGCCCACCTCCCCTGCCCCACCCAAAAGGGGCACTGACCACTTGGGGGATGCGGCTGCAGAGCGAGGGCCGCGTGGAGGTGAGCATGGCCAGGCCCCCAGCAGCTGCCCGCCGTAGCAGCTCGTCGTCCTCTCCACTGTACAGCACCAGCAGCTTCAGCCGGTCACTGCCCGTGGCTTCAAAGAGATCCTGCACCTGTGGCCGGAAGCGGGGAGTGCACCAGGTTAGCTGGGGCAAAGGCCAGCCAGGGACAGGTACTTCTGCGTGCCTGCCTGCCATGACCGCCTCCTGGACCAACCCTCACCTCCGTGCTCATGGCCAAGTTACACATGCACTCGGTGGCTGCCCGGCGGATCATCTCATGCTCCTCAAACATGTAGCCCTCAATCATGGGCACAGCCCTTTCCTTCAGGATCTTCTGCCTGTGGGGCCAAGGGTGGAGGGTCGGCATCACCAGAGCGCTGGCATCCATCACCCCCACCCCTGTTTCCCCACACAATCAAACCCGGGGCCAAGGATTTCCTTGGGCAATATCCAAAGACCCTCCTGAACCAGGGATGAAACCACCAGGCAGTGGTTTCCAGCCTTCTAACTGGGCCTAGGAAATAGCACAGGACCTTGGGAAATGCTCTAAAGTAGGAGTTAGGAGACCCAGGTGGTGATGATGGCAATGCTAACACCTAACTTTCGAGCCCTCACCCTGACCCAGCACTCGGACTACCTTACTTAATCCGCGCTACAGCCCTACAGTGAAGGTGCAGGTGTGATTATCATTATTACTA
Organism: Neophocaena asiaeorientalis asiaeorientalis; assembly: GCF_003031525.2. Taxonomy (NCBI): domain Eukaryota; kingdom Metazoa; phylum Chordata; class Mammalia; order Artiodactyla; family Phocoenidae; genus Neophocaena; species Neophocaena asiaeorientalis. The sequence goes on along the minus strand of NW_020175400.1, from coordinate 1,652,858 downwards.
TTTTGCAGAAGAGGAGACTGAGTGGCCCAAGGTCACAATCAGCAGTAATAGCTAATCTGTACTGCTTGGGCACATTGCCAGGAGCCAGGCACCTATGTAGTAAATGCTTTTACACGTATTTTCTCATTTAGTCCTCCTCGCTGCTCCTCCACGAGCTAGGTACTGTAGCCATTCCATTTCACAGAGGGGGAAACTGAGGCACAGAGGGATTAAGTTACTTGTGAGGTTATACACTAATAAACAGTGAACCCAGGATTTGAACCCAGGCAGCCTGACTCCAGGGCCTGCGCTGTCATCGCCCAGTCCCTTGCTATCTCACGGGACACTGCACAAGTCACGTCTCTCAGCCTGTCTCCTCTGCTGTAAGATACAGAGGAGTCACCATGAGGAGCAAATAAGTGAGTGACTGGGGAGTGCTTTCCACGCTGTAAAGTGCTTTCCTGGGGATGGTCCAAACCATGATGCCCTGCCCAGGCCCCACATCCCAAGGGACCTTACCGGAGCCTCTCGCTGATCCCTGCCAGGTTTGTTAGAGCCATGAGTGCCTCAAAGTTCTGCAGGCCGGAGCAGTTGAGGTGCAGGAGAGAGACGAGGGGCCGCACCACCTCGTAGATCTGCGATACGCACCCACCTGTCAGGGCTATGCGCCCCAGCTCCCCCAACCCCACCGGCCCTGCAGATGGGAGGGAGTCCAGCCCCAAAAAGAAGCCTGCCCTTCCCACCCCCAGGGCTCAGCAAAGCTGACACTTCCCCAAGAAGGAGCCGCAGCTCGGGTCAAAGGCCATCAGGGCCCTGTGAGGGCGTGGAGGACAGGCCAGCGCTGGGGCAGAAAGACACGCACCCGCTCACCGGGAAAGGTCATCTCTGGGTTGGAGGTGATGGTGAGCTTGGCAAGAGCCTGGGCTGCCTTCGTCTGCCCCACGTCAGTGCCTTCCAGGGCCAGCGGGAGCAGAGCCTGTAGGGACAAGCCCATCAGTGTCCAAGATGTGCCCGGGAACATAAGGCCCAAACCACGAGGCTCTGAGGCCCTGACTGTGCTGCCCTCACCTTTCCCCGCCATTCTCTCCCCAGGCTTGACAATGATACTCCCACTCCCACCCTCTCATCTCTCTGAGGCCTCCCAGTAAGCTACCCAAACACTTCCCGAAACAACTATTAAGGGACAGATGTGGATTGTGCCCGGCACCACAGCCATGGAGGTCAATGACACAAGGGAAAGGAGGAGAGCTCAGGACCCTAATAGGCACAAAGTCCGGGGCTCTAAAGAGCCCCACCACCACCCCCCGGCCCCCAGCATCTCTCACTCAGCAGGAAGACATTCCTGCTGGTCGCTAATAACACTTCTCCGTCCCACACCCAACACTGATCTCTGGTGTAGCAGCCACTCAGTGATGTTTTATATGCCATCAGGAAGGAGTCTGTAAGCCCGCTTACCTTGCCCCCTCCCTGAGCAACCACGGTGCCGCGGTCCTCGAACTCCTCCACCAAAGCCAGGAAGACCCTGTGGGGAGAAGGCTGTGCTGGCTCTGGCAGGCAGACCCTCCACTCCTGGGCTCAGCAAAAGAAGGGCGCCATGCGGGTGGCCCCCTGCTCTGAGGGGCCCACGGCACCAGGACCTGCTCCCGCTGTAGTTCCATCAGCAGCCTGGAGGCTGACGGGCTGCAGCAGGTCTGGTGTAGCTGGGGCAGGCTCACCTGGAGAGCAGCTCCCTGCAGGAACTGGTCAGCACAGGGCTCTCGGTCTTCACCATGCACGTCATGGCCGACACCACACCAGCCGCCAGCAGCTTCTTAACCCGAGCCCGCACGAAACTCGGTTTGTCCTGGGGGAGGAGGCAGCTGAGCACAGGGGCCTCGGCTGATCAGGCAGGGAAAGGGGAACCCTCCTCACGGCACAAAGTGATGAGCATGAAAACAAAGGGAAGGAACCCGCTTAAACAGAAGGCTCATCTGCTGTGGATGTCGCGGGTCAACTGGCCCCAAACCCCTCCTAGCAGCCCCCTCACCTTGGGGTGCTGCTCGGGCACGTGCTGCTTGGCGTACTTGGCCAGCTCCACCATCTTGGGGTCCGGCTCCTCGTAGTCGTAGCTATTGGTGCAGTTCACCAGCGCCGAGGCCACTGCAAAGAGCACCGACCTCTCCTCGGACTGCCGGGGGCAGAGGGGCCATCAGCGGCCATCCCGGGGGGAAGAGCAGCACCGGGATAAGCGCTGCCCAGGCTCCCAGTTCTACCCTCAGCTGGACCACATGGGCACCAGGATGAATCTGGGCACTGCCAAGGCCCGAGGGTGGCCCCAGACTTCGGGAGCTCACACACTTGACCACCCCAACTCCTCCTAAGAGATCGGCCTTTCCGACCCTGCTGGCGCAGGCCAGGCCACACAGAGCGGCCACTCGGGCTACCAGCCCCCCTCTCTGTGGGGTCACAAAAGCCACTGGCCAAGACGTGCCAAGAAAGCCCCGTAAGCTCTAATCCTAGACAGTGTCCCCGGACGGCTGCAGGAACCCATGGAGCTACCTTGCTGAGCTGGAACAGAGCCTTCAGCGCAGCCTCATCCTCCACAAACCCCTCCTTCACATCGGCATCGAAGGTAAGGTAGGCCAGACCCTCCACCGCCCAGCGCCGAGTGCCCGCATCGATCTGGTCATTGCACAGCCACCTGGGGGCATGCAGGGCACAGATGACCATCAGAAAGGTGGAGGGACAGGAGGGGTACACCAGGACCAAGGGGGAAAAGCCAGGGGCTGGGGCATCCCCGCCACAGACAGAAGCAGTTCACGCAGCAGCGCAGGAGGGTCTGCCTGGGGGAGGACAGGGCAGTGAGGAGGCCCCACCCTCCTCTTTTGAGGTCTGGCTGACAGGTCGGGAGCCACAACAGTGCTAAATGACTCACTTTCGACACTGCTTGGCCAGTTTGAGCGTGGAGCCTTCAGCAAACTGCTTCATGCTAAAGTCGGTCCCCCCGGCCGAGCCGAGCTTACAGAGTCCCTGGTGGAAGAGGTGAGAACCAGCTGTTGGCCGAGGGACGGAGGCAGAGCAGGGCTCCTCCACAGCTGGCATGGGCTCCCCCCCGGGCACTCTGCCAGGCTCTCTGGAGGCCATGCACACCGCCACCAGGTTACCACCTGGAGCACTAGGCAGCAAAATCACCTACTGGGGTGGCCACGTGACATGGCATCTGGTAGAAACTGACATATTGACCACCGTGCTGGCCTGGGCCCCAACCCCGCCCGATCACACTGGGATTTGCTGTTCCTTTCCATGTCATAGAAGGAAGCTCTTTACAGATGGAGCTAAGATCCGTGTGGGGAGAAGATGGGTACCTTGGCCCAGGCCAGGATCCTCACGGAATGGAGAAACCCAGGACTAAGTGCTCCGAGGAGGAGGACCAGCTTCCTCAAGGTGCAGGGCTGCAACAGGCTCAGGGAGGCCAGGCAGTCCCCACACCGCCTGCTCCTGGGGCCGCCTGCTGGCCCAGCCTGTCCACACAGCCCTCTGACCCGCCTGCCCAGCGTGTCCTCCATCGTCTCCTCCTGGAGCCGCTCCCACTGCCCGCAGCGGGCAGCCCGGGCCGCCCTGCATTCTCAGGTGTCCTCTCTGTACGAGGCTCATCTCTCTGACCCGACCATGAGCCCTGTGGTAGTAGGAGCCAGGGCCCCTGCCTCCGGCCTCGACAAGGCCCTGCACGTCCCATACTGTCACCCAGCGTGTGCTGGTGCTGCACCCTGAGACACCAGCCAGCCCGGGGCCCCTGCCTGGCTGCCCGCTTGCCCAGCCCAGGCCCACCCGTCTCACCACCAGCGCCCGGATGCGGATGCTGTCCTTCTCGCCGCGCCTGTACAGGTCCTTCAGCAGCGAGACGCCATTGGCCGTGATAAACGAGGCCCGCCTGGCCTTGCCGGCCGCGTGGATCAGGGCCTCCACGGCCACCAGCTGCTCCTGCTCCTGCTCCGAGGCACATAGAGCGATCACACTCTCCATGACGCCACTCAGCTCCAGGGCCCGGTTGCCGGCATCACACGGGCCCTGCAGGAGGCAGGACACCGTCTGGAGGGCCCGCAGCTTCCCAGCCAGCCCTTGGCCCTCAAACCAGCTCCTGAGGGGTACAGGGTGGCAGCTGTCACATCAAAGCCAGCATAAGGGGACTCTCCTTCCCTCCCTTCCCCTCCACTGGCTGGGCATCTGCACTACTTGGGCAGCAACAGCAAGAAAAGCTGCTGGCATTCCCTGGTGGTCCAGTGGTTAGGATTCTGGGCTTTCACTGCCGAGGGGGCCCGGGTTTGATCCCTGGTCGGGGAACTAAGATTCCATAAGCTGCACGGAGCACTCAAAAAAAGAAGAAGAAGAAAAGAAAAACTGCCAATGGGAAGACGAGGACATCCTCTGGATGGCAGTCGCTGGCGTTCTTTATCGAGGCTTTCATTCGAGCCTCCCCTGATGACACGCCACCTAATGTAGGTCACTCTCACTCACACCACCCTGTTGTCTCCTTCCCTGCACTCACTAAGATCTGAACTTGTGCTGCTTATTTCCTGACTTGTCTTCTCGTAGCTGTGAGCTCCTTAAGGACTGTCATGCTGCACTGCTGTGTCAGAACGGACACACAGTAAGTGCTCAGTGAACGCTATGTGCTTGAGGACATCTGTTGCACTAGAGAACTGATTTGAGAAAGAATGTCCCTGGGGAGGTCACTCTGGAACAAGATGTGGCCCTTGGAACCACCCTGTCTGGCCCCAGCTAGTCTTCCTCAAGGCTGCTCTCCTTGTGGGAAACCTTTCACTGCTGTCCCTCCCCAAAGAGTGAGAACTCTCGCAGGAACCCTGGCAATAGGAGGCTTCCCTTACTTGATGTAGTTTTCACAGAGTCGGTGGAAGTTCTCCCTCTCGGCATCACACTTCAGGTCATCGAAGAGCTTGCTGAGGAGAATGGAGGCGCTCATACGGCTGTTTGCTGTCACTGTGAGCTCCCCGGGAGGGTCCTGCACGGAGCCCCCCACTTCCAGAATCTTTTTCAGACCTGAAAAGACACCCTATTTAGACAGCAGAACATGAGTTCCAACCCCTATAAGCAAAGGGAAGAGGTTTCCTGGGAGATGCATGCAAAGGCAGGATCACTCTGGCACGAGGTCAGAGTGCAGACAGGCTCACAGAAGCCGGTGGGCTGGGGGCAGGCGTGGGGGCAGGCAAGGACCTCAGAAGTAAGGTCTGCATGCAGGCGCTGCCCGTGGGGGTGAATGCTGTAGGGTCTGGAGGTTCCTCATCTGTAAAACTGAAGGGGAAAACAACATCCACGCCTCATAGGATAATTGGGATAACAAGAAAAGATGAGTACCCGACAAATGTACTCAGGCTGGGACTTTGCCAACCCTTCCTAATTTATCTTTTAAGGGAAAAGAGCAGTATGGACTTATATATTAAACTTGAAGAATATTCGCCCTGCATATAGAAGTAACACACACTCATTGAAAAAACTTCAGACACAGAAAGCTGACCCGGCCTCCCTGTTAACCTGCTCGTGGGCCCGCTCAATGTGCGTGCACACGAACGCGGCTGAAGGGGCCAACGTTCCCTAAGGGCACAGTGCAGGCCGCATGCACCTCAGTGCAGACACACGCTGGGTGCAGTCCCTCCCGGAAACGAGCAGGCCCAGCTACCCGAGCAAGATGCAACACACACTTGATCTTCCTCTGTCTCTCTGTATTTATTTATCTATCTACCTACCTATTTATTTACTTATATGCCACGCCACAACAGCTTGCAGGATCTTAGCTCCCGGAGCAGGGATGGAACGCAGGCCCTCGGCAGTGAAAGCACAGAGTCCTAACCGCTGGACCACCAGGGAATTCCCTTTCTCTCTCTTTTTAAGACTCTATCACCTACCTTGGTCGATAACCCAGAGGGTGAGGCTGTTGTTGGGGTCCTTAGGAGACTTCCGGGGCACCACTTTAATCAGGAGGGTCAGGGCACTGTCTCGGCCTTGGCCTGAGACCCCCACCTCAGTCAGTAGCTCCAAGAGATTACTGATGAGGACCTTCAGCTCCCGGGCGGGATCTGGCAACAAGAAGACATTAGTGGGCTCTCCAGTGGCCTAGCCCCAACTTCCCCGGTAGAGAGAGGGGACCTGCAGCCTGAGCACTGGTTTCCAGCCTTCCCCGAGGCGCCCTGGCTACTTAGAACCTCGAGTAAGATACTGTCAACAAGCCGTATTCCTGAACAACCTGCGGCTGCAGCTGGCCTGGCTGGCTCAGCCCCTTCCTCTCCACGAGAGCCACACCACAGGACATAGACTTGCTTCCACTCACCCACGATGATGGCGCCTTCTTTGCCACGGAAGCCCTTCTTGACGCCTTCCTTGAGGGCATCAAACATAACCTGCAACAGGTGGCAGGCAGCCAGGGACACGGCCTGGTTTTCCACGCCCAGGATGGAGACCACCCTCCGAGTTCCCAGCACACTCAGGGTCGCCACTGTCTGGGTGGGAGAGAAGTGGGCAGAGCTTCCAGTTGGTGAAGGGCAGCCGTGGAGATCCCTAACTGGGGGTCAGAGAGGGTGGCCAGAGGGGAGAAAACATGTGGGTGAAAGAGCAGCTCCCCATGAAAGCAAAGTGGGCCTGCTGAGGGTGAGGCCGGGGCAATGCCAGGATTATCTTGTTGGAAGGGCTTCCTAAAGAAACATTCCAGGGGATTCCCCCACTCTCTCTCTCCTCGGCTCCAATCAGAAAAGACAAGGAATACTGTGGCTCTGAAGGCAGCTGCTTTGGTTCGTGTCTCCCCAGGAAGGAGAAACATAAGCCTGGACAAAGCTACCTGACTACCTGGCCCAGGGACACCTCATTCCTCCCTGATACCAACCCTGAGGTTCTGTCTACATCCTGGGGATGTGGACATACACGGAACGAACCACAAGGCCTCTATGCCCATTTCTGAGCTGGAAAAACCCCGAAGGTCTACTTGGGTCCATCCTCATTCACAACAGGGATGGGCAGGAAGGCTAGAGGAGGCAGGCGGAATTCACGTGGCTTCACCGTTCCTAGTCCTGGGAGACCCAGAAATAGAGCCCAATTTTGGCCTGAAGTGCTCATAGAATGTTTCACATTTCCACCCCTGATCTAGGAACTGTGGGCTCCTCTAAAAGCAACCAAGGGTCAAGTCCCTGTTCCCTAGGTCCAGTCAGTTCAGGCAAGAGCCAGAGCATGGACTTTGTGACACTGGCCTGGGGCAGGGCTGTTCTTGTTGAACCTTCTGTGTAGGACACCCACAGTCTACACTGAGAACCATCTCAGGGTCCTGCCCTACATACCTGGTCTCGATGGTAAAGATGCTGTGGGTCACATCACTGACCACATCAAGCACTGTGAGGACCCCTTCCAAGGGAAATGCCAGCTTGATGGTGAGGGAGGGACAGGTGCCCTGTTCTTCCCGTGCAGCTTGCTTTTACCACACGGACAATGAGGGGATCAATGACCAGGTGTCTCTGCGAGCTGCCGCAGGAGAGTTCCCTGGTCCGGGAAGATCCCACATGCCGCAGAGCAGTTAAGCTCGTGCGCCACAACTACTGAGCCTGAGCTCTAGAGTCCGCGAGCCACAACTACCGAAGCCCGCACGCCTAGAGTCCGTGCTCCGCAACAAGAGAAGCCACTGCAATGAGAAGCCCGTGTACCACAATGAAGAGTAGTCCCCGCTCGCCGCACCTAGAGAAAGCCCATGCGCAGCAACAAAGACCCAACGCAGCCAAAAATAAAATAAATGAAAAAAAAAAGTGCTCAGGGTGTCAGTGGGCTGCTTTCACTCTTTCCTGGCCGCACTTTGTCCCAAACCACGTTGGTCTTTTTGTGTCATTTTAATTTTGCCTCTCGTTACATATCTCCTTATATTTTACCTTATAAGATGAGAGATGGAAGAGTAGATGGACAGACAGACTGACTGGGGCAGTAACTAGACCCTTCGCCCCACCCACCCGTGACTGGTGTTCAGAGCAAATGCCGACTAGTGTGCGCAGGGCCGCCAGCATCAGGTCGGGCTCTCCTGTGTCCAGCAGGCGCTGCAAAAGCTGAACCCCGTTGCTCCGGAAGATCTTCTCAGCTCCAGCATCCTCCCGGGCCAGCACCACCAGGTTCTGAGATGCCTGCGTCAAAGGAAGTGCACATAACATGAACGCTGTACACGGCACGGGGCAAGGCAAGTAGATGCCCTGAGCTCTGGACCTCACTGCTTCCACTTAGCAGCTGAGTGACCTTGGCCATAAACTTAACCTCTGTGAACTTCAGCTTCCTCTTCTGTAAGTAGAGAAAAGAGCTTGCTCTTGGCATTGAGGGTTAGAATAAATGGAGTCCTGAGTCCCTGGCAAAGCTTGAAGGGCAGAAATAGTGCCTCAGTCACCTCTGTACACCCAACTCCTAGCACAGGACCTAAGCACCAACAAGGTGCTTCGGGAACACTGGTTCCCTCTCCCTCGCTCACACTTAGGCCCCAGGCCCTCTGAGCTCCCACCCAGGCTCTGTGAGCCCAGCTGCCCGATCTAAGGAGCGACGTGCAGCAGGCCAGGCCAGCAGGGGCTCCCAGGGCCAACATCAGCACACAGGGACGGGTGGGCAGCGCTGGGGGAGTTCAGCTCCCACTCACACAGTTCCATACCTTTTGCTTTTTCTCAGTGCCTTTTTCTTGCGGGTCCAATAATATCTGAAACATCTGCTCCACTTTGGAATCCGTCGAAGACATGTAACCCACCTACGACAAATCAGCAAAGCATGGGAGGAACTGCCTCTCTTGACCGGAGACAACACATTCCCTTTGTTCTCTCTGGCTCCTCCCAGGGCCTGGCTCCTGACTCCGGGAGGCACAGAAGGATGCCTGGGCTTAGGCCTCGCACCAAGCTACCTTGGGCAGGAAGAGACTTGCCTGGCAGCTTCTCCCAAACTCCCCGCAGCTTTCTTCTCTGAGCTATTTCCCACTTGGGCAGCGGGGGCAGCACTGATGCTGAAGGCAGGGCCATTCAGAAGGGGTGGCGTCCTGTTAGCCATGAGGCAACCCACTCCCAGGGGGGCCATGTACGTTGTGGCAGCCTGGGTGCACTGCCCGTGGCGCTGAACCAGCATTTATACCTCCTGCAAGGGAGCCAGCAAGTCACGAGGTAGCTGCTGACACGCCTTTTAAGTCAAGGATTCTCTTTTTGATGTTTGTTTAAAAATAATCTGAATGACCAAGCTCATCCTAGGCCCTCTCCCTCCCTAGGTTCCTGGGCGTGGATAGCAGCACATGCCTAGCATGTGTGCCGCTCCCCGCTTCCCCTCCTGCAGCCATGGCAGACGTGGTTCATGTCACAACACGTTCTCCTAGGCCCAGGCAACCTGCTTCCTAATCCTTCTCAACACAGGATTCTAAGGAGCCCCAGCTGATCAGACAGAGCTGACACTGAGAGTAAAATAGTCTGCTTTCCCAGGTCTCAACCTTTTGATACGGTGTTTGCCATCGTATTACTTGCTTCCACTGAGTCAGAATTTTAACACCAAATTATCTGGCTAATTCAAGCTTGATAATAGTTCATGACAATCTTTAGATTATTTTCTCCTAAATTAATTTTTAAATGTGTATCACACAATGTCTATTTAAAAAAACAACCAGATGAAGCAAAATCTCTTTTGAAAAGCCCTCTCGATCCTATTCCTTTCCCTAGCAGTCACAGTCATCATTTTGATGCATGTCTTTTAAAATATTTTTCTTTGTGTTTACATACCCAACTGTACCCGTGGAAAAAACATGGTATTATTTTGAGTGCATTTGGTGGGGGGGGATCATTTTAACATAAACGGTATCATACTATACATTATTATATGTTTTGCTTTTTTTTCCACTTAAGTGTCAGCTTTCCACGTCCATATGTGTTGATCTGCCTATTCTTAGTAACTACTGCATAGGAGTCTGTAGTAAGGATGTCGCTCAGTTTATTTAGCCATTCCCCTATTGCTGGGCATTTAGGCAAGTTCCAATTTTTCATTACTACAAACAAGGCTGAAACAAACATACACACACCTGCTTGTGTACACAGGCAAGTCTTCTCTAGGGGAGATAGCAAGAAGTAAACATACTGAATCACAGGACATGCTCACTTAAAAATTTAAGAGATATGCTAGGGAGACGCAAGAGGGAAGAGATATAGGAATATATGTATATGTATAACTGATTCACTTTGTTATAAAGCATAAACTAACACAGCATTGTAAAGCAATTATACTCCAAAAATATGCTAAAGTACTCTGCAAAGGAGCTGTACCAATTTACACCCCCTCCAGCTGTCATGAACGAGCCCACGTCCTCCCGCAACCTCATCCCTTAAAGTGTCTCCCTCCTTCTAGCAATGTGTACAAACTTTAAATGTTTGCCAAACAGACCACCAAAAAGAACAGCACCTTGCTGTTCTTTTAATTTGCTTTTCCGTAACCACTGGCAAGGTTGAGCATCATTCTATAAGGTCATTTGCCATCAGCATCCCCCTTCCAGAGAACTGTGTTTACACACTTGATCCAGATCCATTTATCAGTGCCCCTCTACCACTGGTCAATGCCTCGCTCTCTCAATTACTCACACACCTTCTCCTGAATCTGGCCCGCAATGTTCCGCAGGGCCTCCTGGAAAACTTTGTTCTTGGGCTCCAGGCTCACACATCTCTGCAGGTCAAGGACGGCCTGGTCGAGGCGGCCTAGCTTCTCTAGGGCTTGGCTCCGTCGGTAAAGTGCTTTGACATCCCCACCGTCCTTTTCAATGGCTGAGCACAAACAGGAGCTCTGTCAGCACCCATGAGGCCACCATCTCCAGGCAAGAGCAGCAGGGAAAGATCTCGAGGGGCAGAGGAAGGTGGGGGGACGGATGTGGGGCTCAGTACTTCAGCCTCAGAAAAGGTGAGGGTAGCTGCGGAAAAGGAAATGCCCCAGGAAGTGGGAAAGAAAAAAGGCAGATGTGTTTCAGGGGTGAAAGGAGGAGGAGAAAGTGACGGTGCAGTGGTCCCAGAATCCTTGCCCATCCCAGAAGTCCCACAGCTCCACACAAGGGCCACATTCCCCTACCTTTGGATGCCTCGGTTTCTGCTTTGTCGTAATCTTCCTGTAAGAGAAGAACAGGCCTGAGAGGCTGGTCATCTCCTTTTTCGGGCACAACTGGGCAACAAAGTTGTTTTCCTTAGTCACCAGGTTCCCCCACCACCTAGAGACCCAAAAGACGTGTAACAAGTGTGGGTGGCCTGAGAAGGCGAATGTCCAGTCGGGGCCCAAGGAGCGGCGAGGTGCGCCGACAGGGGTCCGGGCAGGCCAGGGGAAGAGCAGCCGGCTCGCTCACCAGCTTGAGGTGGCAGGCGGCCCGGTTCCGGTGCAGAATGGCCTGGTCCTGGGGCGTTGCGCCCAGACCCAGGGCTTGGGTGTAGGCCGTCAAAGCGCCTTCGTAGTCCCCGCATTTGAACAGCTCGTTGCCATCCTTCCTCAACTGTTCCACTGAGCTGGCCTGTGGAGGGAAGGGGTGGAAACGTCCGAGGTGGGCTCAGGGTGAGCCGGGGAGCTAGGGGCAGAGGAGCCTGGGGGTCGCGGGTGGGTCCCATGGAGGGCCAAGATTGAGGGAGGAGGGCCGAGAATGGTCAGAGCAGGTGCGAAGTGGTGATGGCGCAGGGAGATGGGTACGCACCCCGGGGTCGGCGGGCCGGGGCTCGGGGGTCCCTGGACCACTCACGGTCATCGCGCTGCGGACGTCCCAAGCGCGCGCGCAGGCGCAGTCTGTGGAGAGGGGTGGGTCTAGACTCGGGAATCCGCTGTCGGCTGCCCCGCCCCAGTCTTGCGTCAGAGGCGGTGGTAGAGAAGGGGCGGGGCCAAGGGGAGAGCACGCCGGGAAGAGGGGCAGGGCGCTCGGCCCGGGTCCGCAGGCGCAGAGAAGCCCCAGGCGCGCTTAGTCTGTTCCCGCTGAGACCGGCAGGGGGCGCGCGGCGGAAGGCCGAGAGGAGCGCCCGTGGCTGCTCAGGTCTGGTCCCGGCCCAGGTCCCGGCCCAGATCTCGGCCCCGGCCCCGACCGCGGCAGAAATGCACGAGGTCTGCAGTCATCAGGGCCACGAGCAGCAGTCTGTAAAGGCCCAGTGCTAGAAGCGGGCCCGGGCCCCTATGGGAGAGGGGAGGGTATCAGGATGCTGGCCCAAGCCGCGCTCTTGCTACTGCAGCCTGTGGGTTAGAGCCCCTGAGAGTCTGGAGAAAGCCCAGAACTCCCTACCCAGAAAAGTGTAGAATTTGAAAATACAAATTCAAGGAGCTCACAGGTACCCTGAAGCCATCTGTGGACAGATTCAGGATTGAAAACCCCAACTATAATACATGTAATCCAGAATACAAGATCCTCTCAGTATTGACACCCGTCCCACCCCACCCACCACACAACACCTACAATGACTCCCTGTCACCTGCTTTCACAGCCCCCTGAACTTTTCCTTCACAGATTTGTTTGTAATCATGTATTTACGCGATTTTATGTTTGAGATCTGTCCCTCCACTGGTCTGTAAGCTACAAGCCTCCCACTCCAGAAATTAGGAACAGAGCCTCAGGTACTGGAACACCCCATCAGTGTGCCAGTGGCTCTGGGGCTGGAGTTCTCACCTGAAGACGTGAGGAGGCGGAAGGGCAGAGAGATTGACCTGGTGCAAGACCTCAAATTCAGACCGAGTGCAGCAGGATCCCCCTAAAGCCTGCAGGTGGCAGCAGTAGGCTTCCTCCGGGGTATCAGAGAGCCGAGGACAGAAGAAACCGGGGTAGCGATGGCCATCAGCATCCCAGGCGGTCTGGCACAAGTGGGGATGGTGGGCCAAAGCTGAAAGGAGGGGCAAGAGGGCTGGAGACAGGCAGGAATGATCTACCCACACCCCACTCCACCCCTTTTGGAGAATAAAAGGGATCAACCATTATCAGAAGGGCAGGCTTCCTTCCTCCCCACAAGCTCCCCAGAGTAGCCTATACCTTGCTAAAAGAGTAGGGTACTGGAGGCGGGGCTGGGAAGAGGAGAACGCTGTACCTGAGAGAGAGGTCGGCTGGGCAAGCGTCATCCAGCTGAAGAGCAGCAGTAGTCCCACAGACAGGCCTGTCAGCAAAGGGCCTGGCCTCCTCTGGAAGCCCATGAGAGGTCACCTCCACCTCAGCCCTGGTCCTAGAAATCCCAACATCTCTATTTCTAAGCCATGGCTGCAGGCAGTAAGGAAATAAAATCAAAGCCCCAAAGCACCATTAACACAAACCTGAAGCTTCTCTGTCACAGACCTCTAGAGAGAGCTGAAAGTGACTGAGTTTCTATCTTCTATTGGAAAATGGGAGGATTGTGGCTCCAGGCTGCCTAAGGTTCTCTAAGCTGAAGGGGAAAAGGCTCAGAAGGCTAGAACACCGAATGAGGAATGAGAGAGAAGTTGAGCCACTAGCCTGAAGAACAGACAAGCATTAAGAACCAAATATGTTTCTCTCTATACACTCTAAACTTTCAGGCTGCCGTGGAAGCCATGGGAATTCTGATTGTTCCACTTCAGGCCCCAGAGACCTCAGTTCCAGCGTTTGGAGCTTCCCTCTCTAACTTCTGCGTCATGGCAACCACCAAGACTAGCTGAAAAGCAAGTGTGAGTGTTCTCATTAACTTTTCCCCTGAGCCCTCATTGACCCCAGCTACCAACCAAAGTATAAAATCTACCAATCTGACTGGAGTATACTTAGCAACCAGCCAACCCCATTTCACAAGAAAATCTCTTCCAGGGTCTCCAGGTCTCTCTTACCAAACCTCATACTTCATAGATGCTGTCTGCTGAGACAGGGCATTTCTCGAGAAGGCCAGAGGCCACCAGCCAGCAGTGTTGTGTTGTTCCAGTGTCTACTGAGGCCTAACAACGTCATGCTCCCAGAACAGCAGTGACAACACTCATAAGGGGCCCACAGCAGTGCCTGGAAACTGAAGCAGGAACCCTCACGGCACAAGAAAGAAATGCAGATTTTGTTCCCAGCGCCTGACAGCAAAGAAGACAGTTCCTGCAGAAACAACACTGCTGCCTGGGAGCCTAAGTCTGAAACAGTTAGGGAGGGCTCCCAGTGCAGGCTCCAGTTTCCAGAAGGTTAAGCACTAGGGTCTTCTGGCCCCAAAGGTGAGGCTCCCATGCCCATAGCAACCAGGCCACTCTTGCAGGGAGAACTATTTTTATAAATTTATTTATTTTATTTTATTTTAATTTTGGCTGCGTTGGATCTTCGTTGCTGCGCGCGGGCTTTCTTTAGTTGCAGCAAGCGGGGGCTACTCTTTGTTGCGGTGCATGGGCTTCTCCTTGCGGTGGCTTCTCTTGTTCCGGAGCACAGGCTCTAGGAACGCAGGCTTCAGTAGTTGTAGCATGCAGGCTCAGTAGTTGTGGCTCGCAGACTCTAGAGTGCAGGCTCAGCAGCTGTGGCACATGGGCTTAGTTGCTCCGCGGCATGTGGGATCTTCCCGGACCAGGGCTCGAACCCATGTCCCCTGCATTGGCAGGCAGATTCTTAACCACTGCGGCCACCAGGGAAGCACAAGAACTATTTTTAGAGCGCTTTGAGAATTTTCAGAGCATTGACAGCTTGAAAATTGTTTTACCATGGCGGGAGAGGACCCTCCTGGGAGAAGCTGTCTCTGGTCCAGAGGCTAGGTGAATTGCCCTTCCTCCAAGTTACCAGTCCCCTGTGCCTTCCTGCCCTGGACACACTGTGAGGCTGCTGTCTTATGTCTTGTGTATTTTCCTCCTTCCGCCAGGATGTGGGTTCCCAGAGCCAGGCCATATTCTTCTTGCACCATCAGCAAAGCCCACTTAACCAGGGGCTGCGATCTTGAGGGCAGCTTCCCACACCCAGGGCCCTCACGTCAACCCCAGAGAAACTCTTCTGGGCCAGACTCCACAATCCTCAGGCCTCCGCGGCGCTAGGGGGCGCTGTGGAAGCTCGGTCCACGCTCCCCGGGATCCTGGGACCGAGGTCGCCCGCGCCACCCGCGCGATGGGCTCCGAGGCGGCCCAGCTGTTGGAGGCGGCTGACTTCGCGGCTCGCAAGCACCAATGGCAGCGGCGGAAGGACCCCGAAGGGACCCCCTACATCAATCACCCTATCGGTGGGCGCGCCGCCAGGGGAGCAACGGCTGTAGCATCTAGGGGGTGGGGACCGGGAAGGGAACCGGGGGGCGTGCACCTCATCGAGCACCTAGTCCGTACCAGTCCTTGTGCCAGGCACTGTTCGTGACGCACCACAACCTGGGGCGGTAGGCATGATTGTTCCCTTTGTAGAGTGAACATCCAAAAAAGAGTAAAGGACTTCCCCAAGGTCACCCAGCTAGTGAGGGGCCACCTCTGGCTCTACAAAACCCACAACACGCCGCCCTGGGACTCCCTCCTGTCTGACTTCCTGCTTTGCCCCGTCAGGTGTGGCTCGTATCCTGACCCACGAGGCAGGAATCTCTGACATTGTGGTGTTACAGGTAACTTTCCTCCTCTGCTAGGAGGCTGGGGTGCGGGTCAGGGGCCCCGTTCAGCTCTGGGTTCCCCTTGGCAGGCGTCACAGGACTGAGTGAGAGCCTATCCCCAGGCAGCCCTGCTCCATGACACGGTGGAGGACACAGACACCACCCTGGATGAGGTGGAGCTGCACTTCGGGGCACAAGTGCGGCGTCTGGTGGAGGAGGTAACAGATGACAAGACTCTGCCCAAGCTGGAGAGAAAGCGGCTGCAGGTGGAGCAGGCACCCCACAGCAGCCCCGGGGCTAAACTGGTGAAGCTGGCAGACAAACTGTACAATCTGAGGGACCTGAATCGCTGCACCCCAGAGGGTATGCTCCTCCACCTGCTCTGAGGGCAAGGGGAGGGGTATCCACCTTCTGAAGGCACAGCTTGGTCACTTCCCCTGAAAAAAAGCCCGGGTGTTCTTGTTAATTCCCTAGACTAATCTTAGTAGACCACTCTGATCTTCTTTCATACACTAGAAATGCAGTAGCTGGGCAAGGGGGAAGTTTTCAGAACAAATCTGTCCATCAGGAACTCATCTCACAGCCCTGCACCAAGCCCTCCAGGAAGTGGGCAAAATCCAGTGCCTTCCTGGACGTCAACGTGAGCAGTTTCCTGTCCATTCTTATGCAGGATGGTCCGAACACCGAGTCCAGGAATACTTCGAGTGGGCAGCACAGGTGGTGAAGGGGCTTCAGGGGACAAACCAACAGCTGGAAGACGCCCTAAAGCAGCTGTTTAAGGAGCGGGGGCTGACACTCTGAGCAGTATTTGGAGCCATCCAGTGGCACAGACTCCATCCTTGCCCAGGCCAGAGAAGATTCATACTTCAGCCTTTCGGTGCCTCCCGAGCTTCCTCCCTGGTTCACTCAGCCCAGGTATTAGAGACCAAATACACGTGTCCTTTCTCACTCTGAAGATCTGCCAACTAAGCTGAGCCCCAGATTGTGGGATGATGCGCCCCACCCATTTCTAATGCATTCACTGCCCTTCTCCAGGCCTTGGGTCTGATTGCATGGTGGGATCTCTGGCCCCTCAGGAACTTGGGCTTATATATAAACGCTAGTTCAAAAGTCATTATGCAAAATAAAACATTTGGATAAAGGTTTGAGTTGCTGCTGCTCCTTCTCCAGCCTCCCCATTGGGGAACCGATGGGGGGAGTGGGGATACCTGCCCTTCAGTAGGGCAGGGTTCCAACTGTGTGCCCCTGGGACAGATCCCTCAGGTTGAGGGCCTCAACCCCTCGGAGACTGGCTTCCTTATCAGTAAGATAGGTTGTGTAATTATCAGGGCTGGATTATGTGACGTGCCTGACACACAGGTATTCAAAAATTGGCAGGCTTCCTCATTAAGAAAGTTGGATGGGTTGACAGATACATTGGAAAGGAGTGCCAACCTGCTTACTGGCAGCTCTTGCTGAGCACGGGAGAGTCCCCAGAAGCAACACGATAGAGCCGGTGGGGGACCGCGGGTCCCTCAAACCCCGGGTTGCAACGGAAACTTGCCGAAGTTTGCATCCCACCCCCAGTTTCCCCTTCATCACATTTCGAGTTCCCTTGGTTGCTAAGCGACAGGAACTTCCGGGCGCTTCGGGAAGTGGCCCGGGAACTGACCCACGCTTAGAGCCCGGCGGTGGGCGGGATCTGGGCGAGGAGGCGGAGCTTTTCAAGGTGTCCGCCTGAAGGGATCCCCAACTGATCGGTTTTTTGGTCGGTGCTGAGCAGCTGAGGCCTATTAGCACACTTGAAAAGGGTACATCTGTGAGGATGAGGAGGTTGTTAGGTCAAAGGCCACTTCGTGGTCATGAGGTGCTTGATGTTTTACAAAACCTTTTCACAGGTGTTATTACCTCATCTGTTTTTTATAATAACCAGATGAGATAGGCAGGGTAGGGATTATTGTTCTCATTTTACTGAGATGAAATATGAAGCTCTCGGAGGTGAGAAGACTTGTTAATGATCAACAAGACCAGAATCCCTCTCTCTTTTTGCCACACTGCTGGGCCTTTTTAACCAGACAAAAATGACCACAATTGAGGTTAGCTCCAACCACGCTGGACATAGTAAAGATCAAGTCTGAAGAGGCTAGTGGATCTGGATTATGAGTCTGGCCTCCCTAGATAACCTGTTTGATCTGAGCCAATAGAGTGGATTTTTTTTTTAATTCAATAATTTTAAAAAATAATCAGAGACTTTTGGAAAAGTTGGAAGTACAACATAAGTAACTTTTTCACCTGAACCATTTGAGATTAACTTGCTGACCTGATGGACTATCACCCCTAAGTACTTTAGTATTTGGACAAAGAAATTCTCCTGCATAAACCAAACTACAACCATCAACATCAGGAAATTAATGTTAATACCTTACTACCCTAACTCTCTGATTATAGGGGGCTTCACAATTGTATGCTTAGTTTGGCTTTTGCTGGGCTGGGAATCAAAAGGTTTACTTCCAGCCTAGAATTAGAATGACAACAAAGAGATTCCTGGCCACTCTGAGGATCTGTCCTCAACTGGTCTCCATTTCTCTGGAGCTGCATGGCCTCGTCTTCTGTTCATGGCTGTAGCTCTTCTCTCCATTCTTAGTCAAAGGAGATTTCCTCTTGTTTTGAGTATGACCATGCTTTTACATTTTAAAAAAATATATATTTATTTTGGCCGCTCCGGGTCTTAGTTGCGGCATGCGATGGGGATCCAGTTCCCCAACCAGGGATCAAACCCAGGCCCCCTGCATTGGGAGCACGGAGTCTTAACCACTGGACCACCAGGGAAGTCCCTTGCTTTTCCATGTTTCATATTTTGTTTAGCATTCTTAGGCATTAGGAGTTGAGGGGGCAGCAGTACAGGTGTGCTTACTCATCTAGTTTGAATGCAAGTCCTCAGGCATTCTGACAAGAAAACCTGTCTTTCCCCTACTGAGCTTCTCAGGCCTCCACACCCAATGCTGTGTCTTACATCTTCATCCCTGTCATGTTCCAAATGCCAAGGAGGCCTCATCCCCAACCCCATATAGGCTTCCTGTGCCTAGGCTACCTAATTTCAGAGTTCTTTCCTTCCAGATTTATTCTCAACTAGGGAGGTCTAAGTCAGGAGCCAAAATGGATGGACACTCTGCAGCACTTGGTCCTGGCAACTATTATGATCAAATAAGATTTCCCACTGACCCTAAGTAAAATTGAGGTTTGCTGTGAAGGATCTGGTCTCTCATTTATCTTTTTTTTTTTTTCTACGAGAGTTGCTCCTTGAAGTGTTTGTACGCATTTTTGTTACGGAGAAACAAAAATTTAGTTCAGAGATCTCTTTTGGATGGTTAGCCTCATTCCTACCACCCAGACTATGATCTCCTTTCTCTGTGAGGGCATGAGTGTCATTAGCTAACCACAGTGACAAGACAGTGTGGTAAGCAGGTCAATTTCAGGTAAAGGTGCCACTCTCTCCACACAGCTCATACCCATCCCCTAGGCAAGCCAAATCAGAGCACTGTGTGGGCCTGGCCCACTCTGCTTGGGGGGACTCAGCTCTTACAGTTTGAGTCTGCCTTTCTCTTCATGGTTCCAGCTGGCCATACAGCCCTCCCTTCTTCATGGAAACAGTATGATTCTATGGATGGAGAGTTGCAGAGAGGAACAGAATCCTATCCATCTCCAGTGGCTGAAGTTGCTTCTGTTATGTCCTGGTTCCTTTTGTTTTTTTTTTAATGTGTTTTATGTCACTGAAAATTGATTTGTTCAATAACCTTGTATCGAGATTGCATACTGGAAAGAACATTTAATTGGCTTTGCCACTGACATAGGTGAGTTCATGTAACCTCTGTGGGTCTCAGTTCCTCATTAGTAAAATGAGAGGGTTGGACTAAATGGCCTCTATGTGCCCTTCTAGAACTGACATCATACATGTTTGTAATTGAAGAGAAATTCCGTATTACATAACAGAGGATCTTGCATTGAAAGCAGGCCCTCTTGGGGCAAAGGGTGTCTGCCCCCTGGGCTCACTCTTTCCGCCTGAGTTCTCCCTCACTCCTAAGGTCCCTGGTTGATTTTTTTTTTTTTTTAAGAAACACTCAAAAATAGCTTATTAGAAATTGTGTGTGTCAGATTACCAAATTACATTGACACAATGGTTTTTAAGTTCTTTCCAATTCCAGAG
The DNA here is from genome assembly GCF_003031525.2 of Neophocaena asiaeorientalis asiaeorientalis. Taxonomy (NCBI): domain Eukaryota; kingdom Metazoa; phylum Chordata; class Mammalia; order Artiodactyla; family Phocoenidae; genus Neophocaena; species Neophocaena asiaeorientalis. The sequence continues at coordinate 1,633,211 of NW_020175400.1, read as the reverse complement.
TATGGTTTATAGGTTAATTTACTTATATTCTTAACTCCAGGCATTGATCTAAGAAACAGACCAACACTTTAGCCTATGGTCTCTACAAAGGCTGTAGTTTTCTGCACATCACATTTTATAAACTGAATTACATATACACATAATTTAATTTTTAAACACTTTTGAACTGGAAAGGTGCATTTTTCTACAAAGGGCAAAAGAGATATCTTTTTTCCTACTTGATACCATAAAGGGAAGTCTGTCAGAATGGAGATGGTACAGTTATCAGAGTTCATAAGACAATAATACTTGCAACAAATGGGATCTAAATAACTGTAAAATTGAATGTCCTTTAAGAAATGGAAGCTGAAAAGTATATTCAAAAAATTTCAATCAAGCACAAGTAACCCACTTTCCTGAACTGCAAACACTTTCTCAAGTATATATAAGGGATCCCGTTCCGGTTTTGATGTAACCCTCAGAACTGTGAGGCCTCAGGGCCAGAGCCCCGTGGGAAAGTGTTGCCGCTAGCCTTAAAATAGTAGGCCCCTTTCCAAATTACGTGTGCAGGAGACTCACCTGGGAGCTTGTTAAGAATGCAGATTCTTTGGCCCCTCCTCCCAGAGACTGGTCCAATAGGTTCTGCTAAGGGATCCGTCTCTCCTCTCGTGCACTAAGGAAGGGCTTTGGGTTTTGCTCTTGTTACAGGTCGGTCTCCGGGATCCGTGGCTCTGCCGCACAGATGCCCATTTCAGCCTGCGGGCTGAAGGAGGAGCCCCAGTCAGGGCAGGCCAGGAAGCTGGACTTTCAACAAGGAATTCTGGTGATTCTGGACCACACCTTGAGCAATGCTGCCTTATGGAGTTCTAAAAGCCCAGTGTGTAGGAGTAAACATTTCAGTTCCTGGCAGATGAATAACTTCACTGCACATCTAAGACCTCCAGAGAGAACAGCCTTTATTCTGCTAATTTCCTCGGGGGTTCACAGATTCTCCCTTATCATTTGATTACAAATTACATTATACTTGCAAATAACGCCTGCTATAGTGTAACCGCTCAGAATCCTTTACTAATACGATTATAGTTCATATTTACTGAGCTCTTATACGTACCAGGCACTGTGCTAAGCACTTCACACTGATAAACTTCATGCTTTCACTATGATGTAGACAGGATTCCACGCGCCCTGGCCTGGTGCTGGCAGCAACGCCCTTGGATGACCTGGAAGAACTCAGCTGGTCACTGCTGAATCTTTAGGTCGCTGCTTAGCAGGCCCCAGTGACTTGCTCCAAGGAGCCCAAAGCAAGCTATTCTCCTAAAGTAACTGTACTCACCAATTTTTGAAGTGCTGCAAATATTTTCTCCCAAATCTGTCATTTGTGTTTTAACCTTGGTGGTTTCCATCATATGCAATCTTTCAATATATTTTTGGTGGTAAAATCTGTTTATCTTCTCCCTTATTATATCTTTTAGGTTTCATGTTGTTTAGAAAAGACCTTCCCACACCAAAGGTATAAAAATATCCTATATTTTCCTCAGTAATTCTGTAATATTTTTGTTTTTTCTCTCTAGAGCTAATTTTTGTGGAAACTGTGAGGTAGAGAACTCTTACTTTAATAGATAGGCAGTTATCTTAAAGTACTCTTTATTAAATAGTCCATCTTTTTCCCACTTAAAATACTCCTTGGGTCCTATACCAAATCCCCTCACACCTGGGTCTGATGCAAGGCTCTCCCTTTGGGTCCAGCAGTCTGATCCCACTCCAGGTCACACTCACTGAACTCATGGTCGGTCGAGAGTACCCTGGGAAATCTCGTAGGACAAGTGTCTTTTACCCACCTGAGCACCACCGCCCCGGACTCACTGTCATTCAGAATTTTCTTGGTATTCTCACACACTTAGTCTTCCAAATGAACGTTAGAACCCATTAAATTCCAAAAAGTATCCAATCTCACTGGAATACATTGAATTTATGAGCTGATCTGGAGAGAACCAGAATCTTTATAGAAACGTGATGTGCCTTGTTTGCTCTGTTAAGGTCTTCAGCTGATCCTGCTGGATTGTACAGGTTGGGCGTTCTGTAACCCTCCCTCATCTCTCTCATCTGCCACACTGCAGGGGTTTAGTAGTGCCAGAACACAGCTAAATAATAGTATGTCCTTGACTAATTTCTGACTTTACTGGGAATGCCGGTGGTATCTGACACTTTAGAATGCCACTGACTGTTGGTTTCAGATAGAGACACCTTTATCTAGGTTAGGATGTTTCTTTGTAATCTTAACTTACTAAGAGTTTAATAAGGGATAGATTTTAAATTTTACCAAATATCGTTTCAGCATCTCTAGAGACTATCATAAATTTTTTTCTAATAATCGAAGCTGCAGTGAAGGCTAATGAGCAGCCACGGTGCCTCCTAATTTAGTGTACATCTCCCTAGTCCCCGCACCAGGAAGTGAATACTTCTGTGGAAGGATGAACAAGGCGAAGCTTCAGGGCTGACTGTAGGAATGATGACGAAAGCTTTCTCGAGTTGCCCACCGCAAGCTGGAGGCTTCACTTTCTTTCCAGGGAAAGGAAACAAGCCCGATCAAACGCCCCCATGATGGGAAGCAGCTCTTCGGGACAGTGGTGTACAGAGTGCAGGAACCAAAGAGGAGTCAAGTAGGGTGGCCTCTGCCACCATTCCACAAATCAACACACAGACCAAGTGCCCAGTCTGAGATGGGGTTTTGGTACCTGAAGTGTCCCATGAGCTCCGGTCATGACAGGCTTCATGAGTCCTTCCTGCCACACTGCAGCGCCTGGCCAGGGCGTGAGGGTCAGGGAGCACTAAGAGTGGAGCCGTCACAGAAAGCAGCGATTCCTGCTACTCCTCCACCCCACTGCTAACTCGCGGTCCCCAGCCCCCTCCTCCTGGCAGTGCTCTGCTCCTGCCTGTCACACCAGGACATGTAGCCCTTACACAACCACAGGACTCCCCGAGAGCCAGCTCTTGACTAGTGTGACCCTGACGCTGGGCTATTACCCACTCAGGCTCCCCTGCTTCTCCTCCATCCCATTCAGGGGAAAGGATGGGTGCTTGAGCCTGCACCCAACTAGGTGGGCACGCACAACCCAAAGCAGAGGCTGGCACCACCCACTCTGACCAAGGGCCTTCTCTCCTACAACTCACTGGCGCCTGCCCTGACCACCCAACACTGGGCTGTGGGTTGCCCCCGAACACAGAAGCAACGATAAAGAGAAAATGAGGGCAGAGCCCAGTCTGTCACAGTTCTGAGAGGTAGATCAGGACAGGAGACCCAGGGTGGCATGTCCAACCCGATCTTATGTGAAAAGGCCGTCTCTGTGGATGAACTTTCTCTTCAGGCCACAAGAAGCCCTAGCCCAGGCGGAGGCGAAAGGTGGCGATCTCCATGGGCTCCAAATAGATGTCAGTGCTGTTGGAGGGCGAGGCCAAGGGGTACAGCAATGTCAAGGAGGTTGGCTGCAGGAAAACCACATCCAAGCCACGGAAGAGGCTTCCCAGGGCCACCTGTGGGGAGGAGAGAAGGCACAGGGCAGTGCTGGGGGCTGACACACCAGATGCTGCTGCTCTTCTTCTATGTAACTTGTATGAATCTCACAGAAGCTATGGGCCTCTCTGCAGCAAGGTGCCTACATACACAGGTGAGCCTGTGCAACCTTGAAGCCTGTCCACAGACCCTAGGGTAGGAACTGCTGCACTGAGCTGTGAGCTCTTTGAGGAGAGGGACCATGTCTTTTTTTTTTTTTTTTTGGCCGTGCCATGCGGTTTACGGGATCCTAGTTCCCCGACCAGGGATTGAACCTGGCCCAAGGCAGTGAAGTCACTGAGTCCTAACCACTGGACCGCCAGGGAACTCCCAGCAGGGATCATGTCTTGATTCACTTCTGAATCACTGGTGCCCAGCACACGGAGGCATTTATCAGTGCCAGCCTTTGCTGGCTTAAACAATGAACAGAGTATGATGGCTTTTAGTTTTTAATTCCTGGTGTTTCCATTTGTTTGATAGAGGTCCGTACACATGAAACAGAAGTTCTCCACCTGGACACCTTGTCTGAACTGGCCCCTGCCAGGCCTCAGAGGCTTTGAAAACACATGTCAACAGCTTCTCCCTTGCTCTCCGTAAAGCCCCAGAATAACCCTGCCACCTCCCGCCTTGCTGCTCAGCCTCACTGCCGCCTCACCAAGCTCTTAGCTTGCCATCCCCAGTGCTCTGTTTCCCTGCCCTCCTCTCCCTTCCCACACCTGGGCCCTGCTCACCTTGCCTTGGCTTGTGGTGCAGTTGAAGCCCAAGTTCTTGGCCTCGAGGCCACAGTCAAAACCCTTGCGGTGTAAGAGGAGCGCAGTTTCGGCTGAGGGCAAGCTATCATCCTGGTGACAGACCACAGGGCAGCGGGGAGGGGGCGGGTCTCTGCAGGGCTCACAGGTGTAGCAGCGCCTCTGCCTGGCAGGCAGGGCTGGGACGGGGAGGAATCTGGGCGAGGAGGGCAGGGTCCGCCCCGAGGGTCAGCACTGAGCGGACACTCACCTCTGCCTGGAGCGTCCGCAGGTTGAGCAGGTGGAAGTCACAGGGCAGAGAGGAAGCCAGAGGACGAAATGAGCACAGAGCAGGGCCTGGGGGCTGCCTCTTGGCCACGGGCAGGGCGAGCACAGGGGTGTTCAGGTACATGGAAGTCAGGTGACTGAGGAGGGACGGGTAGCTGGTTGAGGGGCCATCTTGGACCTGGAAGATTGGCCCAAGACGTGGGTGAGGAAGTGGAGCAGGGGGAGCAGGAGGGTAACAGCACGTCCAGGTCCGTTTCTTTGGAGAGAGCTTCCCTGATGTGTCTGGATACAAGGGATGCCTGACTCCAGGACTCTTCAAATGCAGTCACTTCCCACCTCACACAGCTTAGGAAGGGCTACCTCACCAGGCCAGCGCTCCTCTAACTATGGAGGCTTTCTGCTCCCACAACACCATCGTGAGTCACACACTCCCATCAGCAACATCTCCTGTCACATAGAGATTCTCAGTGCAGCGAGAAGAAGGGAAGACAGACAGACGGATGCTTCACCATGGAGGATGGGCCTCTGATGGAGAAAGTCTCTGGGGCAACCCTGCAGCTTCAAGCTCGACCCCGTATCCACAGCACCAGCCCTGATGCTCGGGCCCGGCAGTCCCCACAGCTGTGCTGACTGAGGACTACTCCTTAGATGGCTGACCTAGACGTCACACTCACGGGCCTAAGCTGGACTTTCCTCCACGGCGGCTACTCTTCCATATTCTGGATTTCTGCTCTTAGCACCACCCGCCTTCCTACTGTCTAGAATCTCGCACTTAACCTCAGCCACGATCTCTGTTCCCACCTTGGCAGCGTCCTCACGCCCATCGCCGGCTTCTCCCTCCCGTGGCTCATTTCAAGCCACCAAAATGTCCTGCTTGAACAGCCTTTAAGCTGTCACCCCTGCCTCCGGTCTCCCTGAAGATCCCCCTGAGTCCCTGCTGTGGCAGTGACATGCTTAGGGCAAAGTCCCAACAGTGTTCTCCCAGCTCAGATCCCTCACTGGCCTCCAGGAGGAAGTCCAGACTCTTCGCCAGGCACTGAAGGCCCACTACAGTCTGCCCCAACCTACCTCCATGGCAGCCCAGCACTGGCCACTAGAACTTTCTGCAATCAAGGCAATATGCTATATCTGCACTAGCACAGCAGCTACTAACCACTTGTGGCCACTGAGCCACTTGAAATGTGGCCAGTTTGAATGAAGAATCAAATTGGTTATTGTGTTTTGTCTTAATACGTTTAAGTGGCCACAGGTGGCTAGTGGCTATCACACTGCACAGGCGGTTCTGGTCTAGCTGAGTGAACTCACGGCTCTTCCCATTCACGTTCCTTCCTGCCTCCCACCCTGTGCCTCGGTTCAAGTGTGTAGGGCAAACCCCCATTCATCAAAGACGTGCGTGGATGACATCTCCTCCAGGAAGCTGTCCTTGATCCCCTTGGCCTACTATGTTCTCTCACTCCTCAGGACCAGTGGACATACCCCTTTTCGACCTTATATTTTCACACACATAACTTGGCCCCCACCCATACTCACGAGTCAATTCCTAGAGCTCTGAGGCAGTATCTTATGCATTTGCGGCCCTCTCAGTCCTTACAGCATAGCGGGTGCCCAGCAGCTATTTGATGAGTGAGTGACTGAGCCCCAGACAGGGAGATGGAGCAGCGGGCTCTGCCATCCGCCAGCTCCAACTCCAGCTCCAAATAACTAACACTAGTTCAACACCCCATTGCTGGCCCTTACCTCTCGGTGCCCGTTCCTGCTGCTGTGAAAGATCAAGCCCCTAAACATGGCTGCCAGTTTGGAGAAAAAGCCAGGCTGGTGGGGGCAAAGAAAGCCATGAGATGAGCAGGGCAGGAGCAGAGCAGGTTAGAGGACACAGGGGCGGGGGTGGGAAGGTGGGAGATGAGCACAAGGAGGGCACAGGCGACAGGGTGCCGTGGAGAGGGAGGTGCCAGGCTGCATGAGATGGAGCAGCAAAGCATCAGACTCGCTTCCCCGCCAACCCGGGAATCAGGCCCTACTCTTGCTACCCTTGCCCACCTCTAGTACGCTCCCCAAGCCCTAGGCTGGAACCCCAGGGCCACCCACGGGGCCTAGCCTGACCTGGCTCCCTAGGGGGAGGCCCAGAACTTACCTCCCTACCCAGGGTTCGCCGTTCCAACAGGAGACGGAAATGGTTGCAGGTTCTCTTGTTGTCCTTGAGCCCTTGGCCCAGGCCTCGGTTGTCGTCCTGCATTAGTCGCCGGTCCAAGATCACCTCCAGCTGGCCTAGGGAAGTTAGCTGTGAGCCCCCAGCCTGCCTGTCTCACCCCCAAGCAGACACCGACCTCTAGAAGCAGCAGCCCACCAAAGCCCCAAGGGAAGAGCCCAGGGAACTGGCTGGAAGCTGAGTCACTCAGGGCACAAAGCCACCGTGGAACCTAGAGCTGGAAGGGGCTGAGTGAAGGACTGTGACCCTGGCAGTTCACTGCCCGTGCTCCGCGGCTCAGGAGTGGGGGCTGGCCCGGGTGCCCAGGCAGAGAACCGTCTCTAGGCTGGCCACATACAACAAAGTGAACAGCAAACACAACAGCCATCAGCAGCTGCTGCAGAGGCCCTGACCCGGGGCAGGTTTTCTCAGGTGGGGCGGATTTTGTTGTGACTGGAACACACGCTTCCGGCCCTGGTTCTACGTGGGGGCAGACTCCAGGTCTGCCTGCCGCGTCTGTCAAAAGGAGGGAGCAAGAGGACAGCCAGATGGCATATCAGGCAAAGGCTCAGATTAGGTGTTATTTGGGGTTGCCCTGCAGACGAGAGATAGCAGAGGATCCTTTGCTTTTTTTTTTGGCTGCACCACACACAGCATGTGGGATCTTAGTTACTCCACCAGGAATTGAACCCAGGCCCCCTGCATTGGAAGCACAGAGTCTTAACCACTGTACCTCCAGGGAAGTCCCCAACCTTTCCTTTCTTTTAAAAATATGTCTGAGGGGACATTCCTCATGGCACAGTGGTTAAGAATCTGCCTGCCAATGCAGGGGACATGGGTTTGAGCCCTGGTCCAGGAAGGTCCCACAGGCTGCGGAGCTACTGAGCCCGTGTGCCACAACTACTGAGCCCGTGTGCCACAACTACTGAAACTGGCGTGCCTAGAGCCCGTGCTCTGCAACAAGAGAAGCCACACAATAAGAAGCCCGTGCACCGCAACGAAGAGAAGCCCCTGCTAGCTGCAGCTAGAGAAAGCCCGCGTGCAGCAACGAAGACCCAACACAGCCAAATTAAAAAATAAAATAAAATTAAAATATGCCTGGGGAAGGGGCTCACTCAAAGCTGACATATGTTGGAATGAGGATTTTTCCCAGCATGTTTTTTTCAAGAATCTCTTGAGAGGAGCCCGTACAGACGGCTCTATCTGCACTCCCATCACCCCAGCCCAGATTCTGACTTACGTAGTTCCTCAGTCTTTACCCTGAGCAACCACAGAAAGGCACACGAAATCCTAAAATGGACCCCTTGCATGTAAAACAATCGCCTGTTAGCGCACTGTTTTCCAGAAGGGCAGAGACCAAGGGAGGATGCTGGGCTGGGTTAAGAGTTTTACAACCAGAGTGGTACTGGGCAAAGGGGCAGCAGAGCCTCACGCCTTCCAGCAGGGAGTCAGGTCCCCACTGTGCTTGCCACCGGCCCCGCAGAGCCTAGACTGGGCACTCTTGGCTCAGTCCTGCACAAAGGCTCTGCCCCAAGGACAGATGACCTGAAGGCCTCAGAGGCCACTAAGTGCAAACTGTTCACTTTACCCTGAGACTATGGGAGCCACCTGGGCTGGCCCAGTGTGACCAGCTCCAGGTCAGTCTCCTCATGTCCTCGTTTTGATTCTTTTTTTTTTTTAAATTTATTTATTTATGTTTGGCTGCGTTGGGTGTTCGTTGCTGCGCATGGGTTTTCTCTAGTTGCATCGAGTGGGGGCTACTCTTTGTTGCGGTGCGCGGGCTTCTCATTGTGGTGACTTCTCTTGTTGGGAGCACGGGCTCCAGGCACGCGGGCTTCAGTAGCTGTGGCACACGGGCTTCAGCAGTTCTGGCTCACGGGCTCTAGAGCACAGGCTCAGTAGCCGTGGCTCACGGGCTCTAGAGCACAGGCTCAGCAGTTGTAGCACACGGGCTTAGCTGCTCCGCAGCATGTGGGATCTTCCCAGACTGGGGCTCGAACCCGTGTCCCCTGCATTGTCAGGTGGATTCTTAACCACTGCACCACCAGGGAAGCCCTTGTTTTGATTCTTAAGAATGTCATTCTCTCTTTTTTTTTTGTCATTCTCTCTTTTAATGACCATTGGTAGGAAGGCAGGATGTATCTTTCTCCTTCGCTAAATATTTCATTTAACACTGACTACACTTTTCCAACTGTCCCTACTGCCATCCCTGTCAGGAGAAGGTGGCTGCTCACCTCAGCTAAGAATCACCGTTCAATACCCTGATGCTTCTTGAGGGGATCCAACAGGCCACCCACCCCCAGTCACCTCCACAGCTGCCTCCACCAGGGGAGAGGGTGACAGCATGTGTCTGCCTTCCTTTCATCTCCCGCTGGTGTGTGACTGATGGACAGGAAGGACGAAGAGGCCCACAGAGAGGATAGGCCTCGGTGGCGGGGATGGGCTTCTCGAGCTTGCCCTCTCCCCCCGAACAGCGCCTGCTCCCCTCACCATCGTGGAGGCTGGAGACGCCCAGGGCCTGGGCAGCGTGCAGTGTGAGGCGGCTCTGTGCGTCCTGGAGGCAGGCCATGACCGGCATGGGGTAGAAGTTGGCCTGCAGGGGCAGCTTCTTCCGATACCGCCGGGGCTGCACCTGCGGGGGCAAGGTCAGCAGATCAAGAGAATCCGCGCACCATTTGGGCCCCGATCAGTCTTGCCTCCTATTCCTCCTGCTCTGTCAGAGCAGATCACCTGCCAGGGCCTGTGATGCAGGCAGTAAACACAGTCCAAGTTCTGTTCCATGGGGTCTCTAGGGCCCCAGGCCTGAGGCATCACCTGAAAGCCATTGAGGTCCGTGAAGAAGGTGCCCTGGCTGTCAATGTCTGTGTGGAGGCGCAGGGCCAGCTCCTTGTTGACGCAGTCCCGGATGTCCACCAGGGATGACACGTCCAGAGACAGCCCCTCCACCCCTGGGCACAGGACAAAGGGAGAGGCTGAGCGGCGTGAGCCACAGCCTGGGAGACTGGGCTGGGAGAGGCTGTGCCCAAGCCCCAGGCAATTCCCAGCATTTCTGGCCAAGCTCTACTCCAAGAGAGTTAAGAATCAGACCCATCTCAAATGATACGTCTGTTGGGAACAGATGCATGACTAGACAACAGGCAGAAGAGCGAGCACATCACAGCCCACGGAGCCCGCACCTCCTTCCCTACCTTCCTCGTCTGCAGGGCTCACCTGGCAGGTTATAAAGCCGGACTACCTGGTGAACGTGCTCATAGTAGGCCACCACCTCTGAGAAGAAAGGGCCTTCCGTGATGCGCAGCACGGGAGGGTCCTTGGGGATGTAGGGCTGGGGAAAGAGCAGGTGGCCGCTGAACCCACGGCACAGAGAGCAAAGCAGGGAGATGCTGGCCCGCGGTCAGGCAGGAGGACTTGTTTCCAGCAGGCTCTGGGCTGAGACCCCTGGCCGAGCCGGGCCCAGGCTCCCAGGCAACGTTCCTCAGTCTCCCACTCCCCGCAGGGGCAGTGCAGGCGAGGCACCCTGGCAGGCAGGGTCGCCCTGGACGAAGGCCTGTACCCTTCTTCCTGCCCTCCGCTCCTGAGGCCTCCAGGGCCTGCTGGGGTTTGCAAGGTGCCTCTAGTTACCTTGGCCTCGCCATCAGGCAGGAAGAGGTAGGCTCCACTCTTGTCTTTGGACGAGCGGGTGCCATAGATGAGGAACTCCATGCCCACCCGCTGCTCCTGCTCCTCGTCCACCCTTCGGATGCTCTGCCGAGAGACACAGCCCTGACCCCTGGCCCCACACCCGCGTGTCAGGCCCGCCCCCGGGAGGGAGCCCAGCCCTGCTTCCCTGTGCTGTCAGCTCAGGGCCCAGACGGCCCGCTCCCGGGTCCACCATGAGTCAGGTGGCAGCGCACTCATGGTCCGGAGGCAGCTTGCACGACCCCCCCGACATGCGCGCCCTCCTCCGGCTCCCAGCCCCTGGCACTTTACCTTGAGGAGCCCAGTGAGGCCTGAGAACCAGACCTGCATATAGCGGTTGCTGAGGGCGAAGTCGCTGGTGCCAGAGTCAATGACGCGTAGAGGGAACACCTCGTGCCTGCTGACGGACAGCTGCCGCCCATGCAGGTAGACACGCACGGAGGAGGGCAGGGTGCGGGGCCCGTCCAGACCCAGCTGCAGCTGCAGCACGCCCAGGCCCAGCGCCGGGAGGCGGACGGGCACAGACACCTGCGGGCACGGGAAGGGTGAGGAAGCGTGGGCCACGGCATGGATGTCAGTCTTGGATGCCTGGGGTTCTGGCCCTGAGAGCCTGAGCAAGTCCCTGCACCCACTGGGGCCTCGGTGCCCTCTGCCCAAAGCACAGGTGATGTTACTTGCCCCTCGTCAGACTTTCATGAGTCTCAAATGATATCTGGAAAACTATGAGATGGTAAACACACGTTAAGCTTTCAATAAATATTTGTTGAATGAACAAACGACGGGGCAGCATAACTGCCATTTTTACTATTATCATACTATACCAAACTTCCCCTTCCTTTCAAGGACAGACTCAAAGCCCAGGAGTGACTGTCCTCTGGGCAACCCCCCTCCCCAAGACTCTGGTCCCCAACCTGGGGAGTAAGAAGGCTGCAAGCAGGAGGGTGGGAAGCCAGTGTCCATGGGCAGTGTGAGGCTCCGGAGAGAGGCCAAGGATCAGCACAGAGGGCCAAGGCCGGGCCCCACCTGCCAAGCCCCCGCCTCACCTGGTAGACGTCAGGGACCATGTCAGTGGCAGAGCTCCAATGCGCGCTGACCTGCACAGCCAGGGGCTGACCCTCCTCTGTAAGGACCCGCACCCGGGGTGAGCTGACCAGAAGGGACACCACGCTGAGCCGTTCCTGCTCCAGTGGGTTGAACAGCACCACGTACCTGTGAGCAGAAAGTAGGCTCATCCAGGAGGCCACTGCTCTGGCGGCAGTGGAAGCAGGAACAGTGGCCAGGCCAAGAATCCCTCAGTGGTTCGGCAGGGTGGGGGTGGGAGGGTGCCCAGAGCCAGGAAGGGGCTTTGCCTCTGCGCCTGGCCCAGCCCGGCTCACCTGGGTGAGGAATCCAGCTGGATCACTGTGCGCTCTGGTAGGGCATCGTGATTTAAGCGGGTGTCATCCTGGAATGAAGTGGGTGGGAAGAAAGAACTATCACGGGGCTTGGCCTACTCGGAGTCTTGCCTCCCCCCACCCCCCAAACGTGTCCCAGATGGGGACCAGCAGCTGCGCCAGGCACAGAGCTTTCACTCCAGGACCGGGAAGGAAAAGGACAATGCCCTCGCACCACAGTTCTCGGCACAGGGCTGCACACCAGAGGGTCCCCCTGAGCAGGTGCGGGAGCGGGGCTCACCATTTGCAGGAAGGGTGACTCAGGGTCAAAGTGGTAGCTTTTCTTGTCCCCTAGCACCAGATAGTGAGCTGCGTTAATGATGACCTGCTTCAGGTTGACAAGGGAGCGCAGAAGCCTGGGAGGGCGGGCAGGAGAGGGACCATGGGAGAGGTGACCACCGAGATACTGTCCACCTGCCAACAGGGCGAGCCCTTGGCAGGCCTGTCCACTGACTGCCCAGTGCATCCTCCCTATTGGAACAGCGGGTCAAGGCGTGGAGCTGATGGGGAAGAGGAGAGGGCTCCCACCTGATCCCATAGTCCACAACAACTGCCTCCTTGGCAGTGCCAGTGATAGCGTCGTGGTGCTGGAAGAGTCCCAGTGTGCGCCGAGCTTCCGTCAGAAGGGCAAAGTTTGAGAGCGGGTACTGGCTGGCCACTCCAGAGCGCCGGGCATGAGCCACAGCCAGGCTGTACAGAATCTCTGCCCCCCTGCCCAGAGAGAGAAGTCAGCCTCCTGCCATACAGCTCCCTAGGGCCCACCCTCACTCTGCAAGACCCATTCCTTTTCCTTTCACCCTTTCTCCACTTGTCTTGGTCTCCATGCCCTTCTAGTCCCTTCTGAGCCAATCCAGCCCCTCCTTAAACCTCAAAGGCTTACTCTATCCCTCCAGCCTGGAAGTGGGGGCAGGTCTCACCGCAGGTGCGCTTCCAGGACACGGTCCAAGCTCTTGTAGAAAGGCCGTGAAGTGTAATAGCCTGTCCAGTAATGGTCCTCCCGGTCCGCGTAGGAGAAGAAATCCCCGCTCAGCACAGGAAACCCTGGAGGCTGGGCCCCTGGCTCCACCCCTGTCCTCTTATATAGAGCATCAAAATAGTCGGAGAGGGTGCCAAACTGGGCCTGTGGGGACCACCAAAAACCGCTTCCATCAGTTCCAGAGTCTTCTGGGAATTGCAGCCCCCCAGTGCTGCAGTGGAGACTAGGGGCAAGGATGTTTGCCTATGCAGAGAGTAGTCACCATGTCCTACCTTCTGGGCCTCGAGAAGCTGAGGAACCTGGGAAAGAACTGTGACATAAAAGGGAAACCGTGCCCAGAGTTGGGAATGAACCCCTGCTTTGGAGCAGTATTGGGGAGCATGAAACCTCACAGGAAGGGCTGGGCTGCAGCACCACCGAGGCCCCCTCCCCGATGAGTGTCCCTTCACACCTGCACGTGGAGATCAGGCTTGCTGTTAAGGAAGTCGAAGAGCCGCTGGTAGTTGAAGAACTGGGCATCCCACTCCTGGGGCTTGTCATATCGGAAGTCATCGCCCAGCGGCACCAGGAGGACGTTGCTTCGGAAGAGCCGGGACTTCTTCCTGTACTGGTCCAGGAGCAGGCCTGCCCTGCAGGTGGGAAGGGGGACGGGCCCCACATGGAGTCTCACATTATAGGATCCTGAGCAGAGCCAGCCTGAGAGGAGCCCTCTGATACATCCTCGTCACAGAGTCACTCGGCTTGGGGGTAGATACCTCATGGGGTGAAACCCAGTCCCAGGGAGCCCAGTGTTCTCCAAACAACTAGAGAGTTCTTCCTGATGCATGGCTTCAATTCCCTGGCCCCAGTTCTGCCCTTGGATACCACAAAGAACAAACCAGTCCTCCTTCCCCATCATGGTCCCTCAGACATATCCAAGATGTGTAAGCATTCCCCTGTGCTTTCTCGTCAGCCTCTGCAATCCCAGCCCCCCTATTTGGTCCCTACATAGCAGGTGAGAATCCAGTCACCAGCAGTTCTCTTGAGTAGCCCGTCTGCCAGGATCCCAGAGTGCGGGGCCCAGTGCTGAATATGGGAGTTCGGGGGAAGGCAGGCCACACCCCCTAGTCTGGCCAGAGCTGTCGTGTGTGCTTATACAGGCATGTCTGGCGGCCCCCACTGTCACCCCACCATGCTGACATCAGTGATCATGTTTTCTGTGCATGCGGCCCAGCAAGATATTTTCTCATCCTGAACTTTCCTATTCTGTCTGCTGAAGCTAAGGGTAGAACCTTACATTTATCTAATCTTATCTGGTTAGGTTCAACCCACGTCCCAACCTACTGAGATCTTTTGGGATCCTGACTCTGACACTCCAGCTTTGTTTGCCACCAGTTAGTGATGCAGCACAGCCCTAGACTGAAGAGCCTGGACTTGGGGACCGGACTACACCAACACTAGCTCTGTATGCACTAGCTGTGTGACCTTGGACAACTTACTTAACCTCTCTGGGCCTCAGTTTCTATAAAATGAGAAAAACATCAGTACCTACTGTCATAGTATTATGAGAATTACAATGAACTGAGTGAATTAATATTTGTTAAACACTTAGAACAGTGCCTGGCACTGTTCTACATAAACATTTATTATTTCCTTTTTCATCCAAGTCATTAATGTAATCAACAGAAAAACAGAGACCTGTGGCATTAAAGCCTCTTTCTCTTTTTAGACCAGCCTGGTAATTGGCATGTTATGGGTGTTACAGTTCAACCAGCCACTAATGTACTTAGCCATGCTGGTGCAGCTTGTTCTGTTCCACTTTGCTCTCAAGGAAGGACTCCTCAAATACCACCTTCCCCTAATTTATCATCCTTGTAAGCCCTTTAAAGGAGAAAACGAGAGCTTCCCTGGTGGCGCAGTGGTTAAGAATCCACCTGCCAATGCAGGGGACACGGGTTCAATCCCTGGTCCGGGAAGATCCCACATGCTGCGGAGCAACTAAGCCCGTGCGCCACAACTACTGAGCCTGTGCTCTAGAGCCCGTGAGCCACAACTACTGAGCCCCCGTGCCACAACTACTGAAGCCTGCACACCTAGAGCCCGTGCTCTGTGACAAGAGAAGTCACCGCAGCGAAAAGCCCGCGCATCGCAACGAAGAGTAGCCCCTGCTCACCACAACCAGAGAAAAGCCCGCGCACAGCAAGGAAGACCCAACACAGCCAAAAATAAAATAAATAAAATAAATTTAAAGGAGAAAATGAGGTTATCTCCCATGACTTGCTCTCTGTAAACCTGGCCTGGCATCTGTAGATCACAGCTGCTGCTTTCAGAAAAAGCATGCCTTAAAAGCCCTAGATTCTTGCTTGGAATCAGCATTTAGATTTCTGGATTCTGGAAACAAAAGACCACTTTCTTTCCCTTCTGGTCACATGTTTCACCTCTTGGACATCATGGAAATCGGAGGATTGCAACATGAAAACCCGTTCAACTTGTTATATTCTTAAGGCCAGTCCAGTTCTGGCTAAACAATTGTTTAGCTCTCTCTTAATCCACCTTTTCCCAGGGGAGCTGATTTCAGCAACATCTTTTGGGGTCCCTAAGGATTCTCTCAAAGGGAACAGGTCTGTTTTCTCAGAGGCTGGAGGCTGTTGGGCGGGACAGAATGTGCATCTGAATGGGATTCTGGGTGCACAGAGCACTGAGGATCCCGGGTGACTTCAAGTCAAGGCAGGAGGCCCGAGCTTAATGCAGGCATACCAGACTGAAGGTTGTAAGGCACTGGATCTAATCTGAGAATTACTTGCCTCAGTCAGTCTACTGGCTCCGACAGTTTGTTAGGACACTGGAAAACATACTCATTTGGGAAAATAAAAACATTCTGGAAAAGGTGGTTCCTTAGAGCCACTCACTCTAGTTTTCCAGGAAAACACAGTAAAGGAACTGTCACTGCAAGGGCTGTGGGCCTGAACTCACCAACCGAGCCCACCCCCATTTTATGAATGTGGAACCCGAAGCCCCCGTGCAGCAGAGCCCAGACCAGAAGCCAGGTCTCCTGACTCCTCTGCAGAGTGAAAATGACACCACCACACCTAGTCCAGGTCTGGGAGCAAGTACCTCTCGGCCACATTTGTCTCTGTGATAGCCCGGGGTGGCACCTTCCAAGGGCAGTTGATGCGCCCCCCAGGCAAGCGCTTGAAATCAAACTGGCAGCAGATCTTGGGATCCGGGCCACATGTATGGGGGACGTCATAGCTGTAGAAAGGCATCATGTGGCAGAAGATGTCTGTGCTGGAGTCCGAATCTATAGAAAACACACCAAGCAGTCAGCCCCTGGAGCTGGGCACAGGGATGCCGGGGGTGGGAGGGGATCTGCTCCAGCTAAAGGCGTGAACTAGACTTTCGGCTGCAGAGGACATGCAGGCCAATGGTCAGGACACAGGGAGGGCTCTGGAGCCCATAGCTCCTCCAGGAGACAGACAGCAGGCTCCACAGAGGCCAGAGATCAATGTGATCCCCACCTAACCTGAAGGGGAGAGCTTCTGACGGTCTGCACCAGTGTTTGTTGGTCTGCTCTAAAGGACAGATGGGTCTTATTTCTGATATCCCTGCCCTTTCCCAGTGGGAACCACTGCTGTGACCCCCCTCCACCCTACCTGGCCTTACCCCAGGTCTGCCTCCACATGAACTCCAGGCTGTGGGTGGCAGCAAAGTGCTTCTTGATAGCATAATGTACCCTCTGAATCAGCATGCTGGTCAGGTTGGCACGGCGCAGCAGGTAAGGCATGGTGGGGCTGTATCCAAAGGGGTCCACTGCCCAGCCTGAGCGCGGGGTTGCACCTGGGCAGGGGCATGGAAGCCAGAGGCCTGAATGCCTCAGGGCCTGGTCTCCCGGCACAGGGGCCCCAGAGCCCGTCTTGCCATCACACCACACCCACGCTGGTGGAATTAGCCTAGAAAAGAAGCACTCCCTGCCAATCCTTGTGCCTTAGAGCCCCCTGCTGTCCTCTGGGCCCAGCTATGGGGGCAGACTCCCACTGCTGAGCCCGGACTCACCGAGGTTTTTCTCCAGCCACTGGTGTCCCTCAATGAGCTGGTCAACCAATGCAAAGTAGTGGGAGTTGGCCTCATCCGGCATTACCCAGCCTCCTGTTGCAATCTCCAGCTGCCCGTTTCCCACCAGCCTGGAGTTAAGGACTCACACTCAGCCTGGGGCAGAGACCCTCTGCTCAGTCCTGCCAACCAGATGCCGGGACCTGTGTGTACTGGCCTCACTGAGCCAGTTCACCCAAACCCAGGACCAAGACAACAGACATGCGCCCTCCTCTCTCTCCAGCCAACCTCCATGCTGTCCTGGCTCTGCTTATTCCTGGATCTCTGCGCTTCCAGGGGCCAGGCCCTATGCTTTCTCTTCCCTGTGCTCACACTACTTTGATTCCTCCTAACACTAGTGACCCTCAAATCAGTTCTTGCCTTCTCATTCCTGGCCCCTCTACCATCACTCCTCATCTCTGCCAAGGTTCCCCCTGCCTCTCCCTGACACCTTGGCACCTGCAGCTCCAGGAGAGGACTTCACACCCATCCTAGGGCCCAGAGGATAGCCCTCCTGCCTCCCTGACTGGCACTGGCCTTCGGACTGCTGCTCTCTTTTGGGCATTGATGTTGTCCCACCACTTGGCGAAGAAGGAGACTTCCGCCCAGATGAAGCGCCGCCGGGGGTCCTCTTGCAGCTTGGACACCATGTTGTTGAGAATGTGCTGTGTCTGCTCTGTGTAGTACTTGTCAAAGGTCTTGAGCCAGCCTGGGAAGCCAACATAGGGTCCCCTGAGGATGCCACCATCTTCTTCAACTGTCCCTCCCTTACCTTTGCCATCAGGAAGCCCACCCCAGACAAAGCAATCTTAAGAAAAACAGACCTGGAGGAATCAGGCTCCCTGACTTCTGACTATATTACAAAGCTACAGTAATCAAAACAGTATGGCACTGGCACAAAACCAGAAATATAGATCAATAAAACAGGATAGAAAGTCCGAAGATAAACCCATGTACCTATGGTCAACTAATCTACGACAAAGAAAGCAAGAATATACAATGGAGAAAAGACAGTCTCTTCAATAAGTGGTGCTGGGAAAACTGGACAACTACATGTAAAAGAATGAAATTAAAACACTCTTAATACCATACACAAAAATAAACTCAAAATGGATTAAAGACCTAAATGTAAGGCTGGATACTATAAAACTCTCAGAGTAAAACATAGGCAGAACACTCTGACATAAATCACAACAATATCTTTTTTGATCCACCTCTTAGAGTAATGAAAGTAAAAATAAACAAATGGGACCTAATTAAACTTAAAAGCTTTTGCACAGCAAAGGAAACCATAAACAAGACGAAAAGACAACCCTCAGAATGGGAGAAAATATTTGCAAATGAAGCAACGGACAAAGGATTAATCTCCAAAATATACAAACAGCTCATGGAGCTCAATATCAAAAAAGAACCCAATGAAAAAATGGGCGGAAGACCTAAATAGCCATTTCTCCAAAGAAGACATACAGATGGCCAAAAAGCACATGAAAGATGCTCGACATCGTTAATTAGTAGAGAAACGCAAATCAAAACTACAATGAGGTAACACCTCACACCAGTAAGAATGGCCATCATCAAAAAATCTACAAATAATAAATGCTGGAGAGGGTGTGGAAAAAAGGGAACTCTCCTACACTGTTAGTGGGAATGTAAACTGGTACAACCATTATGAAGAACAGTATGGAGGTGCCTTAAAAAACTAAATATAGGGCTTCCCTGGTGGCGCAGTAGTTGGGAGTCCGCCTGCCGATGCAGGGGACGCAGGTTCGTGCCCCGGTCCGGGGAGATCCCACATGCCGTGGAGCGGCTGGGCCCGTGAGCCATGGCCGCTGAGCCTGCGCGTCCGGAGCCTGTGCCCCGCAACGGGAGAGGCCACAACAGTGAGAGGCCCACGTACCGCAAAAAAAACCACACTAAATATAGAACTACCATATGATCCAGCAATCCCACTCCCAGGCATATATCCGGGGAAAACCATAATTCAAAAAGATACATGCACCCCAATGTTCACTGCAGCACTATTCACAATAGCCAAGACATGGAAGCAACCTAAATGTCCATCAGCAGAGGAGTGGATAAAGAAGATGTGGTACATATATACAAAGGAATATTACTCAGCCATAAAAAAAGAAATCCCATTTGCAGCAACTTGGATGGACCTAGAGATTGTCATACTGAGTGAAGTAAGTCAGACAGAGAAAGACAAATACCATATGATATCACTTACATGTGGAATCTAAAAAAATGGTATAAATGAACTTACTTACAAAACTGAAATAGAGTCACAGATATAGAAAACAAACTTATGGTTACCGGGGGGAGAGGGGGGAGGGATAAATTGGGAGATTGGGACTGACATATACACACTACTATATATAAAACAGATAACTAATAAGGACGTGCTGTACAGCACACGGAACTCTACTCAATACTCTGAGAACACCTATATGGGAAAAGAATCTAAAAGAGAATGTATATGTGTGTACGTATAACTGATTCACTTTGCTGTACAGCAGAAACTAATACAACATTTTAAATCAACTATACTCCAACAAAAATTTAAAGAAGTAAAAAAGAAAGCCCACTCCACACCCTGGCTCCCAGGGTCTGCTGGGCCCTCACCTGGGTCATTGTGAGAGTGAGGGACCACAAACACCTGCAGGTCTTCAGTGTCCCAGTCGTGCGGGCTATAAGAGATCTCAAAGCCTTGCTTCCACACGCCGCCATCCACGTTGTCAAATGGTAACTCCTCTGATACAGTCAGCATCTGCCAGGCAGGAGAGCAGCTCAGTGCCCCAGCCATGCCACTGTGGGTCCCTGCCAGCTCTGACTCTTACCTGCAGCTCTGGTTTCTGGCCCCGGACCCCCAAAGCAAATTGGCAGTCTTGAGGGGAGATGGAGAAGAAGCTGGGTCGGGGCTCTGGTGGCACCACCCAGGAGCCATTGGACATATAGTACGGCAGCAGGGCAGGTGGGCCCTCCACGTTGGCCGTCAGCTCCAGCACAGAGTCCTTGATGTGGCTGATGATCTCATGATTCTCCTCCAACAGCTGCTCCAGCTGTTCAATGCGGTTCTGGAGCACAGAAATCTGACTCTGCCAAAAAAACCAAAAAGCAATCACTCCCAGCTCCTTATGTCACAAGAAGGATCTCTGCATGGGGCCCACCACCTGAGGCCTGACTATGATCCTTCCCTCCCCAGTCAAAGGCAGGACCATGAGCCTACAGGGCTGGATTGCTCTGGTCAGATAAGGGAAGAGGTGTGAATCACTACTGAAGACTGCAGTCCACTTGGGTTGGGAGTAACCTCACTCTCTAGCTTATGGATGGCAAAGATTTCACCTCCCATGCCTATTCTCAACAATTGGCGTTGCCTCTCAGGAGCATTGTGCTGACAAGGACTGCACTGGGGCTTAGTGGGAAGGGATGCTGCAATCCATTAGCAATGTCTGCCAATAATTCAGGAGGACGGAGCAGCAGTACATATTGCCATTTTCCCTCCCTCCTTTCTTTTTGCCATCAGTGCTTTCAGCTTTGAGTTTCTAGAAAATCTGCCTATTGGGAAGGAATGTTCTTGCCCTGGGCTGACATGACTCTCCAGCTGGGGCAATAACCCGATCCCAGATGATTTGTGTATGAAGAGATCAGCAATCAGGCATGACTCACCCGGGGGAAGTTCCCACCGTTCTGGTGTCGGGTGGGATCATGCTGCACTCGATCCAGCATGAGGTAGAGTGAGAAGACAGCCACACAGAAGATGGCAGCCCCACACACTGTCACCTGCTTTTTCAGCTTCATAATGGCCTCCACACACACCTGGCCGGAGGGACACCACATGTAGCTCCAGCAGGCAAAAATCCCTTTGGTGGCCTTTCCACCAAATGCCCCAAGGAGTTCCTGAGGGCTGCTCCCGAAGAACACCAAAGAAAAGAAAGCTTCTAAGCACCGAATCCCGACACTGGCTATGGATCCTGACCCAACCTGGATCGTATTCTCTTGGCTGAGACACAGAAAGCACTAGTAAGAGGCACATGTGAGGCCGGTCCTGCCTGGTCCTCGCAGCAGCTTTGCCCCTAGGGTGGAGATGATGCTCTCTCCCAGGCAGATGCTATTAAAAAACACGCCCGGAAAACAAAACTTCCCAGCTGTGACTCCTGAGTTCGCCATACAACTTCCTGATTATAACCAGCTGCCCACAGAGCTTGCCTACAAGAAAGACACAGCCAGTTAAAGGACGTGGGTGTCCAAGCTCCCTGGCCATGTGCCTCTAATTTCAGAGGAATATACTGGTATCTATTTTGATTTAAAGAATATAGACAAAGCCCCAAGAGACTAACAAGAAAGCCTTTCTCCCTGCCCGCTTGCATCAGACTGGTACTCACCAGAAACAGTGACTGGCACAGCTGGTCTCTTATTCAGAAATGCAGAATGAATAAAAAAAGAAGCCACAGCTTATGTTTCTAACATAAAGAGTCCTCTCCCTGTTAGCTCTGACTCCTGCAGTGGGTAACTTTCAGCCTCTGCTTACAGAGCATTTAGGGGGGCCCCTGGAAGCCACCAGTGATTGATGTCAAAGATAACCTGAGTAGGGAAAAGCTAGGCACAGCTGTTCGGCTGTGGGGCAACTTCAGAGAATCAGGGTCCTCCGCCACCGCCCGCGGCCCGCACTTGCCTGCTGGGCGGAGGGAGACAGCTAGCTGCCGGCTGAGCGGCGGCGGGAGCGGCAGCTCAGGAGTCTTCCTCCAGCCCTCG
Source organism: Neophocaena asiaeorientalis asiaeorientalis (assembly GCF_003031525.2). NCBI lineage: Eukaryota > Metazoa > Chordata > Mammalia > Artiodactyla > Phocoenidae > Neophocaena > Neophocaena asiaeorientalis. The sequence continues at coordinate 1,611,574 of NW_020175400.1, read as the reverse complement.
GGCTGAGGAGCTCTGTCGCCTCTGCAGGGCTGTGCCCTATTTAGCGCGATCTTATTCCGCTCAGGAGCCTCCGGGCAATATTTTTAGCCCTGGGAGGCTGAGTCCAGGCCAAAGTAGGTGGAGCTGGGGAGAGAGAGTTGGATCTCAGAGGGGGGCCGGCACCTGCCGCCGGGTCTTCGGCTACTCGCCCGCTCGCCGGCCCAGCCCCCTCCCGGCCCTCGACCCTCCCCGGCTCTGCCGGGCCCCGGGACCGCAACGGCAACTGACCCGTGCGGGAGCTCGGGCCGCCTCCGACTCCAAAGCGCCGCACGCGCTCCTGCCGCTCAAGCCCGGCCTCGG
>NW_020175400.1:1591399-1611213 GCF_003031525.2 Neophocaena asiaeorientalis asiaeorientalis | reverse complement strand
CCCAGCCCCGCCTCCTCGCCTCGGCCCCGCCTCCGCCTGCGGTGCGCCCAGCCGAGCCGGGCGAGTCGGGCCACTAGCGTCCCTATCTCAGCTCCGGCGGGCCGGCCCGGCGCTTCCGGTGCGGTCTGCGCCGTGGCCCCCGCCGCCGGCAGAGGGTCCGCAGTGCGCAGCCGCAGCCGCAGCCCGGACCCGGCCTGGGAGAGCTGCGGGTCCGCGAGGAGGGGCGCGCAACATGAGGTTTTACTGAGTCTTCCTAGAGTTAAGCTCATTAATTAGCAGTAGTAGAAACATTCCTCCTCCATTTCACCAACCGAACGGTGAAGTACATTTTCCAGCTCTCTCCCGGTTCTGGTGTAGGTATCCTTAATTAGATGCAGTTACGCTCCTCAAGCAAAGGGGTGCTGCCTCCTGTTGGTACCGTGCGTTAATCACGGCCCCTTTCCGTGCTTGCCTCCTGTAAGGCCTATAATTTTCTTGCTTGTTCTTTTACTGGACATCAAGGTTGTTTATAATTTTGCAGCATAATAAACCACGCTAGTGAACATCTCCATGAATTCCACATGTCTTCTTTTTAAACTATTACCTTAGGACAAACTTTCAGCGGTGAGGTTACCTGGGCCAAAGCTAAGGGCTGATATGACTGATGATACTTGGCATTCTGTTGCTCCCCAAAAGGGTTGTGCCAGTTTCCACCGTCAATTACAAACTGTTGAAAATTGCTTAAGCAACTTTTTGGTTGATTAACCAGATTTACAAACCCATCTCATTGTTTTAACTCCCATTTCTTTTATCACCATCAGAAACATTTTTCTAGGTTTATTTGCCAACTAGCATGCTTGTTACTAAGGTGGTAGACCTAGGCTGGGTTCGTCATCCTCTGTGTCTCTGTGTTTTGTCCTGTGTTCTGGGAAATTTATCTTCCAACCTGTCTACTGAATTTTCCATTTTGGCAATCATAATCTTATTTGGTTACCCTTCCTTGTGGTGCGCGGGCTTCTCATTGTCATGGCCTCGCCTGTTGCAGAGCATGGGCTCCAGAGTGCAGGCTCAGTAGCTGTGGCGCACAGGCCCAGCCGCTCCGCGTAATGTGGGATCTCCCCGGGCCAGGGATCGAACCCGTGTCCCCTGCATTGGCAGGCGGACTCCCAACCACTGTGCCACCAGGGAAGCCCTCTCTGGTGGTTCTTTTCTTTTTTTTTTTAACTGAGATACAACTTACAGTATATGGTACAAGTCTTAAATGTGCTGCTCATGTATATAAATGGATATACAAGTATAATCACCACTCAGATCAAAATATCACTTTCTCATCACTCCAAAAAGTTCCCCTCTGTCAAGGGGTCAAGCATTCCCTAAGTGCAGCCTGGTAGCTAACAAGGCCAGAAATCCTTTTGCACAAATCACTGTGCAGCTGCCAGGTGTGCCTACCACACTTCCATGAGACCCAGCCAGTAAGAGGATGACAAGCCCCAGTGGATCCAGACGGCTATTACTCACACAGACAGCAAATGCAAGACCAGCATGGTGTCGGCTTTCCCTCGTCACAGGACAGCACTGAACCAGAGGGACCAGATGACGGGCAGCACGATGGTAGGTCTGTCTGTGGCTGAGAAGCCAACTCAACTGCAGTCAGACAATTTTATGACCTGCAGCTACACTCTAAGTGGGGGGAGGAGGGTGGGGCAAGGTGGAAAGGACTACACTTAACTGAAACTAGGAAGACAGATGAGAAGTGGCCTTGTGGGGCTTCCCTGGTGGCACAGTAGATAAGAATCCACCTGCCAATGCAGGGAACACGGGTTTGAGCCCTGCTCCGGGAGGATCCCACATGCTGCGGAGCGACTAAGCCCGTGCGCCACAACTACTGAGCCTGCGCTCTAGAGCCCGCGAGTCACAACTACTGAGCCCGAGTGCCACAACTACTGAAGCCCGCGTGCCTAGAGCCCGTGCTCTGCAACAAGAGAAGCCACCGCAATGAGAAGCCTGTGCACCAGAATGAAGAATAGCCCTGCTCTTCGCAGCTAGAGAAAGCCCACGTGCAGCAACAAAGACCCAAGGCAGCCAAAAATAAATTAATTAATTAATTTAAATATTACATTTCCTTTATTAAAAAAAAAGATCTCATTTCCTTGAGCACCCCTAAATCCACTAGTTCCTTTCTCAAGACTGTGGCCCCCCCCCCCCCACTTCCCCATCCATAGCCCTCTGCTTCTTGGTAACCACTTGGCTAGGTCAGGAGAGGTGACCAGTTGTCCCTGTCCTAATTACCACCATCCTAATCATGACACTTCTCCATTGGGAACATCCCTTACAATCAAAAGAAGTCTTAAACATACTTCAAACATCTATTCCCACAATACATTCAACAATGTTATTTACAACCACTTGGGTGTGTATTAGCTTAAAAAGTCTCACCTGGGGACTTCCCTGGCAGTCCAGTGGTTAGGACTCTACACTTCCACTGCATGGGGCATGGGTTCAATCCCTGGTCGGGGAACTAAGATCCCACATGCCACATGGTGTGGCCAAAATAAAATAAAATAAAATAAAAGGTCCCACCCCCAAACTACCTCAGTCTGTTGTCCAATTTGAGAGCTATTTCCAAATCTAGTAAGAGTGAGTTTTCAGCCATGTCTCTGGGCACATCCCAGTATCCCAGTGGCCTATGCCACCGTGTTCAGGAGGGCTGAGGTTTGGCAACCATGGTTGCTGTTAGTTCCCAGCACACTGCATAGGGCCTCTAGTCTCCCCTGGGGATGGAGGGACCTTGGCCTCTAACCTAGTTTGTCCAGTTTGTCTCTGAAGGGGTTCAGGGGTAGCGCTGAAAGTGTTGGGTCAAAGAGTAAACAGAACAAACCCCATGCTTCTACAGGAGTTTGGGGCTCTCTTGGTGCTCTTCTTTTTGGTCCCCAGGAAATGCCAAAAATAACCCAGTTAAAGCCCAAATCTCTTAAGCCCCATGGCCTTCCCAGAGCCCAATAACAAGAGACAATTTTTCTTCATGGAAAGACTATCACTTTCTTCTTTTGGGACCCCTGGCATAGTAGCCAAGCCCACACGGCCTTATGGCTGGTTTCTTCCCCTACCTTGGCCTGTAGTGCATTACCTTGACCTTTGCCAAGGTTTCCATTCTGGGGAAATGATTGCGCGGTAGCTGAAGAGTTTCCCAGAGACATCCCCGAAGAGCAAGAGAAGATTTGGTTTCAGCCATAGGCTGTTGGTGTCGAGCAAATGTTCAGTCTGACTTTGGGTGACTGTTTCATCATCTGGGCATGCATGATCTCTATATGAATCCAGACTGAGGTCACAGGGGACTAAAAGGAAGTGATAGACTCTCCCATTATTGTCCAAGGGTGCCTATCAGAGGACAGGAATTTATCTTGGACAGGTCATGGTTTCATTATAGCTGTAAAGACCCACTGCAACAAGCCCTGATTTGTCCGTATATTTTCCTCCTCCGTATCCACTTCACTGACCAGAAGGGTTGTGGCCAAAGTGGCTTGGAGCACGGGGTCAGTTGTTAACACCCAAATGACTTCCATTCCTTACATCAGAATTTGCATAGCACTCGCCTTTGCTAGTCGGATAAGCCATGCTTCTATGGTTTCATTGGACTTTTGCCCAAGTCTGTCTCTAATTTCCCTCCTTTCTTACTCATTGTAAGAGTGGATCTCAGCCCATTTCTGAGTGGCAGACTGCCCTTACTCACCAGATAGTGTTCTATCTGTAGTCGCAGTAGGAGGGTGAGCAATAACCAGCATATGCTTTCTTTAACTCTGTAAGACCCTCTTTGATTTCCAACGCTAAACACCAATGGAGCTCATTGGGGACCAGGAACAATCGTCATAGACCACTTGTCTCTGATGTCACCAAACAACTCAGCAGTAAGTGGACACTTAGTGGACACTAAGTCCACCAGAGTTCTAGCCCATACTTGACTTGACAGCCCACATTAAGATCCCTGTCTCTTCTCCAAAAAAAGGGTTGTGACCTTATCAGCCCCACATTAAGTGCCAAAGCGGTCAAGTGGTCAAGCAGTCCCTAAGTGCAGCATGGTGGCTAACAGGGCCACAAGCACCTACTACTGCAGCCACTGAGTGGGCCTGTCACACTTCCACAGACTCAGCTGGTAAGGAGACAAGTCGCAAGGATCCAGACAGCTCATTACTCACACTGACAGCAAAAGCAAGACCAGCATATTGTCAGCTTCTCACATCCCTCCCTAGTGCCGCAGGATGACACTGAACTGGAGGGACAGGTGACAGGAGGCATGGTGATAGGTCACTCTGTGGCTAAGGAGCCAACTCTAAACTACAGCCAAGCAGTTGTATGGCACCTGGCCTTACTCTACGACAGGAGGGGGCCCGATGGAAAGCCCTGCACTCAACTGAAACTAGGAAGATGGATGAAAAATTGTCTCCCATAATACAGGGAGTCTCCTCTCTAAGCTGCTATGTCCCCTTGCTCCAGGAATAATAGTGGTGTATTCTGTCAAGACTCAAGTCACCCTACTCAAGCCTTGCCTACATGGCCAATGTAGAGACATGCAAGGTTGTAAGGACGCCACAGCAGAGCTGTTCCCCTACATACTCATACTGCTTCCTGTTGGAACCCCTTAGACATAACCACTATTTTCATTTTTCTGTAGCTTAGTTTTGCCTGTTCTTGAACTTCATGAAATGGAATCATACATACGCACTCTTTCACATAGCGTTTGTCAACCTGTCTTTGAGATTCATCAGGGTTGGTACATGTACTTATGGCTTGTTCTTTCTTATTCCTATATAGGCATTTGGGACATCTCCAGTTTATTCTGGTCCAAACATCCCTTTTTCCTCCTGGAACTTCAATGACTCATATTTTGGAGTCACACATGTTTCTTAGGCTCTGTTCTTTCCATTTCTTATTTTCTCTCTCTCTATTTTAGTTTAGACTCAATCTATCTTCAAGTTCACTAGTTCCGTCTTCTGGTTAGGGAACTAATCCTGAGACTGTGTGTTTAGTCTCTGTGATTGTGACTTTATCCTTTAGCTCCATGAACTTTTAGAGTTTGTAATTTCAGAGATGGCATTTTTCAGTTCTACCTGCTCCTTTGATTCTTTTAAAATAGATTCCAACCCTGTTGAAATTCTCTATATTTGCACCTATTTTGTCCACCTTTTTCTCCATTTAACATATTAAGCATAGTTATTTTAATTTAATTTATTATTTTAAAGTATTTATTTATTTTACTTATTTTGGCTGTGCCGGGTCTTAGTTGCGGCATGTGGGATCTTTAGTTGCAGCATGTGGACTTCTTAGTTGCAGCATGCGAACTTTTAGTTGCGGCATGAATGTGGGATCTAGTTCCCTAACTAGGGTTGAACCCAGACCCCCTGCATTGGGAGCGTGGAGCCTTACCCACTGGACCACCAGGGAAGTCCCAAGCATAGTTACCATTTGTGGGTCTGCTTCTACAGTTTATTTTTTCTCTTGTGTATCAGCCCCATTTTTCTCCCTTTTTGCATGTTTTATAATATTTGAGTGTATGTTGCATATTGGGTATAAAAGAAAGGTAAAATATGATGTTATTCTCTTCCCCAACTTCTCGCTGAGGGTTCCCAGAGGAGCCAGTTACCTTGATGGAATCAAGCATTGAGCTGAGTTGGGGCAGAGTTATAGTTCTGATAAAACTCCGTCCTCCCCTGGATCGCCCCGTCCTCTTCCAGCCCTTCAAGTGCTGCTTTAAAGAGATTTTGAGGTTAGCTCTTTAGCCTCCCAACCCACACAGGTTCAAAATCTGGCCAATGGGACTTCCCTGGTGGTCCAGTGGTTAAGAATCTGCCTTCCAATGCAGGGGACGCGGGTTTGATCCCTGGTGGGGGAACTAAGATCTCACATGCCGTGGGGCAGCGTTCAAGCCTGAACGCTCTAGGACCTACATGCCACAACTAGAAAGAAGCCTGCACTCCACAATGAGAGCCCGCGTGCTGCGACTAAGACCCAATGCAGCCAAAATAAACAAATAAATAAATATTTAAAAAAAAAGAAACAAAGTCTGGCCAATATCTTGAGGGGGAGACCAATTGTTTGTTTCAGGCCCGCTCCCTCTAAACACCAGCCCCTTCCTAGTTGCCCATACTGCTCCAGAACTCAGCAAATGTTCCATGGGGGAAAACTGGCATTGCATTTTGGGTTCCTCTGGGTACCAATCCATAGCACTGTCCCTGTAAGCACCAGAAACTCCATTTCTTTTTTTCCCCAGTAGAGTCTTTCTGTTTGGTACAATTCTGATCATCAGAGATGTCCCATCTCAGCAAATGTCTCAGGGAAGAAAACAATTGCCCATCAGTTCACCTTGAAGGGGCTTTCTCCTCCTTGCAATTTTAAGTCATGTGGTCTTTCTTTCTTAACACTCCTCGCCATTGTCTTTAAAAATTATTATTTTCATCTTATGTTTCCTCCTAGTTGTTGCAATGGGCGTGGGGACTTGCGAGGACCATATCCTACCCAGAAGCAGAAGTTCTTCAGTTCCGCTTTTTACCACTTCTAATGGAGATACAATTTGAATTGTTAGTATTTTTACTTAGTCACACTCTAACTTGATTTCCCCTTATTGAAACAAGTATTGTCTTTTATCTCTTTGAAAATAGATATCAACTACTTCATGGCCATTTTATCTCAACGTTCTTACTGCTTTGCTCTTTGGTGCTATAAATCTTTCCAGGTTTCTGTTTCTCAGTCTATGCATACTTCTTTGTCTTCTTTTTTTTCTGGCTGCACCATGAGGCATACAAGACCTTAGCCCCCTGACCAGGGATCCAACCCGCACTCCCTGCAGTGGAAGCACGGAGTCTTAACCACTGGACCACCAGGGAATTCCCTCGTTGTCTTCTTGACCTTCACCGTTGCTGCTAGAAAAGTTTCAGATAACTTTGTAGATTTCAGGGGAATTTAAGGGAGGAGGTGAGGGCTCCCAGCTCTGCTACCCATTGCTCAGTAAACTTGTCTTGAGAGATGGGAATAGTTTTCTTTCTCTTCAGCTACTCCAGTCCCCTTGGAGTGGAACTCTAACTTCCCCTGACACTCTCCTCTTCCTGTTTCTCATGTGACTGTGGTACACAGACATAGTGTCTCTGACATTTATAAGCTAATGACTTTCAAACCTCAGTTGCCAGCCTTTACTTCCATCTGAGCCTCCAGACTTATGTGTCACACTTACATCCCCACAGGCCCCTGAAACGCAACATCTCTAGACTCACCATGCTTCCTGCAGCTCTGCTCCTCTGCCTGGGATCCTAATTCAGAAATAACACCACCATCTGGTCAAGAAGCCTGTATATCTTCCTGATCTCTCTTCCTCTTCCCCAAGTCACACACCCAACAGCTACCAAACCATGTCAGTTCTGCCCTGTGAACACTGTCCGTCTTCCTCCTTCCCCACGGCCACAGTACAGGGCCTCTCTTCCTTCTAAGACCTGCCCTCCAGAGGAGCGCGCATGCCAAGAGTACTCGATGGGCACAAATGGTTTTTATTATTTCTGCCTGGAAGAGGAATCCCTGGCAGGAACAGGGACGCACAGCAGACATGGAGCTGCATCCCTGCCGGCAGCATAGATACCGCTGGCTGGAGTCCAGGATGATGAAGAGCTGTCCAGCGGCGTGACCTGGAGCTGGTGAGGAGGTATAATCTTGCCTACAGAGGCCACTGGCTTGAGAAGTGGGGCCCCAGTCTCACCGATGCCGCTTTCGGATGCTCTGCAGCTCCTGGTAGATGGTGCTAAAGCTGGGTCGCTGCCCGGGCTCGGAGGCCCAGCACTGCTCCATGAGTCTGAACACAGCATCGGGGCACAGTTCGGGGCAAGGCAGGCGGCCCCCTGTGAGGACAGGCATAGCACACCAGGCATGAGGAGGGGGTCTGAGGGGCCCTAGCGGCCCCTGGGACATGCCATGAGCAATGGGAGCTGCTTAAGGTACAATGTTCTTAAGGAGCCCCTTCTCTTCACCAAAAACACAGAGATTCTAATCTCAAGCCACCATGTGCTAGTTGTGTGATCCCTGCAAACCTCAGTGTTTCCTTCTGTAAAAGGGACCTATTAATCCTGACCTCACCTGTTATGAAGAGTAAATGAAATAAACGGATGGCCTGGCACACAACAGGGTTTCACTGGATGGTAGCTCTAGGATTATTCTTACTCTGCCTCAGTGGGAAGGATAGGGCGTTAGGAGGCCTGGAGGAGTCCAGCTGGAGTGCTGGGAAGAGGGCTTGGCTCTGAGGCCACTGTCACACCGCAGGGTTCCCTTACCCTTTTCCACAAACTCCCGAGTCTGCTGATTGCTGAGGTTGGGGTAGGGGGAGGCCCCCAGGCTGAAAGTCTCCCAGAGCAAGATGCCAAAGCTCCACACGTCGCTCTCGGAGGAGTAGCGGCCTACGAGGAGGTGAGGCGGCGTGAGTGGGCCACACCCATTGGCCAGAGAAGGGCAGGTGGTGGGACCCATGCCCAGCCTCGGGCCCTGCAGCCAGAGCGGATCAGGCCCAGGTACCGTAGTTCAGGGCCTCCGGTGCGGTCCACTTCACGGGAACTTGTTTGAGACCTCCGGAGGCTGCGTAGATCCCGTCGGCTTCCTCCCGGGACATCCCAAAGTCACTGATCTTCAGGACATTCTTCTCTGTCACTAGGCAGTTCCGAGCGGCCAGGTCCCTGGGCGAAAGCAGGACAGGGGCTCATTTAGCCAATATCCACGCAGCACCTGCCACCTGCCCGGCCCAGCCTCCCTAGACACAGCCACGAGCCGAAGCTGCCCCTGCTCCTGGGATGCCTGGTCCGTCAGAGAGGCAAACTCCACCCCCGGAGCTGGTGCCTGCTGGTGAGGGGCGGCAGCACCTGCATCTGGTGCAGGGGCGGGTGCCGGGACTGCCTGCCGCGCCCACCCCCTCACCGGTGGATGCAGCACTTGCTCTCCAGATACTCCATGCCCGCAGCCGCGTCCCCTACCATCTGCAGCAGAGTCTTCACCCTCAGGCGGGCTCCCTCTGTCCGGAGGAAGGTCAGGAAGTCGCCCCCTGGGAGTGGGCGGTGGGGACAGAGCTCGATGAGCCTTCTGGGGGTCGCAGGCGGCGGAGAGACCTAGACCAGTGGCACACCCCAGCCCTGGAGGTCAGCTCGCTCTGCTCACCCTGCACAAGCTCCATGACGATGTAGATGGGCTGCTTCTGGGTGCAGACGCCGATGAGACGCACGATGTTGGGGTGGCTGTACTGCTTCAGAATCCTGGGGGCGGGGGCGCAGGGCTGCTCAGGCTCCCACCTCCACCGGGTGGGGGGCCTTACACATTCACCTCGTTGGCCCCGGGAGCCCAGGGAGCCTGAGGCAGGGTGAGAGCAGGGCAGCAGACCTGGAAGTGTGACTTTGGGTGGGTCCCAGAGCCTTGACCCCTCCACACTACGGGGGGACGGGGCTGTGAGGATGAAACGAAGTCAAGCACCCTGCCGTGCGCAGAGGAGCCCTTCCTATGTGGAACCTCCAGGGGTGGGTATTTCATCACCCACCTCGCTTCCTGCAGAAACTTGGCCTTGAGGTCGGGTGGGAGCGTCTCGCGGCAAGATTTCACGGCCACCAGGGTGTTGTCCGCTCTCAGGCGTCCGCTGAATACTTCGCCAAAGTTCCCCTGAAACGGTCTGGGGCTCCTATCTGTCTTGCCTGGACCGTGGTCCTCTCCTGCACTCGGGGCACAGCCCACCTTGTCCCCACCAGCCCTTGCCTCAGTGCCCCCGTGCTCAGACCTGCTCATCCCGGCTCTCTGGTTGGGGGATGAAGCGTACACGTGGGACAGGCAGGGAGAGTCACCTCTGACTTACCATGTTCACTGAGAAGTGACATGGAAGTCCAACAATCACTTTTGCTTGGGTTGGTAAAGCATTATGGTTTTTAGGAAAGTGACTTCTTTCCTGAGTAGGTATTTTATTTTATTTTTCTTTCTTTCTTTTTTTTAATTTTTATTTTTAGGCCACACCATGCAGCATGTGGGATCCTAGTTCCCTGACCAGGGATCGAACCTGCGTCCCACCTCACCGTTGCATTGGAAGCGCAGTCTTAACCACTGGACCGCCAGGGAAGCCCCCTAAGCAGGTATTTTATCGCTCATGTGGACAGAGCGTGTCTCTCTCCCCTGAGGAGGCAGGGGTGGGGCGGGAAGTGTGTGCGTGTGAGTGGCGTGAGGTGGGTGCTGGTGGCAGAGCCGTCTCTGGGGAGCTTCCAGGGCAGGTGCTTTCCCCCCTGGTTTCCTGCAGGACAGCGTATGGTGGTGGCTGGGCAGGGAGTCAGGGGTCCAAGTTGGAGCTCAGATTGAGGCGGGGAGGCTGAGAGCCCTCTGCGGGTGGGGCCCTGGTGTGACTCGGCCTTTGGGATGGAAGGAAGTGATACTGGGGGAGGGAAAAGCAGGTGGCCAGGAGCCTGGCAGAGCACACTCAACTCACCCGCCCAATCTGCTCACCCAACACCAGGTCCTCGTGGCTTAGTGCCCACTTGTCCTGCGGAAGGGAGGAGTGGAGGGTGGGGGGGTCAGAAGTCAGTGAAGGGAGGGAGTGCTGAGCCCTATCAAGGACTGAATACCCCCTGAATACCCCCTCCCAACGCTGTGTCTTTCATTTCTTGGCACCTTGGTTTGTTGGTCTGCAAACTGGGGGTTGGACACAAGATCACACTTAGATGACTCAGGGACCAGGCAGGGGCACTAAATGGGTGAGCACCAGCCAGGGGTGTGTAGCCCAGGGAATGGGATTGACCTTGACATTCCAAACCTAGAGGGAGGCCGGCCCCCTGGGGAGTGTATAGGACCTGGAAAGGACCCTCCTGCTCTGATTCTGTGTGGGCCCCAATCCTGCCACAGACTCACCTTGGGCACAGCCCTGTTCAGGATGATACCGCTCTTCTTGGTGAGGGGCTGCTGGGAGCGCAACAGGTGGTCTATGAGCAAGGGGATGCTGGGAAAGCCATCTCCTTCCAGTCGGTACAGGTTCTGCGGGGTAGGGGGAACTGGGGTCAACAGCCTCCATTGCTGAGGGGGCCTGAGCCCTGGGAAAGGGGAGGAAGAAAGAACGGCAGGGAGAAAGGGCCTGCCTGGAATGAGAGGCAGAGACCTGATGCTGCACGACAAGTCTGCTCCCCTGTCCTATGGGAGGACGCACACCTCTGTTTGGGTGCAGGGACTGGGTGGTCTCTGGGGCCCCTTTCAGCTCTGCCAGGGAGACATCTAAGACATAGCAGCTCCTTTCTATGCTCCCTGGTGAGGCGGAAAGGAGGGGAGGGAGGGGAAGAGAAGGGAAAGGCTGGCGTTCAGGCCCCACTCACATCAGCATACTGGATGATGAAGTGTCGGGGCTGGCCGTCCCACAGCACAGACAGCACGTACTCCTGCTTGCCCTGGCTCTCCCGGACCACGAAGTCCCCAGAGTGTGTCAGCAGCTCAGCCACCTCTGCCCGCGGGATGGCTCCGTGGTACCACAGCTGCTCATGCAGGGGCTTCTGCACCTCTGGAACGAGCTGCAGCGGTGGGGGGAGCTAGACAGGGACAGGGGAGGAGCAAGGAGGGGTCACTCAGCCAGCCCGTCAGCGGAGGCCACTAGGCCGGCCAGTTGGGGGGTGTCCGGCTCTCTCTCATACACTCCTCGTCCTCACAAAGCCCGCGAGTGCCACAAAGAGCCATCTGCAACCCTTGGAGCCAGCAATAAACTCACCCAGGCTGGGTGATCCCAAACAAGGCTTTTGTCTTTTGCTCCAGGCCACAGCCCCCAACCACTCCTGGAGCAGAGAGAGCCGTGGGGTGACGAGGCTGCAGGTCCCTTCCACACACGTGGGTGGTGGAGAGGAAGAGGGTACAGGGGTGGCACGGAATCCCAGGGAAGAGAGGGGCTCCCCAGTAAAAGTGACCTGGGAAGAGCCTCCTCTCTAGGGCAACCCTGCGACTAAACCCAAAGCACCGTGGTAGGAGGGGCTTAGGGGGACATCCCTGAGACTGCCGGCCTGGCCCACCCCTTAGAGAAGGGCAGAGGTACGGGTCCAGGATGGGCTCCACTCACCGAGAACTTGGGGCGGAAGATTCCTGAGATGTGGCTCTTAAGGATCTCCAGGGTGGGTGTCCTTCCCCCTTCTCGCTCCTGCTCCTGAGGCCAGGGACAGACGTCAGCGGGTGGCCAGGCTTGGGGAGGGGGAGGGCGAAAATGAGGAGCGCGGCCCCCGGTGGGCGGGCAGGGCTGGCGGTGCAGGCTGCGGGAGGGCGGCTCACCGAGGACGAGGTGGAGTGGCGGTCGTCCTGCAGCAGCAGCACGGGCAGGGGCTCACCGGGGCCCAGCTGCTCCAGCTTGGCCTGCAGCAGCTCCTGCTGGGCCTGCAGCTTGGCCTGGCCACACAGCGCTACCTGCAGCCCCTGCAGTGCCTCCTGCAGCACCTGCTTCTTGCCCAGCAGCTGCACCCTGCGGACAGGGGCGGGTGGTTGGGTGGGGGGAGAGAGGGGCTCAGCCTGCAGCTGGCGGCCAGCAGTGCGTCAGGCAGGCCGGACGGAGGAAAGGGAGGGCCAGGAGGCTGCTGTAGGCGGGCCCCACTCACCGCTCCCGGGGGTGGGTGGTCTGCTCCTCAGTCCGGAGCTCGTGCTGCAGCTGAGTGACCACCTCCTGCCGGCTGAGCACTGTCTCAGTGGCCACGGCCAGTTCCTCTGTCACTGAGGTCAGCCTGTGCCCAGAGGAAGGGCAGTGTTAGAGCCAATCCCCTCAGATGCATCCCTGCGGGGCCAAGCAAGCCTGCGGGCTGGTCACAGCTCTGTGTGGACAGCGTCCACCCCCGACCCCGAGCCGAGCCACCACACACGTGTGCTGCACGCTTTCCACAGTCAGCTCGTTCAGCTGCAGCTCCCCGGGCTCCAGCAGTTCAGCCTCCTCAAGCAGCGACTCATCAAAGGTGACACAGGGTGGGACGTCAGGTGTGGACCTACAGGGGACAGTGCCCATCAGTGCACAGGCCAGCAGCCCTGGCACCCGGCTGCTGCAAGGAGGGGCTTACCCATACTGTTGCAGGAAGCCTTGGTACTCGGCCTCGGGCTGGATGTGGGCAACCGCTGCAGCCATCTCCTGGTGAATGGCCACCACCTCGTCCTGCACCAGGCTGCTAATCTCGAGGTATTCCTGCAGGATCTCCTTCCTGCCCCCAGGTGGAACCCCGGGTCAGGGGGGGGGGCCTCAGGCTGGACAAGGCTAGGAAGCTTGGGGCCTGTGGCACTGGATTTGGACCCACCCTGGGGTTGCTCCCTGCCACCCATCATTTACCAGTCAAATGACCACAGGCAAGTTACTTAGTGTCTCCCGGGAGTTTGTAATAAGGCCCCAATGAGAACCTATGTGCAGAGTGTGTGGTTTGAGGAAGTACTTGGTAAATGTGAGCTACAACTGTGCCTGCCCTGGGCATAGCCCCACAGCTGGGGCTCCAGGGCTCTGATACACACGTAAGCCATCGATGTGCTGCTGACCCCGTATTTATACCTCCCCGAGCTCCAGTCTCATGTAACTATCCACCTACTCTAAATGTCCTGTTGGACATCTCTCAGACACCCAAACTCCACCAGTTGAAAAATGAACTGCTGGGACTTCCCTGGTGGCGCAGTGGTTAAGAATCCACCTTCCAATTCAGGGGACACGGGTTTGATCCCTGGTTGGGGAACTAAGATCCCATGTGCCGCAACTATAGAGGCCACACGCTCTGGAGCCCGCACGCTACAACTAGAGAGACGCCTGCACACCACGACGAAAGATCCTGCGTGCCGCAACTTAAGACCCAACACAGCCAAAAGTAAATAAATAAATATTTTTAAAAAGAAAAATGAACTCCTATTCTTATCTCCTGAACCTGCTTCTCTCACCTCATTCTCCATGCCTCCACCACCCAGGGGCTCCAGGCCAAATCCCTGTAGTCATCCTTAGCTGCTCTATCTACACCCCACTTCCAGTCCATGAGGAATTCCCACCGGCTCCACCTTCAAAGTACGTCCAAGACCTGACCACTTCTCCCCTCCATTGCTACTGCCCAGGTCCAGTGGCATGGTCCGTGGTCTGGATCACTGCAGTAGCCTCCTGCCTGGTCTCCCTGGTCCTGTCTTGCCCCCTGAAGTCTGTTCTCAACACAGCAGTCGAACTGACCTCATTCAGACGGCTCAGATCATGCCGCTCTTCTGGTCCACCCAGAACCAAAGTCCTCACAACGGCCTGAGGGACGCTCTATCATCCCTGGACTCCTCCAGCCCCGTGTCTGACTCTGCCCTTCTCTCACTCTGCAAAGGCTACACTGGCTTCCTTGCTATTCCTTGATTTCAGGCGCTCTCCCACCTTGCGGCCTGTGCGCCTGCGATTCCTCTTTCTGGGATGGCTCTTCTTCAAAATCCCCCTGGCTCATTTCTGCACTTCTGAGGCTTTCCCAGACCACTCCATTTAAAACAGCAAACCTGGGACTTCCCTGGTGGCACAGTGGTTAAGACTCCGCGCTCCCAATGCAGGGGCCTTGGGTCCGATCCCTGGTCAGGGAACTAGATCTCGCATGCATGCTGCAACTAAGAGTTTGTGTGCCACAACTAAGGAACTGGCGAGCCGCAACTAAGGAGCCTGCCTATCACAACTAAGAAACCCGCCTGCCGCAACTAAGACCTGGCGCAACCAAACAAATAAATAAATAAAAATGGCAAAAAAAGAACATATTCCTTATAAATAACTAAATAAAACAGTAACCTCCTTTCTGTCCCCCTGCTTCCCTATCCTCTTTTCTTGTTTTATTTTTCTCCATAGCACCTATCATCTCTGACATGCTTTCTATTTTACTTATTGATTTCCTTTTCTTTCTCCACAAACGAATGACCCTAGAGGACAGATATTTTTGTCTACGTTCTCTGCTGTATCACACAGCAGAGCCTAGAATGGTGTTCAATAAACATAATAAAACCCTGAAATAAGGGGCCCAGAATAATGTAATTTGGATGTAAACTGACTGGCCCAGGGCGTGTTCTCACGTGACTACACGCCTGTCACTTTTACAGGACTGCGTTTTCTGGACCCTGCCTCTGGGCTTCAGGGCTGTGATGGGGGTCGGGGGGGTGGGGTGGGCTTACAAGATGCACGCCATCTCCTGGTGCAGGTCCTGCAGGGACTGGAGCAGGCCAGGCAGCATGAGCTGGTGGTGGTGCTGGTGGTGTAGCTGCGCGGCCCGCACGCCCAGCACATAGCGGTTGTGGTGAGCGAAGAGCTTCCACAAACTGCGCACGTACTTGTCCTTGGCTTTGTCACGGTCTTTGTCTGCCAGGTTGGGGGAAAGAGGCGTGGGTGACAGCACAGAGGCCTGGGTAGCAACCCCCTCCCCGGGTACCTGTGGACAGTTCTGGGCTGGCTTGGGATTCCCATCCTGGCAGCAAGGGAAGCCCCGGACCTTTGCTGGCCTCCTGGTACTTGCGTCGGGCCTGGGCACTGTCCCGTGCCAGGGCTCGGTACTGGCTCTTCAGCTTCTCAATGTCCTGGCTGTGGGTCTGGAGAGAGGAGAGACCAGTGTGGGACAGCAGGTCCCCAGAGGATTCCTGCCCGAGGTGAAGCCCTGGACAGGTTCTGCAGTCCAGGCGGGCAGCACATCCAAATGCATCCTTCAGGAAGGGCCTGGAGACCTCTGGGACTTAGCCATTGCTGCTGAGGTTAAGGTTAGAGGAGTCAGGCTAAGGACAGGCCCCCGGGGGCAGCAGAGAGCCAGACTGGGCAGGCGACAACTGTCCTTCCTTGGCCTAGAGTGGTATCTGGTGGCAACTAAGGTCCAGTGGCAGGCGTGTGTGCTTGGTTTAACACTCTGTTGATGCCATCTTGAAATTCTTAATAATTTTTTGACAAGGGGCCCCGCGTTTTCATTTTGCACTGGGTCCCACAATTATGTTCCTGGTGGTCAAGACCGGAGTTCTCATCCCAGTTGCCTGCTTCTGCACTGGGGTACTTAGGGCAAACTCCACTCCTCTCCTCAGAACCTCAGCTTCCCCATCTGTAACAGAGCTAAATGCACAGACTAGATCAGCCCTTTTCTTAAGGTCCAGGTGGTAAACATTTTAGGCTTGTAGGCCATGCAGTCTCTGTTGAACTTGCTGGGCTCCGCCACTGTAGCTCTTTAGTAGCCACAGATAATATGAAAACATATGGGCAAGTCTGTGTTCCAGTAAAACTGCCTGCAAAAACAGGCTGACCCCTGAATTATATGATCTATCGTCTGGGAAGAGAGGAGTGCGTGAAGGCTGGCCACCAGGGGCCGCTGTGGGTCTGCAGCAAGGCTGGGTCTGCGCTGGTAGAAGGGGTGTGGTGCAGGCGGCTGCCCAGCACATTGAATAAGAAGGCTAAAGCATCCGCGTAAATAGCTCCAATCAAACAACCTCTAGTCAGAGGAGCTGCGCAGGATTCAAATGAAGGCAGACCCACTTCACAGCCCCAGTCCTTAACCTCCGAGTCAGGGGGCCACACTGCTGCCTTGTGGAGTCTCTGGGTCTCTGGGAGGAGCCAGCCTGGGCCAAGGGCGGGCAGAGCAGCCCTCATTCCTCTCACTGTCTCTCGGACCTGAGGGCCAGCTGGTGCAGTGCAGGAGGTGGGTCACAGGTCCTGCGCTCCTCCCAAGCAATGGCTGGATCACTCATCCTTGTATTCCCAGCACTCTGCTCAGGTACACAGTAGGGTGGCAGAAAAGGCGTGGAGAGGCCCTGCGGCAGCCCGGCCCAAGCTATGGCGGGGAGGGGAGGGAGGGGAGGAAGGGGAGGAAGCTGGGCTGGAGCAGGTGCTGGGGGGTGGGCCTGTGGTCAGATACTTACACTTCTTCAGTGAGTCCAGGGGTTCCTTGCAAAACCAGCCCTTTTCAGCTCAAAATGTAGGCAGAAATGACCAGGTGAAGCCCGGGTGCCACCCACCCACCTACCTTGGTGAGCTCCTGCTGGAGCTGCTGCCACTGCTCGTTGTAAGTCTTGCGCAGGTGCTGCCGCTCCCGGATCAACAGGCTCAGCTTGCTCAGCGGCCCTGAGTTCAGATCTTCTGCGTGCTGCCTCAGCAACCGGCTCAGGCCCTCCGTCTGGCTGGTGATCTCTGCCCAGGACTACAGCATGGGGTGGGCAAGGCAGGGAGTGGGGGACAGTGGCTCCCACGCCTGGGCCTGCCCAATCACCAACCCTCCCCAGTGGGCTCCGGGAAAGAAAGGGGCAGGCAGACCTACCCGGCACCCCCAGGACTTCCTTGGTCGAGGGCGGGAAGGGTGGTGAGGAGGCCTAGGGCCCTGTAGAATCCCACCTGACTGATGGGGCTCTGGGGGCTGATGCCCCGGCTCTGGCCCCCGCTGTCCTGCAGTGACATGTGGTGCAGCAGCCCAGCATATTCTCTGTCACTCTTGACCCGCTGGGCCATCCACTTCCTCATGCCCTCCAGCAGCCGAAGCTCGGCCTCCTGCATCTGCTGCACTGCCCCGTGGCCCTGGGGACTGCACAGCTCCGAAGAGAAGCCCATAGTGTGGTCCTGGGGACCAAGAGAGGAGAGGCCACCACTGGGGGCAAGGCAGAAGCTGGAGACGGGCGGGCAGGACAGGGAAGCTAGGGGCTGCCGGGCCAGGAGGAGCCGCAGACAGGCAGGAGGTGGGGGGCTGTCCCGCTGAAATGCAGCCATGGGTACAGAACACGGCCTGGCCTGGGAAAGCCCTCATTGCTTCCTGTGTCCCAGGTCGAGGCCTGGTGCCAGGGGTCTCCTTCCCAGCCCTGGAACAGAAACCTCCCGGAGCCTCCCTCCCAGGGCCCTTCCACCCAGCACCCGCTGCAGGGGCAAGGCGCGCACAAGACTGCCCCTGCCGGCGCCCCAGGCAGCCGCCGCCCGGGACCCGGCCCTTCTGCGGCCCCTGCCCTACCTGGTCCTGTGTCCCGCTCTCTGATCGCCTGCCGGGCCTCTGCCCACTGCCTGCTGACCCCGCTCCCCCTGCCCGCCGCCGCTGCCTCCTGGGCCTCGGGGCAGGAGTTACCCGCGTGGGCAGCTGATCCTGGGGCCGCCGAGGACCGACTCAGACTCAGGCCCGCACCACCCGGGGCCAGTTCCTGATTCCGCGTTTCCTCCTCCTGCGGTTTCAGTTGGCCCCGGCCCCGGGGCGGGCCGGCTGAGGGGAAGGGGCGGGCGGGAGCCCCCGACGCCTGCCCACCCCCCTGCCCAGTGCAGGCCGCTGCCTCAGCCGGCCACACGGCCACGGAAACGGAAGGGAGGAGGGGGCTGGGAAAGAATGGCCCAGAAGAGAGCAGCCTGCGCCCGGCACTCCCCAGGGCCCGGACAGCGCCCGGGAACACGGGGAACGGCCCAAGGGGGCGGCGGTGGGCGCCTGGCACAGGGCCGGGCTGCAGGATCGCGTCGGGCCGGGGAGTCTGGGGGTCCAGAGCCTGGGGGCGGGCGGGCGGTCCGAGCAGCAGGCCAGGGCGGCCCAGAAGAGGAAGGGGGAAGCCTAGTCCAGGCCTTCCCCACCCCACTGGATTCCCCAAGGAGAGCTCAGGCGCCAGCCTCCATTTGAATAAAATTTCCAAGTAAATATCCCGAGGAGAGGCCTGCTTCTCAGGCACAGATCCTGGTGGAACTGGCACAGCTCCTCCACCCCCAGGCAGGGGTTTCCTGTCCCAAGGGAGACCTGTGGCAGGCGAGGGGCCTGGGCTGGGGAGTGGAGAGGTATGGCGTTCCCAGTGTGGGACTCAGGATCTCCCCAGCAAAAACCATCTTGGTCCAGTTAGGCCCCACCGAAGGCCTCAACCCTACAGCTGGCGGCCGGGCTACTTCAGCCAAGAGAGACCCTGAGCAACTGGACGCAGGCCATCACTCTCCACCCTGCTGGAGTCCAGGCCTGTGGGGGTGGAGGTGCTCAGCTAGTCCCACCCCTGGGGCTTGGGGCTTGTCTCCAGCTGCTGTCCCTTCCACACCCCACCTAAAGAAGGCTCTGAACGCCTCGGGAGGTGGACTTTGGGCACTTACAGGTAGGCAGGACGTCATGTGGGCATGTAACTCGCCCCAGCCCTCACCCGCACCCCATCCTGGATGCAGCCCCAGGTCCTGGGAAGAACATCACCACACTGGAGACCAGGCCTGGTTTGCATAGTCTGCACGTTTAATCGCTTTAAAACCTCTAACATTACCTCGTGTCCATTAAATAGAACCAACAATGCTGGGCCTGTTTAAATTACAAGAAAAAAAAAAAAATCACTGTGCACCAACCCAGTATCTTACAAAACCAGCTGGGCTGGCCACAAGGGTGGGGGGGATGGGAGAGGCGGGGGTGCCCCTGGGCAGGTGGCTGGGTGTCAGGAGGGGCTAGGGGAGAGAAAGAAAAGGGGGCTCCCAAACGGGAGGGGACTGATTGTCCTAATGGGAGGGGTACAAAAGGCACGTCAGAAGAGGGGGCCTTGGGGGGCAGGACAGGTCAGTGCTTTCTCCACCAGGGCACAGTGTTGGAGGGGGCTCAGTGCCACTGCCTGCCCACCCCTGGCACTTGGAGAACCACTGACCCATGAGCCCTTGGCACGAGGAGCCCCATCTGAAATGGACGACAGCCTGCCCCTTCTATCGTACTCCTCCTTTCCTAGGGCCCGCCTGGCCTGGCCTGTCTCTTCAGGACCTGGGGCTCAGCTACTCCTCAGCAACACGCTGCAGACCCCCACACCTCAGGGCCAGGGCAGCCGGGGGGAACAGCAGGGTGGACAGTGGGTGTGGGAAGGTGGATGGTCCAGCTGCTACCCCCATTAAAAATACCAAAAAAAAAAAAAAAAAAAAAAAAACCAAA
>NW_020175400.1:1558400-1591361 GCF_003031525.2 Neophocaena asiaeorientalis asiaeorientalis | reverse complement strand
CCCCATTAAAAATACCAAAAAAAAAAAAAAAAAAATCAGCATCTAAAGTGAAATAATCACAAAGTGAAAATATATCCTCAAACAGCCCCTGAGATCCCCACAGGGGAAAGCAGCATCGGGTGGGAGGCGGGAGAGGCCGGCTGGGCCACCGTCCCTCCCCACCACCCACCCAGGGGCTCCGGGACTGTGAGTGCCAACAGCCCAGGCAGCCCCGGGCTCAGAAAACAGGGACTTGGGCCCTGGCAGGAGGAGAGGGTGCCAGAGAGGGGAGGGTGGTCAGCACACCAGCACGGGGCTGGGCCAGCCTCGCTCAGCAGGCAGCCAGCTGTAGTGGAGGTGGGCAAAGGGACACACACACGTGTGCACCCTGGAAGTACCTGCCTTGCCTTGGTCCCTTCCTTCGCTTACTGCTTCCGCCCGAGGCTCACCAGAGGTGGGGGATGGGGTCAGGGATGCAAAAGCCCTTAGAGAGGTGGCCTCCTCCTTCAAATACCCCCTAGGCCAGCCTCCCTGCTGCCTGGATGGGGACCATTATTGCTTTAGAGGGACAGGGAAGGGGCGAGAACTGCAGCCCGGGTCAGGAATCCCATAAGGGAAGGGCTGCCCCTCTTCACTCCGCAGGGAACTCTGGCTGGGGCCTGGACCTTGGAAAGCTGCCCTAAAGGTTTCACTCCTTTCTCCACACGCAGGCGTGCTGGGGGTGGGCAGAGGCCCTCCCCTGCTCCCCAGCTGGTCCTGGGGTCCCACCTCAGGCAGCTGGGGGGCCCAAGGGTAGGGTGGGAAGCCGTCTCTGCCTCTCTTGCCTCCCAGCTGGGGTCCAAACCCAGTCCCAAGATAAAAAAATACTTTGGTGAATTAAAAAGTGCCCCAGGAGGGGATGGGCTCGAAGGGGCGGGCAGTAGGCGCTCGTCAAAGGGCGCTCTGGTCTTTGATAAAGGCGGTCCTCTCGCCCCGGCCCTCGTCCTCTTCTGAGTCGGATGGGCACTCCTCCTGCCAGGCTTCGGGGGGCAGCCCCTTGTAGGAGATGAGGCCACGGTCCATGGTGTACACCTTCACCCCTCGGAAGCTGAAGCCCGAGCGCAGCTGCAGGACCAGGAAGACAGTGACGAAGACCAGCACGATGAAGGCGCAGCTGAGGCCGGCCACCACCTCGGGCAGGTGTGAGGGCAGCAGCCCCTCCCGCAGCCGCGGCTCTGCCTCCACCTCCATAGGTGGCGGCTGCTGCGGCTGCGGCGACTCACGGCTGCTCTGGCTTTGCCGGGAGCATGTCTGTTCCACAGGGTCCAGGGAGGCGTGGCTGGGGCAGCTGAGGCAGTCTGTGGGGGCTGGCCCCTGGCACGTGGCACACGAGGCGTGGCAGGGGGCACAGACGCTGGCCCGGATGATCTCCACGTTGTTCTCGGTGCTGTAGTGCGTGTTGAGGACTTGGGGAGCGAAGCCTGGAGGGCAGCGCTGGACACAGCTCTTCTGGTGCAGGGAGAAGCCTTCCTCGCACACTGCCGGCACGGGGCAGAAGGTGGGCGTCAGCCAAGCCGCCCATGGCTGTTGGGCCCTGAGCCCCACGACAGTGGCAGCCTGTGGACCTGCAGCCCCAGGCAGTCACCACTGTCCCCAGGAGCTCCCACCTGCCCCACGACTGTGGTGACCCTGGGGTCCCAGCATCCCTTCACACCCCTTTTCCTCCTTCAGGACAGGCGCCCTCTGTCCCCAGCCTCAGGTTCCCAAGCCCTTGCAGCACCCACGACTGACCCACACAGGCCTGGCTGGACGTGAGGGTCTTGCAGCCGATGCTCTCAGGAGGTGTGGGCAGCCCCTCGGGGGCCGTGCCGTACAGCACGAGGGTGAACTTGGTCAGTGTCCCTAGTTGAGGGGGGAAGCAAAAGTCAGAAGCCACGCCCGGCACCCCAGACTCCGCCAGCGCCCCTCCTCCATCCCCAGCCCTCGAGCACCCCCAATACCATAGTTATTTGCTTCACTGGTGTTTTCTATCTCCAGGACCCACTCGCCAGAGGGGTCCTCGTCCCAGGAATGGGTCGTCATGAAGGCCCAGTCGTTAAACCCGTCTGCAGAGTAGTCGTGCGGCCTGGGGAGGAAGGTGCACATAGCTGCCTGACGCCTCTGGCAGACCCCAGCCAGGGGACACCGAGCCCACAGCACATGGACCACACCCCCTCCCCCCAGTGCAGCAGAACCCCGCTGGGCTGGAAATGCCTGCTGGGTGTTTCCCAGGAGGCCAAATGTTCTCAACCAGAAGATTCTGGAAATGTGCAAGGGTACTACACATGGGAAGGCACACAGACATGGCATTTAATGGGCAGAATCAGGGATTCCTGCAACATGGGACAGTCTCACAGGACAAAAACCATCCTTCCCAAAATGCCAACAGTGGAAAAGTATTTGGTGCCCTTCAGGGCTGTGTGAGTGAATGAATGAATGCACGTGGATGTGAGGGACAGGACAAGCTGGACAGAGGAGAGGGCAAGCACCTGGCGGCCAGCAGGGTGGAGCGGGTGCCCATGGGGCTGACCAGGTGGATGGCCAGGTCACCACGGCGGTTGTAGGACAGGGTGAGCCGCGCCTGAGTGTGTTCCAGCCGCGTGATGTGGCTGGGCTCCCCCACGCAGGCGGTCACAGTCTTCCGCACCTCCAGCCGCTTCCCGATGTCCCTGCGCAGAGAGCACCGTGATGGTCTATCAGCCTGGCCCAGGGGGACCAGCGGGCACCCCTGCGCCCCTCAGGTCCCACCTGCCCCCTCCCAGCCAGGGTCCAGCCCTCACTTGGGCTCAGTGAGGATGTCGATGATGCACTTCCGCTGGGGGGTGACCGTCGTCCAGTTCTGGGCCAGAGCCACCATGGCACCTGCGTCCAGTAACCCGTAGCCATACGAATGGCTCACTGTGGGGCAGGGAAGGCGGGGTCAGCTGGGAGGCACACAGGGCCCCCGCAACCCCCAACGCAGCCCTGTCCTCACCTTTGCGGCCCACACCATTGGTGGCCCAGTCGTTAGCATTGAGGTGGGCTGGCTTTGAGGTCTGTACCACCAGGTGCTGCATGTCCCGCCAGGTGAGGTTCTTACTGCAGAGGAGGGACGGAGAGGCTTGGGGGCTGTCTCTTCGGAGAGAAGCTGGAGACCAAGGCCTGCCTTGCAGGGGGCGCTGGTGGGGACAGGGTTGCGCCTCAGCCCCCACCCACTTACTTGGCCTCCAGGGTGAGAGCGATGATGCCCGCTGCCAAGGGGGCAGAGGCAGAGGTGCCTGTGTGAGACTCCGTACACTTCTGCCGCAGATCAGTGGTCACCTACCAGGAGGACAATGATGTTGGGCCTGTAATGCGGGGAGGGCACCAGAGGGGGGCCACCTGCCTGCCCTCCCTCTGTCCACAGGCCCTATGCACCATAAACAGGAGTGGGGAGCCAGGGCCAAGAAACCTTGGTCCCACCTGCTGCCTTGCTAACTTGCTGTAGACAGGCCGATGCCTGGCCCTTGCCCGAGGAATGAGAGGATTGAACTAAAGGTTGGCGATCATTAAGAGCAATGCATATTTTTAAGGAGAGTCTTCTCAGGGGCTTCACTGACGGCTCCACAGTCCCCAGGAGTCTTGGAGAGCTCCCTAGCCCCCATCCCATGATGCTTTAGCCACCACCACCCAGCCACGTGCGGGTGGAAGGTAGATGGGGTCAGAAAGGGGGCCCCGGACAGAGCCAGCAAGCAGCCCCGTTTCCCCAGCTGCCACCCGGGGCAGGACTCACGATCTGCTTCTCGTTCTGGTTTCCACTGCTGTACGTTGTGGCCAGCGTGGACGAGCAGGCCTCACTGTACCAGGGCACGTTGCCGGACTGCGTGGCGCTGCTGATGGACAGCGTGTAGATGCTGTTGGTGTAGCCGTCGCAGTTGCAGCTGTCATGTTCCCGGCCCCCGTTCCCAGAGGCCCAGACAAAGATGGAGCCCAGCCCCCCGCGGCCCTGTGGACAGAGTGGGCTGGGGTCACTCGAGAACAGGACTTGGGGGAGGCCTGGCAGGAGGATGCTGCTCGAGACTGAGAAGGATGGAGCCTCCTTCTCCGGGGACTCTCTATCCAGCCTCTGTTCCCCTGGGAGACCCCTGGTGGATCTCAACCTTTTTTGCACAAAAAAAAGAGACCCAGACCACCAACCAAAATGCTCTGAGTGGTGATTCCAAAGGGTGGAATTATGGGTAATTAGTATTTACTTTTCTCTTTTTCTGTCTTTCTAGTTCCTTAACATTTTAATAACATTTAATAAACAAACTTTGTGTAAATTAAAATTAAACACAAGAATAAATAAATAGGAACAGAAAAAAACAAAGAAGTATGGAAAAGGTAGCGCCTAGTTTGCCCCCAGAGGCTGGGCCTGGTTTCTAGGGTGGGGCTAGGACCCCCACCTCACCTGGCTGACCCCCCGGAAGAAGGCCTCCTCAGCAAGGCGGGCTGGCCCATCCACGGTCTTGCCGTCGTCCTCGGGGCCCCAACTGGCGCTGTAGATGTGGATGTGGTTGGGATTCAGGCCCAGCGAGCGTGCCTCTACCGCATCTGTCACTTCACCGTCCAGCATGCGCACCCCTGGTTGTGGAGGGGGGCGGGGAGAGGGATGCTGCGTGGGTCCAGCTGCCAGGAGCACTCCCTGGAGCACACCCAGCCTTGCACCCAGAGGATGGGCAGGGGAGGGCAGAGGACCGTGCTGGGAAACCCTGAGCCCCTAACTCCCTGGCCAGCCTCTGCCTTTCGAAGACAAGACGCAGGGGAAAAGGGGAGAGCTCCCTGGGCCCCAACTACACATTCTGGGCTAGGATGAGTCTCTGGGGTCCCAAAGGAGCATGGTGATCAAGGCCTGCCATGTAAGGACTCGGAGTGGACAGTGAGGAGTTAGGGAGACTCCTGCTAAGAAACACTCCCTCCACCCCACAGCACAGGGGGTTCAGCTTTTTGAGTTACTAAGAACTCTCTAAAGAAGAGCCGTGCAGTCAAAAGGATCCACAGCAGGAAAGTGGCAGACACTGGCTAGGTGGGAAGTGAACAGAGAAGAATCCCACTGGAAGGGTCGTCCCAAAGACCGGGTGGCCAAGGCCTACACCCACCTCCAATACGGGCATTGTAGGCCACGCCTACGCCACAGACACCGTTGTTGGCCACTGCGGCCACCTCGCCTGCACACCGTGTGCCATGCCTGCCGGGGCCAAGAGCACAGCATTAACAGTGGACAGAGCATGGTGGGTGCAGCCTGAGGAGCAGGAAGGGCCACATGCACGCCCCTCTACCTTTGCTGTCCCACATCTGTACACAGACCACACCCCCCCACTCCTCTTGGCCTATGGCCACCTCCACTCAGACCGAATCTTCCCTCAGAGCCCCAGCTAGACCAGGACTATGGAAAAGACTTCAGCCTCTCAGGAAGGGCACATCTGCTTCCTCAGCGGAAAACAGAAGGGAAGCAGATTATTACCTGTTGTCATTCATCTGCGTGTACCGAGGCTGGGGGTCAGGGTCCTGGTCATTGACATCGAAGCTGGCCCCAGGATCCTGGAAAGGACATGGCCATCATCAGGGTCAGCCTGAACACACCAGCAGAACAGGACCATCCCTGGACTCCCCTCGCCAGGGATGGCTACCTCCCTCCCCGACCTCCTCACATAATTGCCTGCCAAGTCCGGGTGGTTCTTCTCGATGCCATCGTCCAGAATGGAGACCACGATGCCACGCCCCGTGTAGCCCTGGGCCCAGGCCTCCTTCACGTTCAGGTCCCGCTGGGTGACACCAGACTGCAGAGACACCCACCCCCGTCACCCAGCACTTACGAGATGTGGTTGCTGGGTGAGGTTACTGGAACCTTGGAGAATCCCTTTGCCACCCCCAAAAGCTCCTTCTCCACCTGCCCCTACTCCTCAAATGCCACCACCGATTGTCTGGGCTCATGGAATTATAAAGCACTCTGGGAGGGTGCTCCCCAGGGCTCAGCAGGATGGGCTGGAGAAAGATTACTCAGCAGACAGAGGAAGACTGACAGGAGGCCTTGAAGTCAGCCTCACCCACTCACGGGACCCCTCAGTGGATGGATGGATGCAGCCAGGGAGGCGACGTACCAGGTACCACTGCTGGGGAAACTTGGGGTCCGTGGGCTCCTGGTACACATCCCGTTTGGTCCGTCGCTTTGCCACCTGCTGCTCCAGCCACTGTACCTGTGAGGGAGTGAGGGAGAGATGGTGTGGCTGGAGGAACGGGGAGGGAGAGCGAGGCCTCCTGAGAACTGAAAGGGAAGGGTGGCAGCAGGAGGGGCTGGGGCCGCACTCACTTGAGGTTCCCGCTGCAGCCGGCTGTGCCGCGGGCGGTGAGGTGACAGGGACCGCTTTGTCACCGCTCGATGCCAGAAGTGGTAATAGTCGCCAAAGATCTGCAACAGAGCAGGGAGACTGAGCCGGGCTTTCCATCTGCCAGTCCCCATGGAGGCGGGGGATGGGGGTGGACAACCGGCTGCAAGGGGAGGCTCACCACGGCAGGGGGTGGTGGGCATCTGCTCCCCGCCCAGGACCCCGCAAGGAGGTGCGGGGGGCCGAGGGGAACTCACCCCCCTGGGATACACTGGTCCACTGAGCAACCTAGGCTAGAAGCCCAAGGGCAGGACAAGCCACCCATAACATGCCTACTACCCAGATGCCCCTGAGAAGACAAGCCCCAGAGTTCCTGCTCTGGGTGCTGGAACCCCTGCCCTCATTGGCCCCACCCCCTGGCGATGTCCTATGCCTCGGCCAGCAGGAGGGAAGAACACCTACCTGGCCCAGGTTGAGGAAGCCATGCTTGCGTGCCACACTGTCAGCCACGGCTAGGCCTCCAGGAATGCGCACGGCCCAGGTATTGGTGAAGACCTTCTGGCCACGGGCATCGGCCGCCAGCAGGACCAAGGCTCCTGCTGCTGCTACCACCCATAGCAACCAGGGCCTCAGCTCCATGGGGGGGACAGGTGGCCGGGACCCCGGAGCCCCTGTCTCCTTGGCCTGGTCACAGGGCCTCGGCTCCCGCGTGCCTGCTCACTGCCTGTGGCCCGGGGCTGACTGGCGGGGGCATGGGACCAAGACGGGCGGGACTGCGCGGGGAGGATGAGGGCTGCTGGCTCTGAGAGGAACAAGGGAGGAGAAGAGGGAGAGTCAGTCGCTCCCCAGCCACGCACTAAAGCTGCCTTCCCACCCCACGGCTCACTCCAGGCCTGAAAGGGGCTCTGGCGGGGAGGGGTGAAAATCCAGGCCCCCAAGGTGAGCCGGATAGATGGACAGAAGGACCGCCTCCACACGCAAGAATACGGAAGTGGGATGAAGAGGACCAAGGCTTGAGTCCCTCAAAATAAGAAGGAACAACTGAATAAATGCTTGCCAGAATTAAAGTCAAAAAGGTGGGTTAGGGACTTCCCTGGTGGCGCAGTGTTAAGAATCCGCCTGCCAATGCAGGGGACACGGGTTCGAGCCCTGGTCTGGGAAGATGCCGTGGAGCAACTAAGCCCGTGTGCCACAACTACTGAGCCTGTGCTCTAGAGCCCGCGAACCATAACTACTGAGCCCGCGTGTCACAACTACTGCAGCCCATGTGCCTAGAGCCCGTGCTCTGCAACAAGAGAAGCCACCGCAAAGAGAATCCCGCACACCGCAACGAAGAGTAGCCCCTGCTCGCCGCAACTAGAGAAAGCCCGTGCGCAGCAACAAAGACCAATGCAGCCAAATATAAATTAATTAATTATTATTATTATTTTTTTTTAAAGGTGGGTTGGGCCACAACTACTGAGCCCTCGTGCCACAACTACTGAAGCTTGCACTCCTAGAGCCCAGGTTCCACAACAAGAGAAGCCACCGTAATGAGAAGCCCTCGCACCACAACGAAGAGGAGCCCCCGCTCACCACAACTAGAGAAAGCCCGCGCACAGCAATGAAGACCCAACGCAGACAAAAATTAATTAATTATTTTTTTTTAAAGTGGGTTATAAAGCAGTAGGTACCTATAATCCCGTTTTGTTTTTAAAAAACTATTTATACATGCATATTTATATAAAACCACAAAACATAATCTGGAAGGACACATGCTAACAATGGTTCTCTCAAGGTGGTGAGAATTATGAGTAATTGTTATTTTCTTTTGTGTCATGTATATTTTCCAAATTACCCAGGTATATTTTATAAAGGAATAAAATGTTGGCTTTTTAAAGTTTTTTAATGGGCGGTGTCTACACAGCTCACTAGGGCTTCCTAGTTCAGCAAAGGAGAACCAGCCATAGGGAGTTACCTGCAAAGACCCACAGCCCCTGGCAAGAAAGAGTGGGTAACCTAAGGTGGGATGGGGGCTTTGGGGGCTGAGCACGGGAAGGGGGTATCGCAGTGGCTTCACCCTCCCTCTTTGGCCCAGAACATCAGCAA
This sequence comes from Neophocaena asiaeorientalis asiaeorientalis, assembly GCF_003031525.2. Taxonomy (NCBI): domain Eukaryota; kingdom Metazoa; phylum Chordata; class Mammalia; order Artiodactyla; family Phocoenidae; genus Neophocaena; species Neophocaena asiaeorientalis. Next base: position 1,582,953 of record NW_020175400.1, on the reverse strand, counting down.
AGTCAGGGGCTCAGGCTCTTTTTTTATACAGTTTCCTGGGAAACGCTGGGGCCACCCAGCCCTGGCCTGCAGGCCTCCAGCAGCCCCCTCGGTCGCTCCACACCCACCAGCCTTGCGTAATCTGAGCCCGGGCAGCCAGGGCAAACACTAGCTGCTGAGCCAGGAGCGCCAAGGTGAAGCTGAATCAATAGTCCGAGTGTTGTTTTTCCTCCTTCAGCAAACAGACAGCAGGACCTCTCTGCCTGGGGCCACATAACTGTCCCCACATAGGGCCCCTGGCTAGCCAGAAGCCAAGCCCCTGGGGTGGGGAGAAGCTGGGGAAGGTCCCCATGGGGCTGCCGGAGGTGTCCCGCCTCAGTGCCAAGCTTGTTGAGCAGAGCGCCTGCCTACACGGCCCTGGATGCCCCACCACTCCCAGGGCCCAGCCCCAAAGGAGGCCACTCTGCTGGACGGCAAAATGAAGCTCCCCATCTCACCCGGGCCCCGGAGAGCTGGACAGGCGGGCTCACCACTGGGAACACTCCTTTTCCAGAGATTGCCCTCAGCCACAGTCAGCCTCCCTGCCTGCTCCTGCTGCAGTCCCACCCTGCAGGCTGGAGAGACTCAACACACAATTCCTGGAGTATTTTCAGTTTACACCAAAATAACCTGACAGCTGATGGCAGGAGGCATCCACAATGCAGCTCCTCCTCACCCTGGATGGGCAGAGTCCACAGGGTTCCCGGACAGGCCTGGAAGCCACAGCCCCATGATGCCTTGGGCGACCAAGTTCCGGAAAGCTGGTCTGAGCAATGGCTGGACAGCCAGACATTCAGCCCTAGGGGGTGAAGGAAACCCAAGCCCCTCATTTAACAGAGGATGTGGAGCCCTAGGGGCTGAGCCAGATAGAAACAGGCCCTCTTCTCCCCTTCTTGCCACAAGAGCAGCCTCTTGGGTCCAGATGTCAAGAAAGACCATCTCCTGACCACAGTGCTGTGAGCCATACTGGAACTCCCAAATCAAGACTGGGTTCATCTGCGTCCAGCCCAAGTTCCGGGACATTGTGGATGGAGCTGCAGCTGCTTGGTGGTAAAGGTGATTATTTAATTACCTTGCAGCACCCAAAAAGAAAGCGGGCTTCAGGCACAACCAAACAATTCCCCAAGTAAGGACAAGGCTTCATTTGCTCAGCATCCCCAGCCACGGTGAGCCGTAGATATGGCTTCCACAGAGCCTGAAGCCTCCTAGGGAGAGAGGGAGGGAGAGAGGGAGGGAAGGAGGGAGGGAGGGAGGGAGGACCCCCTCCCCAAAGAGCAGGCACTGAGAACAATGAATGAATGGGCTTCTCCCCACCCCCATCCCAGACTCTGACTCACCCTCTGAGTCCCAGTTCGGCTCAAACCCGGAGGCTTGCTGTATTTCCAGCCTCCTGTGAGGCCCTCTCACATGGGAGTCAGCTCCAGGCTGTGGCCACAGAGAGACCTGTGGGTGCTCTTTGTGGCTGTGTTCTAGGTCAAAGCCCTTTTCTCCAGTCCCAGGAACCTCCTGACACAGACACCCACTCCGAGGCACCCAAACTGAACCTCCTCCAGGTCCAGCTGCTGTTTCCCAGGCACTGGGGGTCTGGCGTGGACAGGGCTGCCTGGGAAACCTGGTCCCGTCTCTCCGGCAAAGAGACACCAAGCCAGGTCCTGTAACAGGCACTGAAGGCTGTGCTGAAATTCTGAATTCCAATCTTTACTCATTTTCTGTGTGATCTTAAGTCACTTCCTCTCTCTAGGCCTCAGTTTCCTAGATGGTAAAAACTGCTAGACCAGAGGTTTTCAAACTTTTTTTTAAAGCCACAGAATCTTTAAAAAATCAAATCTTATGTGGAAGCCCAATATAGGAAATCGTAAAACTTCGGCCACTGTGGTTGAGACGGGTCAGGCTTGGCTACTCTCCTATGCTGTGCCCACACCTGGCCAGCAGCTGCCCAGCCCTCACTAGGCCACATCACCTGGGTTCCCCTCCCACTTCCCAAGTCAGAAAGAATTCTGACACCCTCCGGTGGAGGAGGGTCTGCACCCCCAGGGTCAAGGGTCTAGAGGATGGCGGGGAGAGCAGGTACTGACCTGACAAGTGACTGCTGTAAGACCTGTCTGGCAAGCAGGCCGCCCCTCAATCCAGCCACCCCACGAGGGCAGCAGGGGTCTCGGCCAGGCCTCCGCGGGAGGCAGCCCCGGAACCTACCTGAGCCAGCCTCCCAGCGCCCGCGGATCCCGCACCTAAGTGTCTCGCCGCTCAGGTGTGCAGGCGGGGACGAGGCCCGGGCGGTGAATAATCTCCTCCGCCTCGCGAACAGCCGCTCCTCCCCTCCCCCGGCGGGAGCGCAGGCCCTCCCCAGCCGCGGAGTGGGCGAGCCGGCGGCTGCGGCCCCCGAAGGACGGCCCGGAGGCGGGAGCACCCGGCGCCTCTGGAATTCTCTCGCCATCCCGCCCCCAGCGGGGGCCCCGCTGGCGCTTCCTGAGGTCAGAGGGCTCGCCCCGGCCCCAAGCGGAAAAGTACCGGCACCTACAAGGGCTGGGAGCCAAGCCGGGCCCGACGCTCTCAGGTGGGCTGCGGGGCGCCCTTCCTGCTCCCCGCGGCTTCACCCTCGGGGCCGGCCCGGGGGCCAGTTTCGAAAGCCGGGCGGGCAGCCGGGCCCGGGCTGCCTCCGCGCCAGCGACCCCGACCCTACCCCGCCTGCGCGCCCGGTCCCTCGCGGCCGCCCAGCGCGTCGCCCAGGCCCCACTGCCCGCACCCCCGCCCCGGGCTCGGTTCTTCGCGCCGCGAGCTCCCCGGGCCGGCGGCCGCGGAGACCCGAACTCGGAACTCCTGGCAGGGGTTGGGAAGGGCTCGAGGCGTCACTCCGAGCCCAGTCTCGGCCGGATTCTGGGGAAGCTGGCCTTCTCCCCCCACTTCCCCACTCCTAAGCCACGAGTTTGGGCACGACCGAGTTAAGTGCCCTGGGATGACGCACCTGGGGTACCCCATCTGAGGTCGGGCTTCACCGCGCCTGGGCAAACCTCCTCGTCGCCTACAGTTAGAGGACTCACGATTTTATTTGCATTTATATAGACAGGTGGATAAGCAGAACAAGTAGCCCATCCCCTTTTAATTTTTTAAAAACTTTTTTTTTTTTTTAACTCCAACCGCCTGCCAGGCACCAGGCCAGTCATTTTATATTATCTTCTTCTCGTGTACATTATTTAATCTACATAATCCTTTCAGGCTGACATTATTAATCCCATTTTACAGATGAGGAAACTGAGGTGCACAAGGTTTAAATAATTTGCCCAAGATACCACAACTAGCAGGCCTCAGAGCCTGGAAGAGATCTAGGGCTTTGGCAGAGCCTGAATCTGAGCTACTTGCAATATACCAGCCGGCTCCTCTCCCTCCCTGGGTCCCTGCCCTAGAAAACGTCTGTGCTATTTGGCCGAGGCCACCACTGCTTGAGCTGAGAGAGAAAAGAGGGGAAATGTGGCCAAAAGCTCCCCAGGCTGGGTTATTCCAAGGTCGCAGAGCAGTCTCTGCCCATCCTTTCCTGCTCGCTTTGAGATAACCTGGCAGAACAATATTATCCTGTGACCTCTTGAACACCGGTTTGGGGATAATGACAAAAAAAACGAGCACCGAACACTGCAGAGCATGTTCTCTGAGCCAGGAGTGGTTCTCAGCTCCTTCCGTGTGTTAAATTATTTCATCCTAACCACAAACCCTGTAAGGTGGATACAATTTTCCTTTAGGGATCTTTCATGTATCACTATCTATGGAGGAGGAAACTGAGGCCCAGAGAAGTTAAGTAACATTCGTAAAGTAACTCACTAGGTGACAAGTCAACCAGCAAACCTGCGTTCAAAACCCTGCAGTACTATTTTATACTTTGCCACCTTAGACAAGTTACTTAATTCTCAGAGCCTCAATTTACCCCTCTGTAAAATGGAGATAATATTCAACTAGTGGGATAAGGTACTGTTTGGGCACCTGTACAAACAGTGCAAAAACCAGAAACTCAGGGAACAATGTGCGGTCCTAAAAGTTGAGCCGGGGGCTTCCCTGGTGGCGCAGTGGTTGAGAGTCCACCTGCCGATGCAGGGGACATGGGTTCGTGCCCCGGTCAGGGAGGATCCCACATGCGGCGGAGCAGCTGTGCCAGTGAGCCATGGCCATTGAGCTTGCGCATCCGGAGCCTGCGCTCTGCAACGGGAGAGCCCACAGCGGTGAGAGGCCCGCGTATCGCAAAAAAAAAAAAAGTTGAGCCGGGATTTAAGTCCAGTTGGCCCCCTCTTGGAATGGGAACTGCCCCCCACAGGGAGCAAAGACTCCTAGGGGCCACCCTGGGGTGGCCCCAACTAGCAGGATCAGCCACAGTTGGGAAAACAATACTTCTTCAGTCAGACCTAGGCAGGAAGTGAGTCACGGTTCTTCCTAAGTCTGTGAGCAAGAGATCCCTATTTAGGGGAAATAGGGACAGGGCTGGTTCCATCTAGCCTCGGAGTCCCCCAGTGCCCTTCCCCCTTGTCCTCAGACTTACAAGAAAGGTCAACCCGGAAAGAAAGCAATCCTGTCTGCCTCTAGGTGCCCCACCCATCCTGGAGGCTGGCCCCAGGGGAGCCTCAGTGGATCTGAGGGGGAGGAGGGGCTAGCCCTGTCTCAGACGGCTGCCACCCAGCAGAGGCACTGGAGCTTCCCAGTTTCTTCCCCCAGCCTGCCCCTCCAATCCTGCCTTTGGCATAAGGAGAATTCTTTCAACTGTTGCTCAGAGGTGCATCACTGAGGGGAGGAGAGAGGAGAGGACCGAGAGAGTGAGCCCTTGCCCCGGAGGATCTCCACCTTAGTCTTGCTCCTATTTTAGGGTTTCCCATACAACTGTACTTTATAACGATTCGGTTGTTAAAAAGAATGTGGAGGGAATTCCCAGGTGGTCCCGTGGTTAAGACTCTGTGCTTCCACTGCAGGGGGCAAGGGTTCAATCCCTGGTCAGGGAGCTAAGATCCCTCATGCCATGCGGCGTGGCCAAAAAAACCCCCAAAAAACAAAAGAGAAAAACAATGTGGAAGACACCCTCCTTGCGAAAAGCCCTCTGGAGAGAATCCCAGCTTGCCACAGCTGGTGACTGCTAGCCAACTTCTTTCTTTTTCTCCTGGAACAAGTCCTGTGGGCAGGTTTTGTTCTCTTTATCACTCCCAACAATTTGTCTGAGGCCTTAAAAGCCAGAAGGAACTAAACTGCCTGCAGAGCCCAGGTCCACTGACTTGGGGACCTAAGAGCCCAGGGGCCTCTGGATCACAGTTATCAGTTTTACACAGCAGTTAATAGGACAGGAGGCACCACGTGACAGAAGTCTAGCAACAGACTTGTTGGGGGGCGACCTGTGGGGTGGAGCAGGGCCTGATGGGTAAGGCCTGAGGGAGGAAGGGGCTTTGACCAGTTCCCACCTTCCCAGCAGGGGGCCAGAGGAGCTGTCTAGCCAGCCAGGCCTCTCTTTATCCTTGGATTTGGGGCTAACCTGGGAGACTCCCAAGAGCAACAGTTGTCCTATGGTAAAATCCACCCAGTCACCCTTACCTCAGGCACTCCCACTGTCCCCTTGGAGTGCTCCGGGGGACCGTTTCTCTCAAAATCTCTGCCCCACTCTCAGGCACCACAAACAAAGCCTTCACAGCAGCACCCACACCTGGGCTTTTTCTTTTTTCTTCTTTTTTTTTTTTTTGGCTGCACCACTCGGCATGCAGGATCTTAGTTCCCGACCAGGGATCGAACCCACGACCCCTGCAGTGGAAGCGCAGAGTCTTAACCACTGGACTGCCAGGGAAGTCCCCCCACACCTGGTTTTAATCAAAATGTCTGCACCACATCCACACATGCATAGAAGAGCAGACAACAAAATTCAATTGGTATTTTCTCTAAAAGGGTGGGATTTGAGAGCTTTTTGTTGTCTTTTTGGTTACCTGCATTTTCAGGAATTTCTACAATAACTTTTAGAATAATTAAAATTTTAAGTCATGCAAAACTGAATAAAGCATGCCCATACTTCACCATCTAGCTCCAGAACAGCTGGGGTCCCTCCTGAACGCTGATGGGGCAACAGTCAGCCTCCTCCTATCCCATCACTGGGCGGGGCCCTTCCAGTTCTGGCTAAACCACTTTGGGAAAACCTCCTTTATAGGACAGGAAAACAGGGTGTCTGTGTGGGTGGGGGGAGGAGCTAGAAGTGATGTGGTGGTGATGTATCTGGTCACACTGGGACAGGATTGCAGCAGGGTCAGCCCTTCTCATGTTCCCAATTACTGGGCTAGCTCCGCACTTACCTTTCACCTGCTGGCTCTGCTGCCTCCCCAAGTCACTGGTCAGCTTAATGTTTCCCTTCTGCTGGCTCTGTGTCTTCTGCCTTGCCTTCAGTGCCCAGGCAGTGCTACCCACAATTGGGCACCAAATAGGTGCTTTGGGTGCAGTCTAGTCTGGCAGACATTCATTGGGCACCTGCTGAATGCTGGGCCCTGGGACCTCAAGCTGAGTCCCTTAGAACTTGTCCTCAGGAAGCCAGCGACCACCTCTGGGAGGCAGGAGGTACCTGAGACATGACAGTATCTTCCTGAAGCTTCACCCTCCCTTCTGGCCTTGTAGCTCCAACAAGCTCTGCCCTTCCTTCTCCCTCTTGATACAAAAAAGTAAAACAGTTAACATGACTTCTTGTTGAATTTTCCTATCAGTTTTGTTACTGGAACAGGATTTTGCAACCTCACACTATTGCCATCTTGGGCCAGGTTATTCTTGTTCTGGGAACTGTCCTTTGCATGGAAGGATGTTTAGCAACATCCCTGGTCTCTAAACACGAGGGGCCAGTCGCACCTCACCCCCATTATGACAACCAAAAGTATCCCCAGACATTGCCAAACGTCCCCTGGAGGGGAGCGTGTAAAATTGCCCCCGGCTGAGAACCACTGGTCCAGAGTGAGGGCTGGGAGTGGTGCAGAAGACGGTAGGTGTGCCGGGATTTCAGGCATCAGGGGTTGTCTGCTGGGAACTATGCACTGAGACAGCAGGCAGCAAGGGAGAAAATTCCCAAACCCCAAACCGCCTGGCATGGCAATGCGACAAATGGGGCCATTTAGTGTTCAGGGCAAACAATCTTATGTATCTCCCCGACGCCTGAGGACATCGGTCTCAGGAACGTTAATGATAATGCTGAATTGAGGAAAGGAACAATCACATTGATCACACTCTGTTTACTGAGGTGGGGGAGTGAGCCAGCTTCGCGTTAAATATGTATTTAGAAAGCAGATCAGTGGTGGCTGGGGGCAGAGGGGCGGGGCAGGAGGAAACTCTGGGGAGTGATGGATATGTTCATTATCCTGATTGTGGTGATGATTCCATGGGTACACACAAACGTCAAAATGGATCAAGTTGTACGTTTTAAATATGTGCAGTTTATAGCGTGTCAATTATATGTCAATAAAGCTGTTTTAAAATGTATTTCATTGTTTTAACATTTTAGTGCTTGAAAGGCATTAGTTTGGAAATTTACTAACATGGATTAGCCATTTCTTGACTGTGCCAGATGAATGGGGGGAGGGGTGGTGGTCACTGCAGTACTTAAAAAGGAAACAGCAAAAAAGAAAGTGATCATGGGGCTTCCCTGGTGGCGCAGTGGTTGAGAGTCCGCCTGCCGATGCAGGGGATACGGGTTCGTGCCCCGTTCCGGGAAGATCCCACATGCCGCGGAGCGGCTGGGCCCGTGAGCCATGGCCACTGAGCCTGCGTGTCTGGAGCCCGTGCTCCGCAACGGGAGAGGCCACAACAGTGAGAGGCCCGCGTACCGCAAAAAAGAAAAAGAAAATGATCATGGGCCTAAGGAAGGAGGAAAAGGGATGCTGAGAACATTCAGCTCCGACTTCTTTCCATCAAGCCAGCGAGAGCCTGTCCGCTGGTTTAGAGGAAACACTGGAGAGTTTTTGCATTGGATGATGCTATTCAAACCAACGTGTCTGGAAAGGTATTATCAGGGGCTTGGGAAAAAAAAAAACAACAAATGTAGTGCTGGCTGCCAGGAAAGGAACAGATGAATCTGGAACTTACAGGCTCCTCCACTACCATTAATCCCTAAAACTAACACTCCTGGGGGAAAAGCCAGTTAATACCTGGAGGAGGCAGGTGCTATCCCTCAGTGGGGCTGGTACAGCTGGGGAGCGGAGAGCCTTTATAGGAGATGGGTGCACGGGAAAGTTGCCAGAATCGACCGTGCCCAGGGGGGTGCACTCAGCAGGGAGGGGTGCCAAGATGCCCAGGAGGGAGACCTGGGGGCGGCAAACAATGAGAGGCGTCTCGAGGACAGTTCAAGTGCTTTTTAGCTGATGGAGACCTCCACCGAGGGTCTCAGAAGTCCAGAGTGAGGAAGACGAGCAAGGAGAGGCCTAGCATGGGGATGTGTGACAATAAAAATCTCTGTTTGTGGAGAGTTGATTGTGCACCAGGCATTTCAATCATTCCTTCCTCAGACATTGACTGGGTGTGGTGTGGGACGTCCTCCAGTGCTCCCGTTGTGAGGGAAGCAGACAGCAGGTAACTAAGCCAGTTTATAAGAGAAGTTCAGATCCTGGTAAGTACTCTGGAACAAAAATAACAGAGGGGGGTGTAGTAGTGCCTGGGGGAGGGGAGGATACTTACTGTTCCTGGGATGGTCAGGGAAGGCCTCTCTGAGGAGGTGATATTTGAGCAGAGGCTTAAGCAAGAGACAAAGGAGTGAAGATCTGGAGAGAGGGAGTCCCAGGCAGTGAGCAGAGGAAACCAGGGTACGTGGGCCTGGTGTGTGAGCTCGTGCACTTGGAGAGCAGACACTTCTCCGGAGCGCCGTGGGAGAGGGTGACAGTGGGAATAGCTGGGATGAGAGGGGTGGGCAAGGCTAGACCATGCAGCATCTGGCAGGCTGGGCTGGATGCTGAATTGAACAATGGGCAGTTTGGAGGAATTTTACTAATTTGGGCCTTTTCAAAGGCCCCTCTGACTACCATGGGGAGAAGACACGTCATGGGGGGGGTGAGGGTAAGAGTGGGAGCCCCACGATTTTCTATGCAGGAGGCACCATTTGTGACCCTCCCATGTTACATGTGGGGTGAGGGTTCTGGCTTGGGGACGTCAGGGTGACTCTCATAACCCACTAAGCGGATATGTGGGCTCCTGAGCAGGGAGCAGGCCTGGGAAGGATGGACGGGAGCCATGCCACTTGTCTGCCCTGGGAAGGCAGAACCTCCTCAGGCCAAGAGCTGGCCAGGGCAGCCAGGCCTGGGGCCCCACTGCCCAACCGCTTGGGTGGGTTCAGGTGCTTCTCCCTAAATTACATCCCTGTCAGCATCTTTAGCTTCAGACTTGGCAAAAAGGGATTGCCCTGAGTTAACAGTAAAACTCCCAGAGCACTCACCACTCATTCCCTGGCAGGCACCCTGCTATGTGCTTTCCTCTCACTGCCCCCTTTACTTCTCATAGCAACCTGAGCTGGGCACCATTGTTATTCCCATTTTACAGATGAGGAAACCGAGGCCTTGAGAGCCTGCTTGGAGTCACAGGAAGAGGAAGATCCAGGATTTGAACCTGGGGAACACACACACTTAAACCACTCAGCTTTCTGCCTCTAGAAGAGGGTGAACAAGGGCTGAATCAGATGCCGATTCCCAAGGCACCGTGATGTGGGTGGCTCAGCTGTGATTCACCTTTTACTTTTTCTTGGACAAGACTTGTTCACCTGCACTCTCCCAGTCGTAATGTTGATGTTTCTATAGGGTGTGTGCTGCAGAACCACAGAGCTGCCCTTCACCCCATACCATGTGCTGTTACCAGCCCAGCCCTGACACTCGCTTGAATGTTACCCCCAATCCCTGGGCAAATTACGTAACCTCTCAGGGCCTCAGTTTCCTCATCTGTAAACTGGGGTAAAAAATACCCAGCCCATCAGGTGATACCTGTAAAGTACTCACTCAGCACAGTGTCTGGTCCGCAGTGGTAGCTACTATGATTAAATTACACCCTCCTCCCTTCTGAGGCAGGCACACTCTTTCAGTGGGCTGGCTGTGGAGTCTTCTAACTCTTCTGCATTGGCCCAAACCCAGGCGTTCGTGGATGAAATCTCTGCCCTCCCTGTGGCCCTTCTTTGGTGCCGTTAGGTGATTTTTTATTTTTCCTAGGAGGAGAGCGGCCAGCCTCCTTGCATTGCTGCTGTGCTGAAAGCAGCCTTTGGTGTGGCCTGATCCCTGGGTGGCACATGGGGTACCTTGTAACCATTTTGCAAGCTGCCTGCTCCTTTGAGATCAGAGGTCAGCAGACAGTCCTCTGAGGCAGTGCTTCCCGACATGTTCACATCATGACACGCAGAAAATGTGGGCAGCCGCTGGGGCAAAGGGACCAGGCTGATTGAGGCTGGTGGGGTCTTGGTGGCAGCTGCCACCCCACACCCCAATGCCTGCTTGGGGACTGGAGGCTCTAGAACCCATTTCAGGCACATGAGTGGGCAGTGCTCGCTAAGGGGTGCCTGGCGGTCAGGCCACATCACTACCAAGTCCTCTCATAGAATCCTGGGCAGGGCCAGTCTTCTTAGTTCCCTGACCAGGAACGGAACCCGTGCCCCCTGCAGTGAAAGCGCACAGTCTTAACCACTGAACCGCCAGGGAAGTCCCGGAATAGGGCTCTTTATCATTGACATGGGTCTCAAATCTGAGTCCTGTACACTCCCTTCATGGGAAAGAGACCCCTGCAGCCTCCCCAGTGCTGATTGAGGTGTAAATTATTTTTGTTTTATTAAGTATACTCCTTATAGTTGTCATGCAAGCATCAAGCCAAAATGAGTCAAAGGTCAAAACTATACAGAGGGCTTCCCTGGTGGCGCAGTGGTTGAGAGTCAGCCTGCCGATGCAGGGGACACGGGTTCGTGCCCCGGTCCGGGAGGATCCCACGTGCCGCCGAGCGGCTGGGCCTGTGAGCCATGGCTGCTGAGCCTGCATCCGGAGCCTGTGCTCCGCAACGGGAGAGGCCACAACAGTGAGAGCCCCGCGCACTGCAAAAAAACCCCCAAAAAACAAACAAACAAAAAACTATACAGAAAAATACACATAAAGCAATCTTGGTCATACCTCTGCCCCTTCTGTGCAGCCCCCTTCCACACTTGAGTACCAATTTTTAAAAAATAATTAATTTATTAATTTATTTTGGCTGTGCCGGGTCTTAGTCTCAGCATGTGGGATCTTTTAGTTGTAGCATGCGGGATTTTTAGTTGCTGCATGCGGACTTCTTTGTTGCGGCATTCATGTGGGGTCTACTTACCCAACCAGGGAGGAACCCAGGCCCCCTGCACTGGGAGCGTGGAGTCTTGCCCACTGGACCACCAAGGAGGTCCCTTGAATACCAATTTTTATTAGATCTGATTTATCCTTCCAGTATTTCTTTCTGCAAACAAACAAACAAACAAAACCCCCCCAAATTATATGTACACACACATTTATCTCTCTCTATTCTTGTACTTCCCTTTTTTTAATCAAAAGGTAGCATATTACAATTTGTTTTTTTACTTAGCAGTACATTCTGGAGAAGTTTACATAATAAAAATAAACAAGGGATTAAAAGATACATGCTATTATATATAAAATAGATAACAAACAAGGACCTAATGAATAGCACAGGGAACTATACTCAATATCTTTTAATAATGTATAATGGAAAAGAATCTAAAAAAGAATATATAGGGACTTCCCTGGCAGTCCAGTGATTAAGACTCTGTGCTTCCAATGCAGGGGATGTGGGTTAGATCCCTGGTTGGGGAACTAATATCCCACATGCTGTGTGGTGCAGCCAAAAAATTTAAAAATAAATAAAAAAAATAAAAATAAAAAAGAATATATATATATGTATATATATATTGTATATATATATAATTGAATCACTTTGCTATACACCTGAAACTAATACAACACTGTAAATCAACTATATTTCAATAAAAAATTTTTAAAAAGGGACAGAGAATGCAAAAATAAATAAACAAAACTACAAACCCAATACAATTCAAAGTGACAATATTAGTTTAATGGGAAGGATGATGTTGTTTGGCTGAAACCAAACTGCCACTTACAGTGATATCGGACTGACCAGTAAGAGTAGATTTCCTTTTGAGTTTGACATGCCTGTGGATGCTGCCCTGTGCTGGGGAATGACTTAGTTCTCCCACTACTTTTCTCTATTTGAATTACTGCAATACTTCTGTTTGCACAGTGGGCTGTTACATCATTCGGGCTGCACTTGGCTTCAATGCATCATTTATGCATTAAATCCACCTCTGTTCTTTTCTTGTTAGCCAGCAGCAATTAAAAAGGACTGCTTGATGCCAATGCCATCATACACACAAATGCAGACTTGGGCAGTGAAATCCTGTGTGAACAGTAGATTGTAAGGTGGTCATGCCGACAGTAATGATGATGAAAATAATCATGATGGCTAACATTTACCAAGTACTTGCTATGAGCTGGCACCGTGCTATGCTTTATATATATATATATATATATATGCATATTTGTTTGTTTGTTTTGGCTCTGCTGGGTCTTAGTTGCAGCATGTGGACTTCTTACTTGTGGCACGCGGGCTTCTTAGTTGCGGCATGCATATAGGATCTAGTTCCCTGACCAGGGATCGAACCTGGGCTCCCTGCCTTGGGAGCTCAGAGTCTTACCCACTGGACCACCACAGAAGTCCCTGTACTAAGTGCTTTACATGCAGGATTTTATGTAATCTTCCAAACAACCCTATAAAGTAAGCACTACCCATTTTACAGATGAGAACATTTAGTCTTAGAGGGATTAAATATTAACTTGCTCAAGATCACATGTATGGGAAATGGGACAGTCAGAATTTGAACCTGTGTCAGGCTGACCCCAGTGATCACTGGAAGGGCTGGTAGCTGGGGCAGGGACCTTACTATACTCTTTGCCATCAGGTGCTGGCCATAACTGCTCACCTGGCTAGGCACTGCTGGACCGGGCCAGGCCGGATATATGGGGTCTGGGGCAGAGGGAGGAAGGGGAGTGTGTGGGTGACAGTCCCTGTGGGGGCGTGGACCCCCTGGGACCCTCTCCCTGAGTCCTGGGTGAAAGTGTGCTGAGCCTGTTATGTGACCCTGCCTCCTCTCTCTCAATATCAAAGTGAATAAACACACATACACACACACCCCAAAAATACCATTTAGACAATAATGCTCTATGTCCATGACGGGTGACTGTAACAGTGACACTTTGTCAGCTTCTGGTGAAGGACTGACAGTTCTGAATGTTCTTCTACGGTCCCTGGGCAGCTGTGCTGGGCTGGGGTTGGGCCAGGCTCAGGGTGAAAGTGTGGACTCTGTAGCCATCACCTCCCCGTGGCCTTCCACCTCCCTCAACTCCTGCCCTGCCTCACTTTCTCTCCTGGCCCCTCTCCTGGTGATGCCTGTTTGCTCATTCCCTGCCCTGGGCCTGTCCGTGTTCCCTGTTGTAGCCTCAGCCTGTAGCTCCAAGTCCAGGAGAAACAGGGCGATCAGGTAGGCCTGAAGCTGAGGCCTCAGCCCAAGCTTAGTTTGCAAGTCACAGAGCATGTCTGAGCTTACCATGCTTCCTGGGCAACAGAAGTTGCATATTAGTTCAATGACAAAGACAATGACCCAATTGAGTTCTATTGGGAGCTGGCTGCCATCCTTTTGAATGGCCCTCAAGGATCAGGACACACAGGGCCTACCGGACTGCTGGGGCTGACTCACGCTAAGGCTTGTATAACAAATGCCTTGGCCCTCAATGCCTGGGTACTCCCACTGCCTGCCAGAGACCCTCTCCTTGTGAGGGCCCCGGGAGGCATACACAGGCCCAAGGGAGCAGAGGAGGGCACACTCCATGCCCACCTTGGAGCCAGGCCTGAGAATGCAAACACCCTTCCCTTTCACACCCTACTAGGCCCCAGGAAGCCCAGCCCTTTCTGTTATGCCTCTCACCCCGCATGGTAATTTGGTTTCTCTTTTCCTAGATTAATATGGTTATAAAAACTAAGTTAGGGCTTCCTTGGTGGCGCAGTGGTTAAGAATCCGCCCGCCAAGGCAGGGGACATGGGTTCAAGCCCTGGTCCAGGAAGATCCCACATGCTGCAGAGCAAGTAAGCCCGTGCGCCACAACTACTGAGCCTGCGTGCCACAGCTACTGAAGCCTGCGAGCCACAACTACTGAGCCCGCATGCCACAACTACTAAAGTCCACGCGCCTAGACCCCGAGCTCTGCAACAAGAGAAGCCACCACAATGAGAAGTCCGTGCACTGAGCAAAGAGTAGCCCCCGCTCGCCGCAACTAGAGAAAGCCCACATGCAGCAACGAAGACCCAATGCAGCCAAAAATAAAATAATTAATAAATAAATAAAAACTAAGTTAGCCTGTCCCTATGGCTCCAGGTGACATGCCAGACACTGTTAGAGCTCCAGAAATGTTGGTCCCATCATGAAGTTCCCTGTGTGGTTTTTGCTTGGCTCACCATGATTGGATTTGGGTACTCTTTTCTTTTGGGTTTGTGCTTCTACTAGAATCCTTTCCTGTTTAAACAATTTGTCTTCTTGCATTACAAAAGCTATATGTATGTAAGAACCATCCATCCCACCCTGTGCCATCCTGACCTGATCTCATCTCATCAGTTCTCCCCTGGCCCACTTGGCTGCAGCACATGGCCTCCCTGCTGTTTCTCTATCCCTCCAATTGCATTCCTACCTCAGGGCCTTTTACACTGGCGGTTCCCTGTCTGGACCTCTCTTCCTTGACACCCATGTGACCACTCATCTCTCAGGACTTTGCTCAGATGTCACCTTCACTGCCTCCAGTATGTTAAAATACAAACAGCACTCCCCACTCCCCTTCCCTTGCCTCACAGCACTTTTTGTCATTGGACACACTATATTCTCCTCATTTGTGTTTGTTGCCTTTCTTCTCCCACTAGAATGTCAGCTCTACATGAGCAGGAATTTATATCCGTTTTGCTCATTGCTGTTCCTCAATGGCTATAACAGTGCCTGGCACATAGTAGGTGCTCCATAAATATTTGTGGTGTTTTTTTTTTGTTTTTATACAGCAAGTTCTTATTAGTTATCCATTTTATACATATTAGTGTATACATGTCAATCCCAATCTCCCAATTCATCACCCCACCATAAATATTTGTTGAATGAATGATTTCATTGTAGAAAATTTGAATCTACCTAAAAGCACAAAGAAGAAGTAAAAGATGCCTAGAATTTCCAAACCTTCCAACTGAGTTCCCTGTCTCTGGAGGCATTTAAGTGGAAACTGAGCATCCATTTGGTGAGGGGTTGTGGAAAGGCCGCATATAGTGGGTGGAAGTGGGATTCCTTCTCTCAGGGAAATTCTGGGGTCCCGTAGAAGGCTCCCCACTGTGTTACCCCCTAACTGGGATCGCCTCTTGGTGGGTGTAGAGCCAAAAGACCCAACCAAGTCAAAGAGGGAAGGATTTATTACTTGCAGCAAGTGGGATCTTTCCCAAAGCAGTATCTCTTCAAATAGCAAAACTGGGAAACTTCTAAGCTAAGGGGACATGCATATTCATGAAGGGGCCTGAGCAGAGGAGAATTTAGCATAGAATTGGGGCAAAGGTGGACAGAGTCCAAGCTTTAGTTGACTGAAGTCATGAGGGTCAGAAAAAGTCATCATTGTTTCTTAGGTTCTGACCAATCTGGGGGTCTCAGCATGTAGTTACCATCCTCCACCTGGGTGGGGGCCTTAGTTCCAGCAGAACTCAAAGATGTGTATCAGGTTGTGATGTATATCCCTTGAGGAGGGACTAGGACTCTGTTTTATCGCTGAACTATTGTTTCTTGACTGCTTTTCCTTTGTTCCTGCATTCCCTCACTTCCCTTAAGATCATTAATTACTGAGACCTGTTCAAGGGCAAGCACTGTGGCCAGGCTTAGATCACTAAACGGCTTAGGCCAAAAATGGCTTCTCTTATGTCAAGAAAGTCATGCCTGGTTCTTTTTCTCCAGGGAACCCGTACCCTATCTGCTTACAACTGCCCAAGTCATTCTCCGCGATTTAGAGCCACTGACCAGCATAGGGCTCTTCCTTTGGCCCTCAGCACTGGGTGAGGAGTCCTACAACCCAGGAGGCTTGGGAAACAGGGTGGAGTGGAATCATCTATCAGAGCCAAACAAGACTGTCCCAGGAGGAAATACAGCAGAGACCTGCTCAGGGTTGGGCAAACAGTGACAAAGGTGGGGTGAAGCCACTCACTGGCCAGGCTGATTCAATGAATGTCAAACCATCCCCACATCCTCAGATGTGTCCCCATCTACCTGCCACAATGTCTGGAATTCCACCACTAGATTTAAGTTTCTGCTTTTAGCATGCACTCCTAGGAGGGTCAGGTGTTCTGCCATCTCAGCCACATAAACCAGGTCTGAATTTGCATGTCAACCAAGAATGGGTCACGAGGAGGTGTAAGTTTTGGTAATGGGGGCATTTAGAAGCAGGGGCACTGCCAGGAAAGTACGCAGCCTACAAACACTGTTCTCTGTGACAGGAGTCCTCGGAATCGGAGACCTCAAAGTAGCGGTGACCTCACAGATAAACCCCAGTGCAGGCACTGGAGCTGGTTATCTGGGACAGGAAGTGGCTAAGGAAAGCATGAACCAATGCAAAATCCCCTCTCAACAGTTGCATAATTTCTCCAAGGACTCGGTCTTCCCAGAAATGAGGTTATTGGGGCAACTCACCTGTGGGGAACATTTCCCCAAATGAACTCCTTGAAGGTTCACTTGGGACAGACACTTGGGGGATGATATTATGGCAGACACATCACACATGCCGCCACTTCTTTGTCCTAGCCTGTGGCAGACATTGCTAATCCATCACCACACAGCTGTGGACTCCTTTCCACAGTGTTCCAGACAGTCACTACTAATCTATCAGAATTCACTCATGAGGTGAGACGTAAATGGCTATTGCTGGTGGAAGAGCCATTCCTGAGTGTGGGGCAAAATAAATGTGTCTACACCATCCCTGCCCCTCAGGAATCACAGGGTTAGGATTCCTCAGATGAGGAGGCCGAAGCTCAGGAAGGGAGTGAGACCCGGCCAAGGTCACGCGGGGCATTCTTCGGGGAAGGAGGGTCTGGAGCTCTGGTCTTCCTACTCCTGGCCCGGAAGCCTTGGCCTGTGACTGGACAGTTGGTCTGGGAGACAGAGCACACACGTGCATGTCCCTGTGCCCACACGCCCAGAAGGAGAAGCCTTTATAGCCCCTCACGTCAACAAGCACAGGGGGTGAAGTCCCAGGGTGGTTGGGTTGACCTTACAAAATTTGGACTTTCTGGGCTCCATGAGTCAGTGGGGCAGCAGTGGGCAGATGTTGGGGAGGCCTGGTGCCTGGAACATGGTTGTGGGCCTGACATGTTTGTTTGAGCCTTAGTATCTGGCCTGTGTCCAAGGCAAAGTCCCCAGTCCTCTCAGACAGAAGCAGCCAGGCTCAGTCCAAGGGACAAGACTTGCTTTAGGCCGGTCCCCACTCTGGGCAGGTTATCTCTGCTCTCTTGGCCTCAGATGCCTGATGCATCCATAAGGAAGCTGACCTGTGGCTTAACTTGGTTGAGCCTCAGTTTCTTCATCCATTAAATGGGGATAATAATACCTCTCCTGCTGAGAGGTCACATGCATGGGATGAACTAATTCTATAAAATGTTTGGCATGAGGCCCTGCACACAACAGGTCCTCAGGGAGGGCAGCTAGGATTACCCGAAGACTTTTCCAGCTCTAAGAGCCCAGCCTGTGACCCACCCATACCTTCCTGCAGGAAACTGTCCATCTCACACTGGCTCTGTAGTCACCAGAACTCAAATACCTTGGCCAACCTTGGAGGGTGAGAAAATTGGTTTCTCCTGAATTTGGGGAAGGGCAAGAGGGATGAGGAACAGCCCAGAAGTTCCGAAACAGTAGCCCCCAGCGCCCACGTCCTGTGGCCTCCTTTGTGTGTTAGTGGGGGGAGCTATGGACAGAGGCCCCTCCCACTCATGGAGGGAATTCCCTGTGTGGCCGGGGACTTGGTGGGTAAATCAGCAAATCTCCTGCTTGGAAACACGTTCTGGAAAGGAGTGCCCACCTCTGGCTTCCTAAGGACCATTCCTGGGGACCACCGCTCTCTGTGCTCACCACATCACACGGGTGATGCTGGGGAAGGGGACATTGGTGGAACTGGGTGGGAGGAGGAAGAGTTGGCATTGACTGATCTATAGTGTTTTAAAACAAAAATCATATAGTTTTAAAATTTTAAATGGAGCTGGTAATAAGATAGTATGTAAAATGAAGCTTGTATACACACACACACACACACACACACACACACACACACACACACACGGAAAAAAAAGAAGGAAATATGCCAACAGGCTGAGAATGGTTGTCCTAGGTGACCGGCTGGAGGCTGGATTTTTACTTCTTTGTGCCTTTCAAACTTTCGACAGTGAGCACGATTTGGATTTGCTTTTATCATCAGAATAGCGACAACAAAACCCACTATCTTTAAACAAAGGTACACAAAGCCTAGGGTTTGGGCTCCAGCTGTGAGCAGAGGGCCGACTTCCTGACCTGCTCCCCGATGTCAACCCCCGGGAATGGTGAGGTCTGGTTCTCTGTCCCTCAGGCCTGGAGGGGGGAGGGGACACACACGTCCTCCCCAGACCGCTCCATCCCCCAGTCCTGAAGGCAGCACGTGTCCTGCCAGCCATGTTGCTGGCCCGCTGGCAGGGCTGGGCTGTGGCTTTGGCCACAGGGGGCTGCTGACTCCCTGCCTGCTGGGAACTGGGCCAGCGGACGGACGTGGTGACTGGCAGCAGTGACGTTTCCCCCACTTCCTTTCACCTGTCCTGCTGCGTCTGCTGCTGAATCAGGATCCCTTTGGGGACAGACGGTGGGATGTGGCATGACACAGCAGGATGTGGCGGGACGCTCTGGGCGGCCCTCCCGAGGGCAAGGCAGGCTTCAAAGAGAAACAAGATGCTGCGAGGAAAACCAGTGCACAAGAAGAGAAACTCTGTGTCCCCACTTGCGTGCACCTCCTGGTCCTGTGGTTGGTTTTTTGCAGTCTCTTCTTGACCATGAGGCCTGGCAGGGTCCCAGGGGCTCTGGTCTCAGAGGGCCTCATCTGCAGTCTCTGGGCCCTCAGGGGACCCCAACATTTGCTTATGCCTTCTTTTTTTAAAAAAATTTATTTATTTTTGGCTGCGTTGGGTCTTCTTTGCTGCACGCGGGCTTTCTCTAGTTGCAGAGCGCTTTGTTGCGATGCACAGGATTCTCATTGTGGTGGCTTTTCTTGTCGCAGAGCACAGGCTCTAGGTGCATGGGCTGCAGTAGCTGCATGTGGCTCGCGGGCTCTAGAGTGCAGGCTCGGTAGTTGTGGTGCACGGGCTTAGTTGCTCCACAGCATGTGGGATCTTCCCGGACCAGGACTACGAACCCATGTTCCCTGCGTTGGCAGGAGGATTCTTAACCACTGCACCACCAGGGAAGTCCCTTGCTTGTGCATTGACCTGAGCACTTACCCATGCGCCTTGCAGCAGCCTCTGTCTGTGCCGTGGGCTGGCCGACCTGCCCGCATTCCCCACCCTTCCTTCTTCATTGCCCCTGCGATAGAGACCAGAAGAGCCTCAGAGTTTTTCAAAGGGGGATGCTTTTGGCATTGGGGGGAACAATGCTTCTTGTAAAACTCTCCCCTGCCTTGCAGATGTCCAATCACTGTGGCAACCTGAAATGTCCCCACACATTTCCATAGGTCCCGTCGGGGTGAGAACCACTGAGCTGATGCTCCAGCCCTCACCCTCACTCAGGTGGGTGGTTCACGTGCCTCCACTCCGGACAATGAGTTCAAGGGCAGGTCTTCAGGGTGAAGAATTTTTTTGTTTGTTTGTTTTTTTAATTGAGGTAGAGTTGATTTACAATATTGTGTTAGTTTCAGGTGTACAGCAAAGTGATTCAATTATATATATATATATTTTTTTCAGATTCTTTTCCACTGTAGGTTATTACAAGATACTGAATACAGTTCCCTGTGTTATATAGTAAATCCTGTTGTTTATCTATTTTATATATAGTGCTATGTATATGTTAATCCCTTACACCTAATTTATCCCTCCCCTCCCCTGAGCTTTTCTAAGAGAAGGGACAAAAATCCTCTGTCTGAGCTCCCCAACCAACACCAGCAACCATATACATCTGGGCTTTTCCAGATGAGAGGAACAGAGTCGCCATTTTGCCAAAACCACTGAACATTGGGGTCCTCAGTTACCTACAGCCAAACGCATTGCTAACTGCTACAAGTGGAGAAACAGAGGCACAGAGAGGTCAAGTCATTCACCCAGGTTCTCTTTCCTGGTGAGCAGTGGAGGCGGGATTCATACCCAGACATTCTGGGTCCAGTGGCCCCACCCTAACTACTGAGCTAGGCTGACTCTGAGCCCTGCAGAAGGCTTAGCCTAATTCCACGTGTAGATGCCTGAGTGCATCTTTCTTCCCCTGAGGAGAGGGTTCATTCCTGTCATCAGATTCTCAAAGGGTCCATAATATGAATAAGAAACCTCCTTCTTTTGTTTGTTTATTTTTGTGCCACTCATTTTCCAGGTAACAAAGGTAAACTCCAAGAAGGGAAATGACTTGCCATGTTGGGGACCAAGCTGAGATGGTAAGTGGGCCTCACCTGCAATTCTGTGCCTTTTCTATTGCCCCCCACTGCATCCATCCCTTCCTCCCAGCCCTTATGGCCCCACCTCACAAAGGCCTGGACTGGGTGCAGTAGCCTCCTCATTGGCCTCCCTGCCTCTTGTTCTCCACTTTGCACATGGCCTGAGAGGCTCCTATTCAAGGCCTGCTGTAAATCTGCCCCAACTCAGCTCTAAATACTAGCGTTTTCCTATATCTACTGTCTAAAAATGGCCACAGAAATAATTCTGGTCCCACATGGTCTTCTAAAAGCTTGCTGCTCCCTCTCCATTTCTCCTCTCCTTGAGATTGAGCAGGATTTAGTAGCTGCTTTTTTTTTTTTTTTAAGTAAATTTATTTATTTATTTTTGGCTGTGTTGGGTCTTCGTTGCTGCGCGCGGACTTTCTCTAGTTGCGGTAAGTGGGGGCTACTCTTTGTTGCAGTGCGCTGGCTTCTCACCACGGTGGCTTTTGTTGCGGAGCACAGGCTCTAGGCACGCGGGCTTCAGTAGTTGCAGCACGTGGGCTCAGTAGTTGTGGCGCACGGGCTTAGTTGCTCCGCGGCATGTGGGATCTTCCCAGACCAGGGCTCGAACCCGTGTCCCCTGCATTGGCAGGCGGATTCTTAACCACTGCACCACCAGGGAAGTCCTAGTAGCTGCTTTGATGAAGAAAATGCAGTGGAAGTGATGCAGTGTGGCCTTCAAGGCTAGGTCACAAAAAGTGGTAAGTCTTCTGCCCCCCTCTCTCTATTTCTCCCTCTTGAACTTTGACCCCATCAGCCACGTTGTGAGGAAGCCCAGGACACACAGCAGGGCCTCATGTAGAAGTTCCAGCCAGTGCCCAGCTAAGATCTCTGCTGATCCGTCTCCAGCATCAATCACCCCATGGGAATGAAGGTGCCTTCAGGTTTGCAGCCCTTTGCTTTCAAGTCCTCCAGCTGAGGCTCCAGATGCTGTGGAGCAGACACAAGCTGGCCCCTCGGAGCCCTGTCCAAATTCTTGGCCCACAGAATCTGTGAGCCTAGTGAAAAATGTATCACTCCCTCGAATAGGAGACCACTAAGGGTTTGGACTTGGAGTTGAGGGGAGCTATAGATGCTTCTGAGCAGGGGAGCTGTGTGACTATGGTGCTGGGCTAAGAAAGCCTCTGAGGCCACGTGCAGAGTGGAGAACAAGATGCAGGGGGGCTACTGCACTGGTCCAGCCCTTTGTGAGGTGGGACCATTGGATGGGGAGGAGGGGACAGGGGGCAGAAGAGAAAGAGCTCAGAATTGCAGGTGAGGCCCACTTACCATCTCAGCTTGGTCCCCAAAGTGGCAGGCAAGTCATTTCCCTTCTTGGAGCTTACCTTTATTACTTGTAAAGTGAGTGAGACAAAAAAAAAAAAAAAAAAAAAAAGAAAGGTTTTTTTTCCTCCCATTTCTTCACATGTAAATTCTCCCCAGTGCTCAAGGCCCAGCCTGTGTCTCACCTCCCTATGGTCAGCCCCTTCAGGTGGGCTCTCTCTCCTCCCGAAGGCTCTGGTTTTGCTCCCACCTCTCATGTCTTGCCTTGAACACATGTCCTGTTTGCTGTATCTAATTGATAATTCACTTCTATTTTGCTTACTTTAATTGCCAGGCCATTTCCACTGCATGACTGTCTCTTACTTTGATGATGTTTCCTATTTCCCTCCCGGGGCACTCAGATGAGAGCTTCTGTAGAGTCTGTACTTGGGGGAGGAAAGGCTAGGTCATGGATATGCTTGCCTTCAACCTGGCAAGATACCACATCATGCCCCTGTCAAGTGGCCTTATCTGTTCCTCCACCAGCTGTGGGGGCCACATTGGGTAGCGCCAGTTTTGTTTTGTTTTAATTTTTGCCAATTTGATGGGTGAGACATAATATCTCATTGTTGTTTTAATTTACATTTCTCTGATACCAGCAAGGTAGAGCCTCTTTTCTCATATGATTATTGGCCATACATACGGGTTTCTTTTCCTAGGAGGTATTTGTTCACAACTTCTGCTGAATTTTCTGTTGGGTTGGTTGTCTTCTTGATTTGCAGAAGTCCTTTATATATTCTGGAAACCAATCTCCTGCTGGTCGTATGTATTGCAAGTATCTCCTCCCAGATTGTGGCATATCTTTCAATCTTGTTTATGGTATTTTTTGTTGAACTGAAGATCTGAATGTTAATGTCATCAAACTCATTATATTTTCCTTCACAGCTGATGCTTTTTGCACCTACGATATTCTTCCCTACCAAAAAGCACAGGGAAGCTCTCCGAGTTGCTGGTTGCATCCTATTTCTTGGCGTGGGTGCAGAGTACAAAGCTGGGTTCACTTTGTGAAATTTTATGGAGCTGCACACTTATAATGTGCACTTTTTAAATGCATATTCTAATTAACAAAAGGTTTGTTTAAAAAAGAAATCCTTCCTTACCCTGAGGTCATAAAAATATTCTCCTAGATTTTCTTCTAAATGTGTTAAAATTTTTGTTATTCACAAGTAAGCCTGGAATCCACCTGGAGTTGTGTGTGTGGTGTTAGTTGGGGATCTAATTTTACTTTTTCCATATGGATCACCACTTGTCCCAACACCATTTATAAAAGTCTGTCTTTTCCCCACTGGTTGGTGATGCCTCCCCATCATATAGCAAGTTCTCGTTTATGCACAGTTCCACCCCTGGGCCTTTCTTTTCTTCTGTTCATTTTATCTCTTTATAGCCTGATGCTGAAGGTGGTCTGCTTAATTTCCTTAAAAGGTTTTTTTAAAAAATAAATTTATTTATTTATTTTTGGCTGCGTTGGGTCTTCACTGCTGCGCACAGGGCTTCTCTAATTGCAGCGAGCAGGGGCTACTCTTCTTTGTGGTGCACGGGCTTCTCATTGCGGTGGCTTCTCTTGCTGCGGAGCACGGGCTCTAGGCACGCAGGCTTCAGTAGTTGTGGCTCACAGGCTCTAGAGCGCAGGCTCAGTAGTTGTGGCGCAGGGGCTTAGTTGCTCTGCCACATGTGGGATCTTCCCGGGCCAGGGCTTGAACCCGTGTCCCCCGCATTGGCAGGCGGATTCTTAACCACTGCGCCACCAGGGAAGTCCCAAAAGTTTTAATATTTAGTAGGACACAGTGAAGGACTTGAAGACAGGAAATGGTGGAGTCAGAATGACGCTGTGTCGAGGTCACTTTGATGATTGAAGAAATGGATTTTAGAGGCCAAGGCAAAGGGTCAAGAGTCCAGCTGGTGGCTGCTGCAGTATCCAAGCCAGAGGGGAGCAGCATGGCCGAGGCGTGGGCTGATGTTGGATGTGTAATGGATGTAAAGCAGACAGGATTTGCTGATGGATCAGAAAAATTGGGGATCAAAGATGACTCCTTTTTTTTTTGGCCAAAGTAGCTGGTGGTGCCATTTGCTGAGATGGGAAGGTCTGGGGTGAAGCTGACAGGTGGGCCCTTAGAAAGTGCCTGACGAATGAATGAATGAATGAATGAGTGGGGGTTGGTGGGGGGAGTGAGCCGGCAGGGCCGCCCCACCTCCTGCAGCCCTTCCATCTGATGCCTTAGGGAGGATTAAGCACCATCCTCCTAGTTTAACACCATTAGTTGTTTCAGCATCGCTGATCGGGAGGAACATCTTCCCTGTCCGTGTGATGGCACCTCCCCACCCCCACCCTGGCTCAGAGCAGGGCCCCCAGACTCATGGTCCCAGGACACTGGCCTCCAGACTCACAGGAGGCGCGAGGCACCTGGGGAGGACTGAGCAGGCCGCTGAGGCTGCAGGACCAGCTTTGTTACTCAACTCCCTCCTCAGTGAAGGAGGTGGCCTGGGTG
>NW_020175400.1:1473889-1558280 GCF_003031525.2 Neophocaena asiaeorientalis asiaeorientalis | reverse complement strand
TGCTATCAGCCAGGGTGAAGGAAGGAGCCCCTGGCACGTGGGCATGAAGGAGGCCCTGCCACCACTGTGGAGAAGCTTATAGCCTCAGAGGCCCTGCCTGTGTGTGGGGCCTCAGACCAGGGCGGGTTTTTTTGCTCTGTTTACAGCCTGCTTCTGGCTCATCATCCCCGGCTATTATGAAAACACCTTTAGTCCATAAAACGTGGAAAATTGCGTCTGAGCACTCAAGCTGAGTCATTTTTCTGAGCAAGCCTTCAGTCGGGGCAGTGTTTTGGGTGGGGTGGGGCTCTGTGTAGGTCTGCGTTTAGCCTGTGGGCAGCCCCACGTGGCCTGGCCAGCCGGCCAGCTCGAGGCCCAGGGTGCAGGCTTCGTTCTTAAAATCAAGAACGATTTTAAGCCTCTTGTGTGTGTTGAGAGTGAAGCCCTGACACCAGATGGCTGAAGAGCAGGGAGGGACCCCTGGGTTCTCAAGTCGCCAGATAAAAATGGGGGCGTGTTGGGCCGGGGTGGGGGGAAAGATGAGGAAGAGAAAGGGCAGGGAGTGTCTCAGCTGGGGGTGGGGAGGAAGGCCAGGCTCAGCCTGTGTCCTTCGCTGCCCGTGCACCCGGGAGCCCTTGGCTTGAGCACTGTCCATCCCACCACAACCCTGGCCAGGGGTGACCTTCACACTGGGGCCCGGCATGACTCTTGGCTGTAAGGGAAGGAGGGACAAGGGTGGGAGAGGAGAAACCAGTCTTTCTTAAGCAACTACTTCACGCCAAGCCCTTGGCTAAGCTTGTTCTTAGGGCCTCGCGCCTGGTCCAAGAATGCTGGATGCTTGCCGGCTGCAAGGCCTTGGGCCAGTGACTTCACCTCCTAAATGTTCTGTCCTCATCTGCCTCATCTTCCTCATCTGGCCTCAGGCTTGTTGTGAGGATCAAGGGAGATGATGCAAAGGCACAGTCAATAAATGGCCCTTCATGTTTTTATAAACAGTAATGATATGGTTCACATTTATTGAGTACACCCTGTACCAGGCTCTATGCTAAGTGTTTTCCTCACAGTAACTGACTTGATCCCCCCCAGCAACTCTCTGAAGTAAGTTTAGTCCCATTTTATAGCTGAAAACACTGAGGTGCAGAGACATTAACTTGTCCAAGGCCACAGGAACACTAACGCTGGAGCCAGAATTCTGACCCAGGGGATAATAATTTATGTATTATTAAATACATCAAGTCAGTTGGATTAAATTGGTGTTTCTCAATGTGAATTCTCCAGAACCTTTGCCTTTGCTCCATTTAAAAACTTTGCTTCACCATCCAATAAGCATGTACAATGCTGGAACATTGCATTCTCCTTCTGAGAGATTCATAGGTCACTCTGATATATCAAAGGCTCTCAGATGTGCTGTGATGAAAAGGGAAAAAGCAAAGAAGCTGTTTATGTTTAACTCAGCATTTCCAAGCTTGTCTGCTCTCAGAGCCTTATTTCTGAGATGCCCTTAATAAGATGAAGCTGGAGACATACACATTTTCACGAGGCACTGCTGACCTTCAACTGCTGCGTCACAGGTCTTTTACTGTCTTATGGGGGCACGCTGTGGACCACCCTGGTTTAAGGACCCTGTATTGTTCCTTTGTTCTCTCATTCATTCATTCAACAAATGTCTCTTGAGTTCTCACAGGCACAATGACAGGTAGAGAAGATGCAACTTCTATTTATTTATTTATTTTCGGCTGCACTGCGAGGCATGCAGGATCTTAGTTTCCCAACCAGGGACTGAACCCATGTCCCCTTCAGTGGAAGCACAGAGTCTTAACCACTGGACTGCCAGGGAAGTCCCAAGAAGATGCAACTTCTTTTTTAAGAATCTCATAGTCTGACGGAGGAGACAGTGTGATCAGAAGTTGGAGGGACTGGGGGGCTGAGTGGATGGCACCTACCCCGCCTGGAGCCAGGGAGGGCATCCTTGAGGAGGCGTGGCCTCAAGCAGGTCAGGTGAAGGACGTTGGGTGGTCAAGGCTGAAGGCGAGTCTTTGTACAATCTGTGGAAAAGCTCTGCAGTATCTCAACTTGCAGGACATTCCTGGGATTATCGGATTCCAGTCTATGAAGGCTATTTTACAACTCTGCAAATTGCAGGTAACTGATAGTGATTCAAACTAATTCCTGTTTACGCTGTAGATTCTGAACCAACCTGTAGAACAGACTGACTTCCCCTCCTCAGTATTGCCTCTGTGTCCACATTCATTTCAATAGTCCTGATCAATAAATGTGTCTGTTCTTCACATTCTCTTTTGAACTGATTATAATACCTCTCTTAGTGATTTAGGAGTATAATACACTCTTTTTTTTTTGTGGTACGTGGGCCTCTCATTGTTGTGGCCTCTCCCGTTGCGGAGCACAGGCTCCGGACGCGCAGGCTCAGCAGCCATGGCTCACGGGCCCAGCCGCTCTGCGGCATGTGGGATCTTCCTGGACCAGGGCACGAACCCGTGTCCCCTGCATCGGCAGGTGGACTCTCAACCACTGCGCCATCATGGAAGCCCATAATACACTCTTTAACACCTGTTCATTTTTATATATGTGTGACAGTCACGATTCTACCTCTTTCTAAAAGGACAGTAGCAGGAGGCTCCCCAGGCAGAGGGACACACAAGCAAAGGCCCGGAGGCTTGCCCTCAGCACCCGGCAGTGAGCAGCGAGTGGGATGACCCAGATCCTCACCAGAGCAGACGGTCAGGAGTTGCCGAAATGGGCTGGTTTTTCAGCCTCCACTTACGAAGGGTGGAGGCAGCTGGAGTAAAATGAAAACATGCTAGTTGCCAGGCATCGATGTGTATGGAAACTGGGGATTGCGCAGCTGTGTCACCTCCTGATTAGTGTGTCTGCAGGGGAGTTGAATGCACTTCTGCAGTGGGATCCATTGCATCTTCTGACACCGCCATTGAAGCAGTCTTTCCTCATCAGCGGTCAGGGAGCAGACAATCGGCATGGCCACTCTGTTTAATGAGCTCGCCCTGGCGCACAGACGCAGGGAAAACTTACTAAGAACAGAAGTCAGCAGGGACACCTGAAGCCTTGTGTCTGAAACCAGGCTTGTTAGAATCCCCAATCCTAGGCACCAGAGCCCTTAAGTTAATTAGCTACAAAAATTCCTGAAATGCACAAAAGAAGGTGAAAGAAACTGGACTCTCTATCTAGGAATGTCATATAATATATGTACCATTTGAAGGCAGCTGGCTTGGGCTCCTCCAGCCTCGCCCCAAGTGACCTCAGGCTCTGGGGGAAGGATTTCTTCATTTCTCTTCCTCCTCTCTTGTTAATTTGTTGCTGGTAGCTCTGGCTGAAGTGCTGATGGAACCCCCCTTTCCTGTCCTCCCCAGGGTGGGTCCTGTTTGGGGGCCCTCGGCCAGGCACGGCTTTGTCCCCATTCCCTGCCGGTGTGCCGCTGTCAGGGTGTTCAGTGGGGCACAGCACTGGGCATCTGTGATGTGCCAGGCTCTGTGCTGGGTACCCATGACCCAGACCCACTCTGCTGTCACAGGGCTCACTACCATGCTGAAGGGTCAGGGCTGTGGGCACAGGGGAGGCCCCATTGGATGTTCCTGCATCAGTGAGGGACCCCGTGTAGGCAGCTGAGGGGCCAGAGCTGGAAAGGGGGAGGAAATGGCCATCCAGTCTCAGTACCTGCCCAGACTGGCTTCTGAGCTCACGTAGACACTCTGGACAGACTCCCAGGAATGCAGGGAATGGGGCTGAGGGACTGGGGCGATGGCTGGACCCATTTCCCTGGGACTGGGTGGTCACCGCGCCTTCCCTGAACCCCTCAGGCCTTCTGCATGGGTGGGGCCCCTACATCCCCTTCTTCCCTGGCAGGCAGCCCAGCAGGAACCTCTCTGCTCCCCAAGCTCTGCTTTCTTGTTTGAGTTGCATAACAATCTGCCCAGACCAGCTCTGTACCTTGTGCACCCAAGACTGCAGCCCAGCACTGACCTTTGGCTAAAAAACCCAACTAGCCAACCAAACAGACCTCTGGCATAGGGAAAGGCTATTGGTGGTTCTGGGCAGTCTTTCTGGGCAACTGGCTCTTGGGGACTGGCTGGACCTGGAGTGAGCTTGGGTGAGTCCCAGTGAGGGGTCCTCCTGGAAACTGTGTCCTCCTGGTGAGAGGCCCAGCATCCCATCTGTGGGGCCTGCCTGGAGAATTTATCCTACACACACACACACACACACACACACTCATGCAAAGGGATGTCATCACAAGGGTAGTCATCACAGCACTGTTGTCTTAGCAAGACTAGAAATAACCTACGTATCCAACAGTGGGGGAGGGGGATAAGGGATTCTGGGCGTCCCCTCAGTGGAGTGCTGCAAGCCCGAAAAAAGAACGAGAGTCCCTGGAGTGTGCTCACAGGGGAGGGGGCAGCTCCTCTGTGCCCATCCCTCAGAGGCTGCCATAAACCCTGCAGCCGGGGCTCCCATGTCCCTCAGAGGCCCCCTCCCCATGCAGCCTCACTCAGCGCCCTCTGCATCACACTGCTCTGTCCCTGCTGGGTACTGGGGCTGGGGCAGAAAGGTGAGCTGGAAGACCTCAGAGCCAGGTGGGCTGCCAATCCCAGCTGTGTGGCCTACAGCAACCCATTCGCTGCTTTTTTGCCTCAGTCTCCCCATCTGTAAAATGGGGACAATTTACCTACCTCGCAGGTGAGGTGAGCACCTGGTACACAGAGTAGGTGTCCGACAGAGCGGAATGTGACTTTCAAGTTCTGCCCAGTGGGAACTGTGGGCGTGCAGATCAGAGGCCAGGTGGGTTCAGGAAGGTGGGGGAGCCGTGG
Source organism: Neophocaena asiaeorientalis asiaeorientalis (assembly GCF_003031525.2). Classification (NCBI taxonomy): domain Eukaryota; kingdom Metazoa; phylum Chordata; class Mammalia; order Artiodactyla; family Phocoenidae; genus Neophocaena; species Neophocaena asiaeorientalis. Next base: position 1,553,463 of record NW_020175400.1, on the reverse strand, counting down.
GCAGGGAGGAGCAGGGGCTCAGGCTGCGGCCTTGCCTGTCACACGCTCTGTGTGCGCCCACGGCAGATGAGGGGAAGAGTTCATGCCACTGTTTCCTGAGGGAGGAGAAGGCACATCAGGGGACACAAGGTGACAGTCCCAGCCCTCACCCCGCCCCCCCCAGCCCCTGCCTGTATGGAGATTCACCTGGCACTGCTGGGGTGGTAGTGACCTCAATTCACCCACGGGTGCTGGGGGCTTGCCGCAGAGCTGCGTTTGCTCAGTGAGCTCGCTACGTGAATAGAGAAAACGATTCGAGGGAACTTCTGGGGGAGCTGGTGGATACTGTGTGGGGTGATGCTTCCCAGGGTTCTAAGGGGCACAGGGTATGCTGAGCTGGAAGGCACGGGGGTCTGAGAAGGAAGTTCCCACTGGGCCTGGAGGCCGGGGACCCAGCCCTGCCCGGGGTCTTCCATGGTGTCTGAGGGTGTCCGACCCCCTGGACCCACAGACCCTCAGTGGGCTCTGTAGGTAATCTCTTTCCCCTCAGGAAAGCTGGACGTTTTTTCTCAATTAAACTCTTCATCACTTTTCTTTTGTTACTGACTTGATGATTTCCCCCTTTCACTTCCCCTCCTCCTTTAAGCTTATATCTCATTGTTATTCTTTTAATAAACTTTAAAATAAATACATGTTATCTTTTTTATATCTTTCAAGGACCCCATGAAGAAGATTTACAATGTCCTTATTAAAAAGAAACAAAAAGGGCTTCCCTGGTGGCCCAGTGGATAAGAATCTGCCTGCCAACGCAGGGGACATGGATTCAATCCCTGGCCGGGGAAGATCCCACATGCCGCGGAGCAACTAAGCCCGTGCACCACAAGTACTGAGTCTGTGCTCTAGAGCCCGTGAGCCACAACTACTGAGCCCGCATGCCTAGAGCCCGTGCTCTGCAACAAGAGAAGCCACTGCAATGAGAAGCCCATGCACCGCAACAGAGAGTAGCCCCCGCTCGCTGCAACTAGAGAAAGCCTGTGCGCAGCAACAAAGACCCAATGCAGCCAAAAATAAAACAAACAAATAAATAAATTTATAAAACAAACAAACAAAAAGGGACTTCCCTTGCGGTCCAGTGGTTAAGACCTTGCACTTCCATTGCAGGTGGTGCAGGTTCTATCCCTGGTTGGGGAACTAAGATCCCACATGCCTCCACACAGAGCGGCCAAAAAAAAAAAACCAACCGAAAAAACAAACATACAATGTCTTTATTTTTCGGATGAGGAAATAGTCAGCGAGGACAAGGGACCTGGCTGAGGTCACCCTACTGGTAAGAGGCCAAGGCCCAGTCTCACTCACATGCCTTCCTGGCTCCCTGACACCAGGCCCCGGCTGGCACTGGGCCATAGAGCTGAGCAGAGCTGGCTGGCCCACGGGGGCCGGGGCAGTTCACAGCCCACAGAAGCGGGCAGGGGCCTGACCTGTGGGTTTGGGAGGTATGTCAGGGAGGCCTCCAGAGGAGGGGGTCTTGGGATCTAGGGGTGAGGGAAGGAGGGTAGGAAGGGGATTCTGGTGGAGGAAAAAGCATGTGCAAAGGCCAGGTGGTGTGGGGAAGGCAAACTTAGGCCAGGGTGGCTAGAATGAGGGTGCAAATGGAGAAGGATGGGGTCAGGGCTGCACTCAAGAGGTGGGAGTGGGAGGTGAGGGTAGTGGAGTCAGATGGGGCTCGGTGCCCCCAAGGCTACAGGGAGGAGAACCCTGGCCGGGCACGTCCCAGATACTTACCAAGGCTGGGCCGGGCCCTCAGCTGCCTGGGTCCAGGGCCAGCTAGAATGGGCATCTTGTCTCACAGGCTTAGGATCCCAGGACAGGGACAGGAAACTCTGGCCGAGGGGCCAGGAGACAAGCTCAATGGTTCTTCCAGCCGAGACGCGCTGTAGATCCTGGAAACCAACTCCCCTCTTCAGCTCTTCCCAGGATTTAGGTGCCCAGGTCGGGATCTGCAGAGACTCTGGGTCCTCATGCTGCCTCCCTAAAAACCTTATTTACATTAAAGTGTTAATGACTCATACAGCGTAAAATATAGTGGTTCTCAACTCCGGCTATTCAGAAGAATCATCTGAGGTGTGTGTGAAGGTAATGACCATTGTTTATATCAAAATGACACATGCTCATTCTCAGACAAAACAAAACAAGCAATCTAGAAAAGTACAAAGAAGGAAGCCATAAATCCCTCCATTAGAATGCCAACTTCCTGAGCACAGGATTTTTATCTCTTCTGTTCTCTGCTGTATTCTCAGCTCCCAGAACTTTCTGGCACAGAGTAGATGCTTAATACAGCCCCTCATTTACTGTTAACATTTGGTGAACGTCATATGTACACAGAGAACTTTGGAGAGACAACAAGGTACAGGTAGAAAGTATGGTAAATAGGTGGAAATAATTTTTAAAAATGGGATTGTACCACATGTGCTATATTTTAAACTACTTAATTTTAATTGAGTTTAACAGAAAGAAAGTGAAAAAAATTGCTGAATCTTAAATAAATTTTTACTTTCCACAGAGATATTAGTTCATAATGAATGTCTCTAACAGTAAGAAAAAAATTATGAAACTCATTAAGAGATTGGAGTCTTGGGGAAAAAGAATAAACCCTTCACTTTGGGCAGGCTCAGTATTTCTTGGGATGAAAAAGATGATCACTTCCTGTATACATCCTCCCTCCTCACACGCTACAGTTCCTGATTTTGATGCTAATATTTTCACTTTGTCAAGGTTTATAACACATACTCTGTTCGGCAACTATAATTCTCCTAGTATTTCGTCTTAGTCCTGTACTTAAATAGCTTCCATTCCATTTTTTAAGCTCACTGTGCCCCTGAGTTTTGCACTCGGAGTCATTTCTTGGCTGAATCAGGAAAATCTGTGAAGGACTTTGAATGAGACCAACAACAAAAAAGACTGGTGGGTGTCCTGCATTTAGGGACTCATGCCATTCATTGTCTTTGAGCAAATCTAAGTTGTAGAAAACCTAGAGTAGGGCTTGTCCATCAGAAATGCAAATGGATTTTGTCCAGTGGAATACAACTGACTGCTGTCTGTGGCCATTCATCAGTTTTACACGTATATGTAAATTCATTTCAGTATTTCTTATCTGCCTATATATGTGTGTGTTGTTCCAATTTTCCTTTGAATCAATTGGAAAATATTACTTGTTCCCTAATTACTTAATGAGTCTAATAAAGATTTTGACATGTGTTCATTTCATATTGTCTGAGAGTCATGATTTTATCTTTGAAAAATGGACACTTTTTTTTTTTGGCTGTGCTGTGTGGCTTGTGGGATTTTAGTTCCCCAACCAGGGACTGAACCTGGGGCCATGGCAGTGAAAGTGCCGAATCCTAGCCACTGGACCGCCAGGGAACTCCCCAAAACGAACACTTTTAATGGTTACCTAGATTTCACGGCTGAGTATGTTTTTTTTTTTTTTTCTTCAAAAAAAGGCTCAAGGGTGCTATTTTTCTCGACCCTTTCCATGTTGTCTACGAATCCAAACAACCTCACTGGGTGTCAAATTCTTAGTTTCCCCCTTTCCATACCACTTCGAACACTCAGCTCCCTTGTCTTCTGGTCCTGAATGTTGCTGTGGAAAAATCTGAGGCTGTCAACCAAAACAAAAAAAAAAAAACAAAAAAACCCCAACCCTCACAAGGCTACAAATAAGGAAAGAGTTTATTTGGGGTCTTAAGGATTTTAAGTCAGGAGACACAGACTTGGGTAAAACCAAAAAAGTGTTCCAGGGGAGAGGAAGAGTCAGGGGCTTGTAAAGGCAAAAGCCACGAGGCTGTACTGACGCAAGAAAGGAAATATTTGTCCTTAAGGGATTGGCTGTCATGAATTATTTGAGGGTAAGGGTCCAATAAGTATCTGGAGTTTCTGGGACATTGGACAGATGTTCTGGATGCCTGTGTTAAGATGAGAAGATTCCATCTGGGAGGAGGCGTGCTTAAGTCACACTCCCTCAGTGGCCTCCGGCTCCATTTTAGAGAGCTCCCTTAGCAATACTGACTCCATTTTTATTTTCTTTTCATGAGGCCAGACTGATTTTTCTCTCCCCTCATTGTTGACTTGGTTTTTCCTCATGGGTGCCTGAAGGGTTGTTTTCTTTATCCTTAAAGTCCAGCAACTCCACTGGATTCAGTGTGCTCCCGGTGTCGATCAGTCTGAATCCCTCTTGTACCCTTTCAATCAAAACAGTGGGTTCTCCCTTTGCTTCAGGGAGAGTTTCTGTAAACATTCTTTTGCTTTAGCTGTTGGATAATCTACTTCAGGGACTCCAAGCCCTCTGAGGTGGGAAGGTCTGTGTTCCATAATGATCATCTTCTCTTTAGTTGTTTGAATTTATGTGTCCTCTTTCTCTGAATTCACTGTGACTAGTTCAAGTTTCTCTCTGTGCCATGAATTTGCTTTTCAGACCTGGGCCCTGTGTTGTAACTCCATTTTTAGATGTGCAGTGGTCCTGCTTGGGTCCTTAGTATGTGTCCTTTCCTCTTCAAGCTCTCTTTGCATCTCCTGATGCTATATATATATATTTTAAATTAATTTATTTTTGGCTGCGTTGGGTCTTCGTTGCTGCGCGCGGGCTTTCTCTAGTTGCAGCGAGCGGGGGTTGCTCTTTGTTGTGGTGCGCGGGCTTCTCTTGTTGTGGAGCACAGGTTCTAGGCACACAGGCTTCAGTAGCTGTGGCTTGCGGGCTCTAGAGCGCAGGCTCAGTAGTTTAGTTGTGGCACATGGGCTTAGTTGCTCCGTGGCATGTGGGATCTTCCCGGACCAGGGCTTGAACCCATGTCTCCTGCATTGGCAGGCAGGTTTTTAACCATTGCACCACCAGGGAAGTCCCCTGATGCTATTTTTTAATCATCTCTCCTCTGTGCTCTTTTTATATCCGACTCATCTTCTCATTAACTTTTCTCTCTCCTGAAGCTATTAGTTTCAGGGAAGCTGCCTTTGATCCTCAGCCCCATCCCCTCCCAGCTGTGCCCTCATAAGATTTCCTTCCCCTTCCTGGCAGTTGGCAGGGTGGCCTTGCGAGTTCTTTTCATCTTGTTAATTTAGCAACTCCACCACTTCTCACATGGGAACCAGGCTGCCTTCCCCCAGAAGGACGGTTTCGAGAGCTGTGTTGTTTTTAGTCTGCTTTTTGGGAGCCCAAATGTGCAGGGGCTGGGGGAGACTCCCCACACCGAGGCCACCCTTGCTGGGGGCACAGGTCTTCTGTTTCCTGCCATCCCTCATATACCCTGCACCCCAGACCCCCTCTGCCCAGCCAGTCAGGCCTGTGTCCTGCTCCCATGTCCCAGGCAGCCCAGGATTCGTGAGGACGGAGGGCCCTGGAGGCCACTGCTCTGAAGATTGTCGGCTCATTCTCTTCATAACTTGTCGTTGTTGCTCACTTTGTCAGGTACTGGGGTAGGGAGAGTCTGTGTTCTCCCCTCACTCTGCCTTCTAAAGTCTGAAATCCTCTCCTAGGCAGCCTCTTAACAAATGCAAATCTCCAGGTCCTGCCCACCCAGAGGCCTAGAGGCCCAGAGACTCGGATTCTGTGGGTCTGGGTGGGACCTCTCCCTGCCCATCCCAAGTGATGTGGGTGTACAGGTCAGGGTTGAGGACTGCTGAGTCATTTACCAGGGCCATCTACATTTTTGTCAGATTAAAGGAATGTGTCTCTGATTATGTAAAATCACATGGCTATGAACATTTCATAGTTTTGTAATGTCCTAGTGGGTGGGCATATTGGATCATTCATTCTATTGGTGAGGATTCTGAGGCCCAGAGAGGGAAGTGACTTGCCCAAGGTCACGTAGCAAGTCAGCAACAGGTTTGAAGAACTGTACAGACAGGTTTGAAGAACTGGAAATTCCAACCCCAGATATGGGGCCTCGGGATCAGGGTAGCCAACCTCAGAGAGCAGGAAGGTCTCTGCCTGTGGCATGAGCAGCTCACTTCCCATCTTGGGGCCTTGAAGAGAATATATGGTTGTGGCCCTTCCCCTGGGGAAATTCGGTCCGGAGCGTCACTGGGGACGGGGGCCAGGCCAGGAGGCACACCACCAATCCAAGCCCTCCCAGGAGGAGTGACCCCACTTCCCCTCATGCCTGCCTCACCCCATTCACCCACTGCCCCATAGCCACGCTCTCATCACCAGGCCAGGACCTGGTCAGGACCTTGGGCCAGCTGGCAGGTTGAGTTGTCCTGGTGAGGAAGCAGCATCAGAATAGGTGGGGAATCTGGGATCAAGGCTAAAGAAGGGTCGGTCAGGCCTTTCTGGGAGGGTCCCCCACCTGCCCAGGGAAGGGGCTGCAGGAGCAGTATGGGCCAGGACAGGGCAGTGCAGCTTGACCCTCCATCAAGAGGATGGGCCAGGGACTTCCCTGGAGGTCCAGTGGTTAAGGCTCTGCGCTTCCACTGCAGGGGTGTGGGTTCAATCCCTGTCAGGGAAGATCCTGCATGCCGTGGGACTTGGTCAAGAAAAAAAAAAAGGATGGGCCAGGAGCCTCTGGGCAGCTGGGTCGAGCTCTCAGCGTGTCCTGGGTGTTGTCAGCCCCTGGCCTGTTCTCGTCCTGCCCCACCAGCCTGGTGACATCAGGCAGCCTGAGGAGAATCCCGGGCCCAACATCTGCCTGGTTTCAGGGCTCAGCTGCCTCAGGGACTAGCAGGACCCTCTCACAGGTTGCGGTAAGGGTGGATTCCTGTAAAGGCATGGGAAGCGCGGGCTTCCTGTAATGGAGCTGCTGAGCTCGGAATAGATCCATTCCACAGGGAAACAAGAAATACTTGATTGGAGTATTTTTGTGAGGAGATGGGGAAAAGGAATCTCATCCTTCCCCATAATAAAGCTGCAACTACTTTTCTCTCTGGGCCATTTCTGCTCTTTCCTTGCTAAATGCCCCCTCCACCTCCTCTCCCACCCCCACCTGGATTCCTCTCTGTTGTTCAATCCCAGCCCTCTGTTTGCACAGCTCTTACCAAAACAGGGGGGGCTGACAGTAGCCCCCGAGGGTGTCCCGCTGAGCGTGTGAATGAGGACCGTGGCCACGGCTTGCCCAGCGCTTGCCATGCTCTGGGAAGTCCAGGAAGCGAGCCTGTGGCAGGACCACCCTGACCCCATTAGACACAGGAGCGCCCAGGGAGGAAGTGCCAACTTGGGATTCAGACTCAGGCCACCCAGGCCCCAGCTGCTGCTGCAGCTGACCTTGAACCCATCACAACACGCACGGGCTTCTTGGCTCTACAGCAAGCCCAGGAGGAGACAGGCCAGGTATCTACCACCATCCCACCAAATCCCATTTTTCAGATGAGAAAGCAAGGCTAAGGGAAGCTAAGGGCTCACGTGGCTGATATGCCCCAGAGCCTGCACTCACCCTGTTCTGCAGCTCTTTCGACTGTTTTAGTCTGAGCTGCACCATGGACTCTGTACACCTCTCCATGCCCGATCCTCCAGCTGTCCCGGCCACCCTGCCGAGCACACCATCTGCTTGGTCTGTGATGGGGCAGCTCCCTTCCTCTTCCCCAAGGCTTGTCTCCCCCACCAGATTGCAGGCAGCTGGTCATTATGGCGAACCGTCATCAGGCTTTTTTGCCTGGTGTTCACAATTCCTAATTTGTTCTCCCCATTTTGTAGTGTCGAGTCCTCTCCTCACTTTGGAGAAGGCTTGGCTCTCAGGTAAGGAGGTGCAGAGCTAGCTCAGTCCTGGGTCTTGGTTTCAGGGAGCCCCTGTGTGCTCCTGGGAGGAGCTGTACTGTCCAGGGAGCCTGCTGAGGCCTTCTTCAGTCTCTCTGAGGCAGGGTCTCTTAACTTTTTAGGGGTGCTGGCCTCTTTGACCATCTGGAGAAAGTCGTGGCCCTCCTCCCAGAAATCTGCACAGACATACAAAAAGAGTACATACAATTTAGAGGTTTATACACCCTCTGACATCCATCCCTGGGTCTTCCAGGGGTTCCTAGAGTCTGTATTGAGACCTCCTATGTTAGGAGGTGCTGTCTGCCAATTTCCAGAACCCAGCATCTGGTTGCTTATGATTAGATAGCTGGATGTGTCCATGCCTGAAGAAAGCTTTTTTTTTTTTTTGCTTTTTGTAGATTCATTTACTGCTTTAAAGTTTTTAATGGTTCGGCAGTTACAGGAATTTTTTTTTAATCAGAAAGAAAAATATTTACATCTCAAATACAAAAGAAAATTTTAAATTATTCTTGGTTGATCTCTAAAACCCAACCACTTACATGCTCATGATTTTTTTTTTACCAACCCACTTTATCTATTCAACATGTGCATCCTGTGTACTTACTAAACATTTACTTGCACTTGTATTTTCTGTGTCAGGTTTATTCTCTCACCCTGGAGAGAGATTTCACATGTTGCTTCCTCTTCTCAATTGCACTGTCAGGATTAAGGCTCATGGCATCAAAAGTTCCTTTGTCAATACAAATATGAAATCCAGACAGCTTCGTGAAAGGATTCAAAAAGTCTTCTTTTTTTATAACTTAAAAAAAAATTAATTAATTAATTAATTTTTGGTTGCATTGGGTCTTCATTGCTGCACGTGGGCTTTTCTCTAGTTGCGGTGAGCGGGGGCTACTCTTCACTGTGGTGTACAGGCTTCTCATTGCAGTGGCTTCTCTTGTTGTGGAGCATGGGCTCTAGGCGCACGGGCTTCAGTAGTTCTGGCACGTGGGTTCAGTAGTTCTGGCACGTGGGTTCAGTAGTTGTGGCTCTCGGGCTCTAGAGCGCAGGCTCAGTAGTTGTGGCACACGGGCTTAGTTGCTCAGCAGCATGTGGGATCTTCCTGGATCAGGGCTCAAACCCGTGTCTCCTGCATTGGCAGGTAGATTCTTAACCACTGAGCCACCAGGGAAGCCCCCAAAAGTCTTCTATGTTCAACATAATGTTAGATAAACCTTCTTTCTCTATAACACTTCCAGAAAGCTGTATTGCAGAAGGAGAGTAATCCATTTCAGAAATATTAGAGAAACCAAATTTTGCCTCCTATTCTTTTAGTGATCTCAAGCCATATTCTTCAAGATCTTCATTTTCTCCCAGTTTCCCTCATTTCCTTCTCTATCAGATCAACAAGGTTAGCCAGTAAAACGCCATTCCCGTTCCAGCATCAAGCACTGATGCATCCAATGGAATCTTGTGTTTCTGCCTCCACCTTATTAGTCAAGCCATAACCAGATTTCTCCTGTATCCCCATACTCTTGGAAAGTTTGCAGCTCTCTCTCATAGACAGACAGCATCCCAATGCTCTCAGGTGCCCAGTGCAGACGGGGTGAAGTCATCCTCTCCAGGACTGCCCTCTCGGGTGGTGGCTTCTTTTTTTGAGAGACCAATTTCAAAAAAAGGATCAGGTTGAGAATGGCTGAGCTGAGTGAGGACTACACCCAGTTTATTCGCCAGTCAACTTCTGCACATATATATGCAACAGACGACACATGGGGGGTGTCTATGCTACAATAATGAAAGTTCATGTTCAGTGAGTGCCAGGCAGTGTGCTACCTGCTGATCACGCATTATCTCATTAAACCCTCATAACAATCAATCCCACGGGGTTATGCTATTATGATCACTCTCAGGCACAGAGGAGTTAAGTAACTTACTTAAGGTCACACAATAAATGGATTCAGTTGGCCTGTGACCTCAAGCACTCTGACTCCAGAGCCATTTGATAGTCTTCCTTGCTATGAACTGGTGAAACACAGCCCGGGGGTGACTGGCCCCATCCTGTTCTGAGGTTTGGCTTTGGATGTTGTAGGGTCAGGGCAAAGGGACCAGGCTCTAAGTGGATGCTGAAATGACGGTTTTCTGGAAAGCCTCTGTAGCACACTGGTGCCCCAAGCCCCCTATCTCAAATCCCCAGTGGACTGTATCATGAAGTGGCATTTGCCTGGCTTGGCAGGGAGACAGAACTCCACTCTCCAGCAAATTTGGGAGGTCATGTGACCCCATTTGACTCCATAGGCTGGCAAGGACTGGGAAATCTCAACTTACACTCTTTCCAACGCTTTTAAGGTTTCCTTTACCTCCAGTGCTCTCTGCAAAGCGCCTGCGGGAAACAGCGTTCCTGCTTCTGCTTCCCTGTTGCCGAGTCTGTTGAAGACGTACTTGGATGCTGGAGGAGCTTTTCTGTGACAACAGACCCCTTCCTGCAAATAGCTCTCACCAAGCAAGGCTGTTCCACCTGCACATTCCTAAACACCCTCTGGAGGCTTCCAGCCCACCCTAAAGGCTCGGCTGACATTGCGGGAAACCAAGGATGAAAGAGGTTGCCTTGCCCAAGGCCCAAAGTTAAGTTCCCAGCAGCTAAGGTTTGTATTCACGCTGAGGGCTGACCCCTGGTGCCCTTTCCTCTGCCCTAGGCAGGTCTCAAAATGTGGGCCCTGGGACTTCCCTGGTGGCGCATTGGTTAAGAATCAGCCTGCCAATGCAGGGAACACGGGTTTGATCCCTGGTCCGGGAAAATCCCACATGCCAAGGAGCAACTAAGCCCGTGCGCCACAACTACTGAGCCTGCGCTCTAGAGCCCTCAAGCCACAACTACTGAGCCCACGTGCCACAACTACTGAAGCCCACGTGCTTAGAGCCCGTGCTCCGCAACAAGAGAAGCCACTGCAATGAGAAGCCCACACACGGCAAGAAGACCAGCCCCCGCTCGCTGCAACTAGAAAAAGCCCACGCGTAGCAACAAAGACCCAAAGCAGTCAAAAAGAAAAAAAAAGTGTGCCCGGGGTGGCTGGTGGCCTCAGCATCACCAGGGAGCATGTTAGAAATGCAGACCCTTAGGCCCCAGCCCAGATCTTCTGATCCAGAAACTGTTTTACCCAGCCCTCCAGAGATGCTGAACCTTTGAGAACCACTGACCTAGGCTTCTGCCTTCTCAGCTGGGATGAAGCTCTGCACAGGTAGCGATGATTAGTTTGAATTCCAAGTCCTCCATGCATTCTGGTCTTCCCCACACGTGAGTGGACTTCAGAAAATCACTAAATGGGGAAATCGGCCAGCTTTCTGAGAATGAGCAAGACACTAATAATCAAAAGCATCAATGCACACATACAAAAGGAAATCTAAGTGAATACTGAGGCCAACTGGAAGGCAACTTTCACTTGTCTTGGTGAAGCCAACAGAAGCAGTAAGGGGGGAGCCTCCCCACAGGCCTGGCAGTACCAAGTGGGCAGCGGGATTTTAAGATCCAGTGGGCCCCAGGCCCCCGTCCCCAGCCTCCTATCTCATCCTCTCATGGGGAGGGCCGTCTAGGCAGGTGCCTTCATAGCGGCCCCTTCACCCATTCATCCAACACGTTATTAGGCGCCTGCTGTGTGCTAGGTCCTTCCAGCCAGAACCCAGGTCTGGGGCAAAGTGCAGACCTCAGCTAAGGACTGTGGAGGGAGTGGCAGGACTTGTAGGGTGGGGGTCCTTGCAGGCCACCTGGGGCCTCCTTCTCCTTTCCCCCGTGCAGCACCCTCTCCTTGAGCTGGAGCTCCTGCTGTGCTCCCCATTGGCACCTAGGCAGGTGACCCATCACAGGGCACTCGTCCCCTGGAAGTGAGAAGGGTGGCCAGGTGGGGAAGTGTTGCCTTCTGCTCAGGAATGGGCAGGGTGGCCCCAGTGGCGATGGCCAGACCCTGGGGTCCCCAGCCTAGAGGCCACAGGGCCACTCCAGCCTCAGCACCCTGTGCAAGTTCAACTCCACTGACGCCTGCTGGCCTCGTTTGGTCCTGGCCCTGGGCTGGCCCTGGGAGGGGGTGCTTGCTCCAGGCCCACAGCCTATTCCTAGTCCACTGGGGGCTCTGACCCCACAGCCCTTCTGGAGCAAAGCTAAACCCCAAGGTGGCCGAGTGGCTCTCCCTTGCTTTATTCTGATTATAAAAATGATAAGAGTTTTTTGTAAAAAGTCAAGCAATTCAGAAAAGTAAAAATCATCTCAATTCTACTACTGTTAATATTTTGGTGAGCAACCCTCTCTATCTACACACACACACACACACACACACACACACACAGGTAAAGTGACAAAATCTTTACTAGCCATGTTGTTCTGTAGCCTTTTAAAAAAAATGAGCTGAGCTGTCATTTAAGAGACATACAATGCCGAGTGCTGTGCCTTATGGCATGGCCCTTCCTGCAGCCCACAAGGGACCTGGGGTCCCAGGCTGGGCAGCAGGGTGGCATGGATTTACAGCAAAGGGGTAGGACTCTGTTCGGCTTCTCAAAAACATGCTGTGGATGACTTTCTAGGTCAATAAGCAGAGCATTCATCACATGCTCTTAAATATAAAAAATAAATTAGCACAGAGTTGGCATTTTTTTGTGGGGTGTTGGTGTGGTCTTTGCAGATTTACTTGCCAAGCTCGGAGGAGGCAACGTGGGCTGGACAGAACCCTCACGCGCACACGCATGCATACCCCACACATCGCAAGAGATCCTGGGCCCCAGGGGGGCTGCACTGGGGCCTGGACCAGGGGCTCCCAAATTGACCCCTCCGGCAACAAAGCGTCCTCCTACCTGGAAAGGGCCAGGACTGTCGGTCTGCCTGATGTGGGATCGCTATCTCTCGGGGATGTCTTCAAAGCATGTCAACAGCCCCTGTCCCTGCCCCATGTCCCCTCCTTGGCCAGTGGGATCTGTCGACTCCTGTCACCTTGCTACCCTGAGAGCTGCTACTTCTCTTGCTGGATGAGCAAGAGCCTCCTGCCTGTCTGCTGGCGTCCGGCCTCACTCACTCCAATCCTTTTCTGACTCTGGGGTCAGAGTAATTTTTCGAAGGCAAATTGGATCACGTCTCTCTGGCTTCAGAGCCTTCCCTGGGGACAGGTCCCACTCCTCAGCCAGGACCATCTGGGATGGCTTTTCCACCTCCCGCAGCCCGTCCTTAACCCTGGGGAGGTCCCCTCTCAGGCCAAGCTCCATCACACCTCCAGCCTTTACCCCTGCGGTTCCCTGGGGTGTCCTTCTCGTGTTCTGAATTCCTACTCATTCTCCAAGGCTCAAACTTCATTTCCTGTGCCCTCTGGACTGGATTAGGTCTCCCCTGGGGGCTCCCGCAGCACCCCCACACCCCAATGCTGCTTCTCCTCTCCTTCCCCCGGGGTGAGCGATCGCTGTTTCCCTCCCTGACTGTGACCTCGCCGAGTGCCAGGGCCATGCCTGGGTCTCTGTGTTTGGCCCAGCAAACATTTGTGGGACATCTGACCAGAGGTGCTGGCAACCAGCTCGGGCGGCAGGGCCAGCGGCTACGTTTACCGTGCAGATGAGAAGTTGAGGCTCAGAAAGGCCACAGAGCTTGCAAAGGTCACCCAGCGAGTGCGAAGGAAGCAGGACCGCTGGGCTGGGAACCGGGACCAGGCGGTGACAAGTGGATGGCGGTCCCCCGTGGTGGGGCACGTGTGGCCTGCACGTGGTAGGCTCGTGGGGCTGGCGTGGGAGGCCTGCTCTCGCAGTAACTGTCAAACCACGGCCACCGCAGAGGTTGATGCTTCCGTCTTGAGGTTAGCAGGGATCCCTGCTCCCCAGGTCACGAGAGGCTTGGGGGCCCCTTGCTGGGGAGGAAGCTCCAGGGTGCTAGCCGTGAGAGGGACTCTGGCCGCAGGTCTCGTTTCTCAAACACGCCTCCTTCCAGGCTGGGGTTTCAGACTTGTCCCGAGAGCAGTGAAGGTCACCGGATCTGGATGTCCAGTCACCTGCCCTGTGGAGGGGGACGCAAGGACCTGTGTGCTCTGTTCCCACACAGAGCTGGGCAGGGGCCGAGGCCCGACCTCTGTGGGAGCTTAAGGCTCCTGGCAGAGGCTGAATACGTGGGACCAGGACAGGCCGTGTGTGTGGGACCCACAGGGATAGACAGAGGCCCCCTGAGTAGGCTGAGGGGCCATCCAGGCTACTGATGCTCACCAAACTCTCTGTGGGATGCTGGAACCACGCAGTCAAGCTGTGATGACACCAAAACCCCATCCCCCACACCTGCAGGCAGTAGGGACACGGCCTCAGGCCCTCCTCCCTGGTTGGGAAATGCCTCCCTTCCTCAGAACCACTTGGTTGTGTGGACTCAAGTTCAGGCATCCGGCTAGCCTCTTGTCCTGTCCTCTGTCCTCTGCCCCGCAACCAGAACAGGGGCCCAGCAGCCCACTCTAACCTCTATGGGATTCGGTTTCCTTCTTCCTTCTTCTCTTGCCAACATGGAACATGGGTCTGGCTGAGGAAAGCCGGTCTGGGGGTGGGGAGAACAGGAGAGTGAGTGTTTTTTAAAAGGCAGGAGCTTTCTAAAGGCCAAGGGTACTTGTCTTAGTAGCTCTGGTGGTGTCTGGCACAACTGTGGAAATTGAGCCCTTGACTCCTAGCAAATGGGGGCTGGGCCCATGGCCTGGAGCACCTAGCAGGGGCCGGTAGAGGCTTGGGTCCCCCGAGCACGTCCCACCAGCCTGCTTCTCCAAATCCTGTTTGTGATGCCACGTGGGGGACGTGATTTCTGCCTTGAGTCAGAAGTGACTGCTGGAGCCTCCTGGGGACTCCACCCTGGCCTCCACTAAAGGCCTTAGGGGCCATTGTCCCTCTGCTCAGGGGCCTCTGTCAGGATGGGGGCACAGGCTTGGGTGAGATTCACCCCTGCCACCAACCCAGGCTGCTGCTCAGAGCAGGAGAGCCAGGGTGGGGACTCTGGGAGCCTCCCAAGCACAGGGTGGGCCTTAGGGGCTCAGAGCAGCTCCAAGCTGTAGGAGGAGAAGCAGTTTCTTAAGAAGAGCAAGAGGGCCTGGATCACAGCCTCCACTTCCTCTTCTGGATAAAAAACCACAGCTGGGGCTTTGGCTGGAAAAATGGGGTTGGGAGAGGAGGTTGGATTGTTCAGGGAAAGAGCATAGACCTGGATTCCTTATAATTTATCTTCTAAACTGGAGCACTTTCAAGAATGAAAGGGAGCTGTCTTAATTATTACACCTGGGCAGCAGATGCAAACTGAGATGTATGTTACCCTAATTACCACCATTTCCTAGCTGTGTGGATTTGGGCAATTACATAACCTTTCTGAACTCTAGTTTCTGCATAAAAAAAGACTGATATGTGCCTGTTTCCCAGGGCTGGTGGAAGGATTAAAGAAGTGAATTACTGTGTGTGAAAATGCCTGAACAGCCCTCAGCATAGACTGGGCTCTCCATGTTTGCTCTCTTCCAGTGAGATAGTGGGTTCCCTGTCCCTGGAGATAAGCAAGGACTTGTCAGTTCTCTGGAGCAAGTTCTCATGGTGGGAGAGGGGCTGGGGAAGGTATGTATATAGCTGGAGAGTCAGATTCTAATCCTTCCTGTGCCCTCCAGAGGGGTGATGGTGAGGGTGGGAGAGCCCGAGCCCCCACCCTCAGGCCTACCTGTACCTGGGGAGGGTGGGCCAGTGAAGGGTCCTAGGCTGGAGCTCCTTCGTGGATTTGTCCCCACCCCTCCTCCCAGGTGGTGGTGATTTCGGCGCTCATGGAGGACCCCTACCAGCGCCCAGCCTGGATTGGCTTCGCTATGACCATCTCTGTCTTCAGCTGCCAGAGGTCCCAGTTTTGGTTCAGGGAAAGTCCGTGTGCTTCTGTCCTCCTAAGATGGCGCTGTATGGATACAGTTGCATTCTCTGGGAGCTGGAGGCTGAACTGAAGGAGGCTGCTTGCATTTTCTGTGGCTGCTCCTGGTTACTGAGAAATTGAACAGACACTGCTCCAACCCAACTTTTTTTTTTTTAATTAATTATTTTTGGCTGCACTGGGTCTTTGTTGCTGTGTGCGGGCTTTCTCTAGTTGCAGCAAGTGGGGGCTACTCTTTTGTTGCGGTGCGTGGGCTTCTCATTGTGGTAGCTTCTCTTGTTGCGGAGCACGGGCTCTAAGCACGCGGGCTCAGTAGCTGTGGCTCGCGGGCTCCAGAGCACAGGCTCAGTAGTTGTGGCGCATGGGCTTAGCTGCTCCACTGCATGTGGGATCTTCCCGGACCAGGGCTCGAACCCGTGTCCCCTGCATTGGCAGGCGGATTCTTAACCACTGTGCCACCAGGGAAGCCCCGCAACCCAACATTTTTAAAGAGGTGGGAATGGGGCCTGCCTGACCCCGGGCTACCCTAAGGTCTCCAGGCTTCAGGTTCCTGCAGCGAGTTCCTCTTCAGTGCTTGGTGAAAGGCGTAGGTGACAGGGGTGGGGGTGGTGCTGGCCCTGCTCACAGACTCTGCGTTCCATCCTGGGGCTCCCACTGCACTGCCTTTGCCTGTCCTCCCCATTGCTCTGGGAGCCCCTGGAGGCAGAGTGGGCACTGCCGAGGGCACAGCTAGCTCCAGAGTCCGGGCAGAAGAGGGGCTCAGTAAAGGAATGAATAAACGAGTGAGGTCAGAGCCGGGAAGTGACCTGAGGTCTGTGGCATCAGCTCTGTGCAGAGGCTACCCACTCTGTCCCCAAAGCCAGAGCTGCTGAAGGTAGAAGGGTGTGACCTCCTGCCAGACACCCTCGTGCACTGCCAGCTCTCCAAGGCGACCTCAGGCCAGCGACATTATCCCAGCAGCCTCGACTACTGGCTACTTTGCCCTCCATCTCCTCTCCTCACCCCAAGAAGGTTCTTCTGGCCACTTGAGTCAGAGCTTGCCGGAAAGATGGTTCCTGAAAATGTCAGCTCTTGAAGGCATCTGGAGGTTAACAGTGCATGGCCCTCAGCAGACTCCTGTCTGGCCAGTCTCTTGCATTAAACGAGGGACCAAGGGCCCAGGTGGAGGTCGAGGAGGCAAGAGGTAGGCGTGCAGCTACAAGGGCGGCCCCTAGGGGTGGGTGCAGGGTCTGCCTCAGCACCGTCTCCAGGCCAAGGCCACAGACTTCCAGCCAACTCCGTCTTCCAACACCTTTGGCCCAGGCAATGTCTCCTCAGCTCTACCCTCTTGACGGAGGTCAAGGAGAGAAGTGGGACACCAAACAGGTGTCACCAAGGTTGCATGACAGCTAAGAAAAGATGTCTCCAAAAATGAGGGACTGGAAGTCCGAAAAGAGGTGCCAAAACACTATGAGACTTGCTGGCTCATTAGCTGATTCAGGGAGGGGTCTTGAAAAGTAAGGCTTCCCTGATGCTAAAGGACGTCACCAGCATTTAATACATTCTTAACATTTGACCCTGTTCTTGTGGACCCCAGATTCGGAATATCATCTAAGTGCTGACAATCTGCTAGGCAAGAGAATGGCAACTCATTGTTCTAATTGGTACTTTTAATGAGGGAGATGGAGCATTTTTCACATATTTGTGGGCTGTTTGCATTTCCTTTTCTGAGAACAGCCTAGTCACATCCTTTGTTCATTTTTCTACTAGGTTGTCTTTTTTTTCTTAATGATTTATAGATACTCTTTGTATATTATGGATATTAATCCTTTGCCATATATTTTTTCCCTTTTTCCTCTGTCATTTATGTTTTAATTTTGTTTACGTTGTCTTCTACAAAAAATTTTACAGTTTCATGCTGTCCCATGCAAATCTTTTTCTTTGGCTTCTGTGTTTCATGATGTTGTACTTAAAATTTCTCTCACTGAGATGATTCAGCTGCTGCTTCAGATGTTCTGAGAAACGACGGCCACAACACTTGCAGTGGCAGCAAATCATGCATGCGTTTCAAAAGAAAATGTTTATTTTAAAAATAAGAACTGTCACCCCAAGCACTTATTTAAATATTAATAGATATGGATAAAAATTACAAATGGTATTATGAAACTAACAGCTTTATATTCACAGATGGTCAGATGCTGACAAACAACAACTAAGATCTATGTACACTGAGATGAGATTTGGTTGTTATGAAAATGCATATGAAGGCTTAAGAAACGGCCTATTTACAGGCTTTGGTGGAGCCATAATCCCCAATTTTCTACTGACTCCTGATGCCGTTTGAGAGCCATGCAAAGATGAACTGGGTCCAAATATGCTGGAGGGTTTAGCTTTAGAAGGTATCCTTCTGCATGTGCTGGACCCCCTAAAATGCGACAAAGAAAAGAAAATTAAAATGTCAAATAAAACCAAAAGTGAACAGTTTTCTTTCTCTTAACCTGCATGCAGCTATATAATCCATGATTTTCCTTGGTGTTCCATGTCTCTGCATTTTCTGCCTATAATGGCCCTGGATGGGGTCAGTTTCCTTTACAATTCAAGGAGTAAATGACCGTCACCGTTTACACCAATTTGTCCTACGTTTGTCCTCCTAAAACGTCAAGGATTCTGTGACTTGAGCCCAACCCCATGTGCCTTCTCTCTACCCTTTCACAGACCCCTCCCTCTCCCACGCCTCCCTCCAGGCATCTGAGCTGAGATCCATGCTCCCATCTACTCCGACCACAGAAAGGAAGTGAGAATACCTTGTTTTAAGGCCTCAATGCCCAGACAATAGACACTGTGGAATTACTGTGCTCCCACAGTCCAGAGGAAGGGGGCTTTGTGGGTGGGTGGAGACAGAGCAGAGCAGAGCAGAGAAGAGCAGAGCGAGCCTCCTCCTGCAGAGGGGAAGGCTGCAGATGTGGTTCCCCGGGCCCGCAGCAGCGGGGGCCTGGCACATCTCTGTCAGGGGGGCCTTGCTCGCTCGTCTACATTCCAAGATCTGCCTGTTCTCACCTCCCACTCACTGCCTTTAAAAAAGGGTGAGGGCTTCCCTGGTGGCGCAGTGGTTGAGTGTCCACATGCTGATGCAGGGGACACAGGTTCGTGCCCCGGTCTGGGAAGATCCCACATGCCGCGGAGCGGCTAGGCCTGTGAGCCATGGCCGCTGAGCCTGCGCATCCGGAGCCTGTGCTCCACAACAGGAGAGGCCACAACAGTGAGAGGCCCATGTACCGCAAAAAAATAAAATAAAAATAAAAAATAAGAAAGGGTGAGAGGCCCCTGCCACAGCCTATTACAAAGTCCTTCCAGCACCTCACTTCCCCCACTGATCTGAAGATAACAGCTTTTTCTCTCCGCTGAAAATAAATGGTAAAAAAAAAAAATCACAGGGTCAGCATGTTAGCCTTTCCCTAAACGAGTATTTCCCGCCCCATTGTAACCAGGCTGAATTCATGCCTGGTGTTAATTCCCTACCATCAGGCACACAAGTGGCCTCCGATCTGATCTCTGAATTTAGGGGCCTGTGTATGAGGGCCACCAGTCTGCTAATGACATTTTGGTGGGGCTGAGGGAAGAGTGGTTTTTTAAAAACTCTTGCTCGAGGGCAATTTTACTGCAGAACTGGCAAAGATGTGCTAAACCAGCAGAGAAGCAGCCTTAAATTTCCCTATGCTGATTTCCTGCTGAGATATTAAGTCCCCAGCAAAAACCTGCTGTTTATGTTGATTTGCAGAATGAATCTGCCTTCAGCAGCCTCTATTTCACCAGAGTCATCCATTTTACTCCCACTCAGAGCTCAGAACACAACCAGTTCATTGCGTGTTCTTCTGAAGATGTGAAACTCTGAGGGTAGGGTGGGGTGTTAAGGGTTCTGGCAAAGAGCCACGTTTATTTTGTGGCTGTGTGGATCCTCAGCTAGGTGAGCAGCCTGGACACATGGGAAGCCACCTTGCAGAGTGGTTCAGTGGAAACGAGGATAACGGGGCACAGATACCAAGAGGCTGCTACAGGGTAAAGCAAAGTTACACTACTTCCTGGTTTTAGCCAGTAGGGACTAGAAAATAATCCCACCTTAAACACACGGGCTAATTAAAAACTAGCATCAAAAGCGGTACTGGGGCTTCCCTGGTGGCGCAGCGGTTGAGAGTCCACCTGCCGATGCAGGGGACACGGGTTCGTGCCCGGGTCCGGGAAGATCCCACATGCCGTGGAGCGGCTGGGCCCGTGAGCCATGGCTGCTGAGCCTGCGCGTCCGGAGCCTGTGCTCCGCAACGGGAGTAGGCCACGACAGTGAGAGGCCCGCATACCGCAAGAAACAGAAACAGAAACAAAAACAAAAGTGGTACTGGCTTTTGGACAAATATGAGTTTTACTACTTACTAGCTTAGGTTCTAGGCCATAGGGCAAAGTGCTTCCATCTTATCAACAAAAGTTGTGAAAACAATAAGAGAGCCAATGGTTTACTCTGTTCTAACTAGCAACAATGAGGAGATCATGATGGGTTTTCAGGAATCTCCGTGGACCACGTGCAACAGTGAAAGTGCTCCAGGCAGGCCTGGGTGAGCCAGTGTCCAGTCCTACCTGTGAGACTGGTACCAGGCTGGGGACAGCTTCACGTAAACCTTCCCCAGGGGAAGCTTCAGGAAGCCTCAGCTTTCTCATGATAAATCCCAGGGAGTTGGACAGAGGCCTTTTAAGGTCTTCTACTCTGTGTGAGTGCCTGAGGAAATGAGTATTTCCCAAAATGGGGGAATAAATGAAGAAAATAAGAAAATGTCCCTACTGAAGAGCGTCTGCAGGTCACTTGCACACTAAAAACCACAAAAATTATTATTCGGCCATAAAAATGAATGAAATCTGGCCATTTGTGACAACATTGATGGACCTCGAGGGCACTATGCTAACTGAAATAAGTCAAGGACAAATACTGTATGAACTCTCTTACATGTGGAACCTAAATATATATATATATACATATATATAAACCATGTTTGTAGATGCGAGAACATATTGGTGGTTGCAAGAGGTTGGAGTGGGGTGGGTGTAGGATAAATGGGTAAAGTTTTTTTTTTTATTCTTTTAAAAGTTTAAATAGGGGCTTCCCTGGTGGCACAGTGGTTGAGAATCTGCCTGCCAATGCAGGGGACGCGGGTTCGAGCCCTGGTCTGGGAAGATCCCACATGCCGCAGAGCAACTGGGCCCATGAGCCACAATTACTGAGCCTGCGCATCTGAAGCCTGTGTTCCGCAACAAGAGAGGCCGTGATAGTGAGAGGCCCGCGCACCGCAATGAAGAGTGGTCCCTGCTTGCCACAACTAGAGAAAGCCCTCGCACAGAAATGAAGACCCAACACAGCCATAAATAAATAAAATTAAAAAAAAAAAAAAGTTTAAATGGAATTAAAATAAATAAATAAAACCCACAAAATTAAACTAATATTTACTAATGCCTTTAATTTCTGTACCCCAACAGAAGGATTAGCACATACAAGATGTCTGTTTATGGACTTAACAAGGAAATAACAATTTGGTAACATCTGCCTTCCTTTCTTTTCCCCCACTCAATTTTCGGTCTTTATTACCCAGAAGGAAAAGAGGTAGAAAAACTGAAAAAGAAAAACACAACAGGGCTTCCCTGGTGGCGCAGTGGTTGAGAGTCCGCCTGCCGATGCAGGGGACACGGGTTCGTGCCCCGGTCCGGGAAGATCCCACATGCCGTGGAGCGGCTGGGCCCGTGAGCCATGGCCGCTGAGCCTGCGCGTCCAGTGTGCTCCGCAACGGGAGAGGCCACAACAGTGATAGGTCCGCGTACCGCAAAAAAAAACACAAAAAAACAAAAAAAACCACAACAGCTTGCACAAGTTTCCTGAGGACTTGTTCCCTTTTCCTGTAAGCATTTCTGTTACAATACATAAATGCTTAGGGCCACATTCTCCAGACTGATGGGGTGGTCACAACCCTACCAGACCTTACCTACAAGGCAAGGGCAGAGCATGTCCTTGCAGAAAACAGGAAAAAAGGGCTGTCAGAAGCAGTGTGATTATGAAGAAATAAGACGCTGCCCGGATTGTCACCAGGACCTTACAGTAGTGCTATCTTTGTTCCGCCTTGGTAAGCAGAGAGCACCCAAAGTGGATGCAACACAGCTTAGGAGCCAGGCAGATGTAGGAAAGGGAAGATGGCGGGGCTGGACTGACCTCTTGGGGTTCCTGCTGTGGCCTCTTCTCTGCTACCCTGCAAAGCTTGGGAGGCTGGCTCTCCCAGGTGTTACTGAATGGCAGGGAGTGTGCAGAGCCTCCGGGTGGAGGCCCTGCAGATTCTGCAGCAATAGAAGCGGTGTGGCAAGTATTGGCGAAAGCATAAGGGTGATGAGAAAACAAAACCCTTTGTTGGGACTTCCCTGGTGGCACAGTGGTTAAGAATCCTCCTGTCAATGCAGGGGACACAGGTTCAATCCCCGGTCCGGGAAGATCCCACATGCCGCGGAGCAACTAAGCCCATGCGCCACAACTACGGAGCCTGCGCCCTAGAGCCTATGAGCCACAACTACTGAGCCCACGTGCCACAACTACTGAAGCCCGTGTGCCTAGAGCCTGTGCTCCACAACAAGAGAAGCCACTGCAATGAGAAGCCTGTGCACTGCAACAAAGAGTAGCTCCCACTCGCCGCCAACTAGAGAAAGCCCGTGCATAGCAACGAAGACCCAACGCAGCCAAAAATATATATATAAATAAAAAGAAACTTTAAAAAAACAAACCCCCCTCTGTTTATTCAGCTAGTATATGATTTACAGTATTATAGGTGGAAAATTCACTTAAGAGCAACTGGCAGAAAAAAAAAAGTTTTTTTCCTAAGGTAATGTCAAAATTGGAGAAGTTTTTGCAAACTAGAAAACTTTGATCATCAACCTAGGAGTAGATATCTTAAAAATCTGAAACAAATGTTTTTGTTTGGGATCAGACCTTAATCCTCACTCCACAAACGGGAGAGGCAACATTTAACAATGGCAATGGCTTACTTTAATAAATGCTTCAAAGCAAATCAGAGCAGCTGTACTTTTATATTTTTCTCCCTTCTACCCTACATTGCAGAAAAGGTGGCAGAACTTACCCTTTTGTCTTGGAACCACCGAAACCAGTTTTTCTCCTCTTAGACCTTTGGGAGGCTGGCATCCTTTTCCTCTTTCTTTCATTTTTGGTTTTATTTGCAAAGTAGTGAGAAGATATGGGTGTTTCCTCATCCAGCTCCTCAGGGGCATTTCTTCCAGTGCCTCTGCTGCTGGAGGGGCTTCTCCGTGAGGAATCGTCCTCAGCTACAAATGGACAATGCAGACATTTACCCGTGATGCCATTCTGATCCAAGTGTGGTTACAGTCTACGCGGAGATACACAGCACAGGGGTGCAGTTCAGCCAAAGCCCAGCTGCTTTCCTGTAGCATCTTGCCATTTGGATTCAAACACCTCACAAGAACTGAGCACTTCTTTTATTTCGCAAAGCCCCAAAGTAGTCAATGGCAATTTATTTTTAAAGTAAGGGGTTCAGAGTTCATTAAGAAAACGTGTGATGCTCTTTAACTTAACCAGAGACGTCAGGTTTTATTAGCTCACATTCTGTAGCCCACGTCCCTGTTATTGTTTGGGCAATTAATCCTGTTAAGTTCTTTGAAAAGTATAAAGTGCTAAACAAAAGACAATTTTATTTATAGTTCTACACATGCTGAAAAAATAAGTCCAACATAAGGAAAACATAACTATGTCCTGCACCTCATCTTTGGGCGATAGTTACTTAGTAAATGGCTGTCAGAAAATTCTAGACCACATTTTACTCTTCTTCGCATAATAGTTGTGAACATTTCACATACTATGCAGGAAATGGGTCTGTATGAAAGCACACATTTGCAAA
Organism: Neophocaena asiaeorientalis asiaeorientalis; assembly: GCF_003031525.2. Lineage (NCBI taxonomy): Eukaryota > Metazoa > Chordata > Mammalia > Artiodactyla > Phocoenidae > Neophocaena > Neophocaena asiaeorientalis. Next base: position 1,529,960 of record NW_020175400.1, on the reverse strand, counting down.
GAAGATGGTAATTTCCATAGGTATTTGCAACCCAAGGCACACCCAAAGCACGAAATCTCCTTCTAGGTTAACAGTGACCAGGTCTTCATTTTCTGAAGATATTTCCTGGCTGGTCTGGTTCACCCTCAGGCTACCCTACCTTACTGCATGGTAGGAAGGGCACACAGGCAGACAGTGCAGCTCGGGTGAAGTGTGCTGTCATCCCAGCTGGGGGACTTTGAGGAAATGAAAAGGCCTCACCACTTTTCCCCTCTAAAATGGGTGTTGGGGAATATCCAGCGAGGTCCAGTGGTTAGGACTGGGCTCTCTCACTGCAGTGGGCCTGGGTTCAATCCCTGGTCAGGGAACTAAGCTCCCGCAAGCCATGTGGCGTGGCCAAAAATAAATAAATAAATTAAAAAAAATAAAAATAAATAAAAAAACAAAATAAAATCAGTGTTATAAGGATTGAATGACACAGAATAGGCAAAGCTCTTGGCTCTGTCCTCCCTCAATAAGTGGGAGTGATCATGACCACACTGTGGGCTGTTTTTGCAGAGCAGCCCTACCTTACGTGGGCAAAAATCCCTATCCAAACAAGTTACTATACTAAACAAACATTAAGTTCCCACTAAGAGGTGAATGTATTTGAAGTAAGGATTTATGGAATAATTACCATACAGAGGAATTAACGAAAACCTGACTCTTCGGCGTTTTGTCAATGGATAAAACACGACCGTGGAGAGACAGAATGTGAAATGCATGCTCACTCATGTCTCATCCTGCTACTCTGAGAAGGACCCCTCCCGTGGTCCATTACAGAAACAGGGAAACATTTCACTTGGCTAGTCTGCATATGGCAATACGCTGGAGGAGGGCACCCGACTCCTGCATCTGTATCTCCCACAACGAAATTTTTCTTTGTTCTCGATTTTTCCCTGCGTCCATGCTTTCTATAGCTCAGTGTTGAGCTTCATAATTAGAGGTGCTACATGACAGGCTACCAGCAACCTTTGGGAACGTCCACTAATGATGTACTCACTCGGGCATATTCTTTCAGTGGCTAATAACAATAAGATTCTCCAGTAGTCCAATTACATGTTCATTTTCCCAAAACATTTAAACTCCACTCTTAAACTTTAGACATGATTGTCAGAAAACACTTCCCGTCCTCAGACATAGAAACTGAAAAACAAAGAGGCTATGTGTGGCTTGCCGAGGATTACAGAGTGAGATGGTGGCAGATATGTGATCTGCACCCAGGGTTCCAGATTCCTCAGGCACTTGCCTTAACAGAACAAGCAACTCCTGGGCCCAAAGGTCGTCCTCTGGGTCCTGTTAGCAAGTTCAGTAACGGGTCTCCCCTGGGGGACCTGAGCACTGGTGTCCTCTAAGAGGTGCCTGGCACACCACTGGGGTCTCCTCTGAGAACCTGGATGTTAGTGTGACAAGGTGTAGGGACCATTAACACAAGCCAGAAACCACATGATTCTAATCCAGTGAGATGCATCGTTTAACATTAAAAGAGGCTTTCAGAAAACCCATATTTGGCTGTATACTGAACCTGGTAATGTCCACTCAGAATATTTCTGTAATATTGGAATCACTTCTGCACCATATTTTTCCAGTTTGTCTTCAGTAACACCATCAATTTGAAGCAAAACCTCAGGATCAGACGATAAAGATTCTGTGCATGGGCATAAAATTAGAAATTTGAATTACCACCCAGAGAAAACCCACTGAATTTATGCTCATTCAGCACATGTTTGTTAAGTGCCAACTAACTGCAGAGCACCGGGTACATGGGCTGATTTTCTAAAAGGCAGTTAAATGCCGACAGAGGCAGCGCACAGGCCCAGAGGGCAGGAGCCTGTGGTCCAATCCCAGCAGCAAAGGTGCGTGGAGTCAGGGCCGAGAATGGGAGGGAGCACGGGATATGGGGGTAAGCGGAGTGGGGGTTCCTGGGCAGTGTGCCCGAGAGGTAACTGGACTTTGCTCTTGGCCCACTGTTCTCACAACCAAGACTTGTCTAGCTACAAGTATGGTGATGCTTGTTTGCAGAAAAGGCCCACATCTGTATTTCCAGCTCTGACTTCTCCCCTGCACTCCACATTTGTATACCCTACTCAGTAAGGCCTTAACTGAATTCTTACTTCCCCCCAACCCAAACCTGTTCTTCAGGTCTTTCTGCACGTGGGTGAAGCAAGTACTCTGCCTTTAACAAGTAGGCCATTAAGAGTCTTCTGCGTAGGGCTTCCCTGGTGGTGCAGTGGTTAAGAATCCGCCTGCCAATGCAGGGCACAAGGGTTCAAGCCCTGATCCAGGAAGATCCCACATGCTGCGAAGCAACTAAGCCCGTGCCTCACGACTACTGAGCTTGCGCTCTACAGCCTGTGAACCACAACTACTGAGCCCACATGCTACAACTACTGAAGCCTGTGCACCTAGAGCCCGTGCTCCTCAAGAGAAGCCACTGCAAAGAGAAGCCCACGCACAACTGAGTAGCCCCCCCTCGCCACAACTAGAGAAAGCCCGTGCACAGAACAAAGACCCAACGCAGCCAAAAATAAAATAAATTTTTTTAAAAAAGAGTCTTCTGCGTAGAGAAGGCACAACAGTCTTATAGCTAGACAAGCCTGTTATTTTAAAGATCACTCTGGCTGCTGTACATGGGAAATGGATTGTAAGGGAAAGAGGGGAAACCAGAGCCTGGTGGAAGCCACCACAGGTGCGAGAGAGGACGCTGTGAACTAGCGGGTAGTAGTGAAGACAGAGAGAAGAAATAGATTCGGACATGTTTTGGAGGCTGGGTCTGTAGGATTTATTGATGCACTGGCTATGGGCAGTGAGGCAGTAATAATTCCCTTGTATCTGAGTTGAGTAAAGGGTGGATTTCAAATCCGTGATTGTAACATCATTTCTACGTTTAGAGGAAAAGAACAGACCTGTGGGACAGACCAGGAGGTTTATGGAAAGGGTTACTGGAAGATAAAGTGGGGGAGTCCCAGATCCCTGGGACTTCCCTGGTGGTCCAGTAATTAAGACCCCACGCTTCCACTGCAGGGGGTGTGGGTTCAATCCCTGGTCGAGGAACTAAGATCCTGTATGCTGTGAGGGTGCGGCCAAAAAATATAAATAAATAAAATAAAAAGAAATGCAGATTCCTGATAGAATTTGTACCTTATCTGGAGAGCTGTTGGAATTTTAGCCAAGTATTTAGAAGATTAAAATGAATATCATGTTCACATCTGGAGATAAGGAGACCAGTTAGGAAACTTCACTAATAGCCTAGGAACAAAATACTACATTTCATGGTTTCTAAGATATACTTTTTTTTTTGCGTTTTGGCATTCCTGAGGTCAAGAGGTGCCTTACAAGTGCTGACGACCAAATGGCAGCTGTGCTGTCACTGCCTCCACATGTGAGATCTCAGTCATAGCTATCAGTGCTGCCGGCATGCCGACAGCGCCACTGCAGTGCTGGTTCCTCACGTGTTGAATTGAACTGCACATGAAATGTGTTAGAAAAGACTAGATTGTGATTAGCACTGAGAAAATGATTGTGCATGCAGAAAAGCTCAGAAACGGAGTAATGGGGGATAAATTTGGCATTAACAAAGCAAATTGTATGTCCTGGAGGAAATGACAATTCCACAGTTTCTTGCAAGAAAGAACCAAGTGCTTTTACATGACCTGAAGTAGATGAAGCAGTGTTACATTTGTGTTACTGAGAGACGTGCAGCCTCCCGCGGACACTTTCTGGTATCATCAAGAAAGTGTCACCATCAAATCAGAACGGGTGACAAGGATTTTGATTAAAATTTTGGGGAACAGAGTGGAGCATGCTAAAAAGGCTGTGTCACTAACGTTCCTGATGACATGAGGGAAAACAAAGACATGGACAACTGACTCAAAAAATAATTCAGAAGAGTCAGGTTTTGAATGTGAATTTTTACAAGTACTTAAATCAATCTACTTTGATTGTATGCATTTTCCATATATGCACAGTTATATATGATAAAAATCTAAATAAAGTAAAAACAACTCTTTCAATAAAAGCACTGTGTCACAGTTTAATTAGTAGAATTTTTTCTTTTTCAATAATCCATAAAATAACCATGTGGCATTTTAGAGTTGATGAAATACTGTAATGACCTATGGTGGCAGGAGTGGGAATGGAAGAGAGAGAAGTGATGATTATAAGCTTTTATGAAGGAAGAGGGTGGAAGGAAATGTACACTAGTCAGTCAACCATGTGGCCAACTTATTTTCCAGGGACTCTACTATTAGAATTCTGGGTTGAGCTGTCTGAAGCCACGGAAATAACTCACGTCAGCAAGGATTTATCAAAAAATACTTAGACACAGCAGTGTGCTAGATCCGGATTCAGAGAAGCATAAAACAAAATCTCTTTTCAAAAGGAACTCAGCTCCGCATTGCAAAGACACGTACACACATAGTTAAACATCATAAGGCAGGCAAATAAGGCACACAAATTCATTAAGTGACATCTGGTGTTAGCGATTAGAATTATCCACATCCTAACATGCAGCATTAGACTGAAGTATAAGATTGAAATGATACCATATGTCTGAATAACAAAGTACTGTGTATATCTTTTTTTTTTTTACTTTTTTTTTTACTGTGTATATCTTAAAAAATATATTTTATCTCAAGAATGAGTTTAAACTGTTTTTTCTGAGCTTTCAATTCAGAGATCAAAAAGACTGAGATATATTAATGCTCTTGATAAGTTCCTTAGCAAGATTAACTTTTAGCCTATTAACTTATGCCATGCAACAGAAGACTCACACACACCAACCTGCAAGCTTCTTGAGAGTGACAGTATTAAAAATATTAAAGTAATGGACACCAAAAACTTTTCCCAGAGATTTGCAGACTTCCGTAAGCTCTCCAAGACATTTCTTAACCATCTCTTCCCTCTGAGATACCTTTGTCACTAAAGCTTTTTGTTTTTTCACACTGCTGGAATTTTCCGTTTCCATAAAGTCTACCTTTGTGAGAGAAAATGAGAGCACAGGAATGAGTGAATGCACATAGAGGCTTTATTTAATGCTTAATTACATTTTTTGGGGGTACTTCTGTTATGCCAGGTAGATAGTAAGTCCCTCGGGAACGGGGCTGTATATTCTCCATCTTTATATTTCCCATGCCAGCACAGACTAGCTTTCTGATAAATGTTTATTTAATGAATATACGATGATTTAATGATCTGACAACCAACCCACTCAATTCATTTTGACAGGTGTTACATTACTTGGGTTCAATTTTAAGATCTCTTTCTAAATTAAGAAGAATAGAATATGTTCATATAGGACAGTATATATAAATTCAGTATCCATAAGCTTTGGAAAAGACACTTGAGTTCACAGTAAAATAGTTCTGTCTACTCATTGTGAGATAATAAAATACCATACCTTTAAATGCCCATTTAGTACATGTTGGGCTTTATTTCCAGGCATCACATATGCAATTGGTTGATCATTGGCATTGATATATAAGTCTTCATCCAAAATCCTGTCAAGTATCAGCTTTTTAAAAAGTCTTTCAGCATTGTGTCTTGAATAAGTGGATCCCTTTCCAAATATTCCTGACTGAATTTTTGCACTCTTACTCCCTGGTAAGAAGGTAAGAGAAATTAGATTAGTAAATGTAGGTATACCATAACTCTAACAGAAGAGGCTAAAAAAGCCATTTATGGACAGGTCTGGGTAAATGAGATAGCTAAGCTCTTCCGCAGGAAAAACCATGGCACAAATAGACACTTGTTTCCATGAAGTAAGAATATTTGAGTAGAATGCTAAAATAATTGTATGTACTTCTCTTCATCTTTTTATAACGTGCATTGGCCAAAAACAGCAGCAAAATTAAGTTTATCATTTTAGCATGTTGCATGTACAGCTTATAAAATTATATTAGAGCAAACAAATCAAAGACAGTTCATATAAACCCTAATAGCTTCATATCACTGTTGCAGAACACTCCACAAGGCTGTATACTTCCCTCCTCCTCCCACTGACTGAGAGTCCCACCCACAGCTGGATCCTTGGTTTCACATCCACGCTGCACTAATGACTAATGTTTTCATCATAAACACAATTTAAAAAATTTTATTACTTTTTTGGCTGCATTGGGTCTTCGTTGCTGCGTGTGGGCTTTCTCTAGTTGTAGCAAGTGGGGGCTACTCTTCCTTGTGGTGTGTAGGCTTCTCATTGCAGTGACTTTTCCTGTTGCGGAGCACAGGTTCTAGGCGCATGGGCTTCAGGAGTTGTGTGGCACGTGGGCTCAGCAGTTGTGGCTCGCGGGCTCTAGAGCGCAGGCTCAGTACTTGTGGAGCACGAGCTTAGCTGCTCCGCAGCATGTGGGATCCTCCCGGACCAGGGCTCGACAAGTGTATTCTTAACCACTGTGCCACCAGGAAAGCCTCACAATTTTATTATAACAATCTACTTAAGAAGGCTTGTGACACTGATTATAATCAGAATTAACAATTACTTTGTAAAGCTTTAGCTCTATTTTAAGAGTTCCAAATAATTACATTATTGTAAATTTCAGATGGCTTCTGGTCATAGATGCTGAATGATTCAAGTTTTTCCTTCTTCAAGTGATTTGTATCCCTGAAATGTCACAGTCCTGGGGCAGGACTACTGCTCTGATAATGGGCTGGCTGATGTGGACCAACCCTAATGCTGAGAATAACTAAGAAATCTGGACGAAACATAAACAATTTTCTTAAAAAACACCTAAGAGCTAATGAGCAACTGAAGAATGTGTCAGAAAAATGTCTGACTTAGCAATGTACATGAAAGGTACAAACAGAGATGTAGATGAGGGTGTATTTAAAAGGCTATCACATCACTATTTACAATAGAACAATATGTCCTAAAATAAAACTATTTAAATATATTTCATCAATATGATAAAATATAAATTAAAAACTACTTAAGAATAAAAAAATAAGAAAATGCTTATATCTTGTTATATAAAAATGACACAAACTATACATACAATATGATAAATATGTGATTGTGGGCAAACACACATTAAAACATTAGCAGTTTTTTTTGGAGTTATTTGTATTTTTCGGTTTTCTACAATATTATAATGTAGAATGATCATGTATCATTCTTATAACAAATTATTTTATCTGCAGCCCCTTGTACCCCCAAAAGAGTCCAAACTAGGAGAAGGCAAGAATCCAGAATGGGAAGACCAGCATTAAAAGTTGCTTTGTCCTGAGAAATGTACAGATCCAGGAGACACAGCTGAGAAACTGAACAAACCATCTTCCTACTCCAATCTAGGCTACTAATTTTTTAATTGCTTTATAGATTTTTAATTAAAGTAATACATGTACATAGGAAAAAAATACAATATAGCACAGGCGGGTTTATAATTAAAAGGAACATTTCTCTGTTCCACCCTTCCCCTCCCTAGTCTCACTCTTCTCCAAGGGAATCACTTTTTTTAAAATTTTAATTTAATTTTTTTATTTTTAATTTTTTTTGGCTGCGCCTTGCAGCATGTGGGATCTTAGTTCCCTGATCTCTGGTCGAACCCGCACCCCCTGCAGTGGAAGCACAGTCTTAACCACTGGATCGCCAGGGAAGTTCCGTAATAGTTCCTTTAATCTCTTTTTTTTTTTTTTTTTTTTGCGGTACGCGTACGCGGGCCTCTCAGTGTTGTGACCTCTCCCGTTGCGGAGCACAAGCTCCGGACGCGCAGGCTCAGCGGCCATGGCTCACGGGCCCAGCCGCTCCACGGCATGTGGGATCTTCCTGGACCAGAGCACGAACCCGTGTCCTGCATCGGCAGGCGGACCCTCAACCACTGTGCCACCAGGGAAGCCCCCGGCAATCACTTTTTAAATAGCTTCTTTTCAGCTCTTCTGGTGGTTACCTCTGCATGGAACCCATACTCTTGCTGTCATGCCACTGGCCAGAATCACCACCTGACATTTATTTATTGACCCTTCACAATGAAAGATGAGGCTTTATCTCATTTATACCACCCCCTTCACTTTACCCTGCCCTGAATTTTGCTTGTTACATAATACTGGTTCATCTATGGGTTTTTGGGGTAACTTTAGAGTGTCTGACCACTCTCCCTCCCCATTATGTAGGAGGCTACCAGCACCCCAAGCTGTCCATATACTCCCCTTTTATTTTTATTTATTTATTTAAAAAAATTAACTTATTTTTGGCTGCGTTGGGTCTTCATTGCTGTGCACGGGCTTTCTCTAGGTGTGGAGAGCAGGGGCTACTCTTTGGTGCAGTGCGTGGGCTTCTCATTGCGGTGGCTTCTCTTGTTGCGGAGTGCAGGCTCTAGGCACGCAGGCTTCAGTAGCTGTGGCATGTGGGCTCAGTAATTGTGGCTTGGAGGCTCTAGAGCGCAAGCTCAGTAGTTGTGGCGCACGGGCTTAGCTGCTCCGCAGCATGTGGGATCTTCCTGGACCAGGGCTCAAACCCGTGTCCCCTGCACTGGCAGGTGGATTCTTAACCACTGTGCCACCAGGGCAGTCCCCCCTTTTATTTTTATTTATTGCACTTTTATTTTTACATCATCAAGATTAACGTCTATATCCTGCCCTGTTCTCTAACCATGTTTTTAAGTCTATACATTGATTCTATTGCAGCTAATCAGCAACATTTATATTACAACAAGCTTCCTTCCCCACTTAGAACTCATGACTCTTGTGCAACTCTAAGGAGGATGTTCACTGTATTCAGACAAACGGATTATGTTTTTGGCATATTTTATTAATTACTCAAAATCATGCAGCCATTTCCTTTGTTTTCTATTTGACCTTGGCTCTTTTTTTTTTTTTGGTGGTATGTGGGCCTCTCACTGTTGTGGCCTCTCCTGTTGCAGAGCACAGGCTCTGGACGCGCAGGCTCAGCGGCCATGGCTCACGGGCCCAGCTGCTCCGCGGCATGTGGGATCTTCCCGGACTGGGGCACGAACCCACGTCCCCTGCATCGGCAGGCAGACTCTCAACCACTGCGCCACCAGGGAAGCCCTGCTGTGGGCCATTTTTAAAGTCTTTATTTAATTTGTTACAATATTGCTTCTGTATTTTATGTTTCCGTTTTTTGGCCCTGAGGCATGTGGGATCTTAGGTCCCAGACTAGGGATTGAACCCGCACCCCCTACATTGGAAGGCGAAGTCTTAACCACTGGACTGCCTGGGAAGTCCCTCCCCAGGAGTTTCTAAGTGCCTTTCTCCTTTTGTTGTTGAGAAGTAACATTTGTGTCCTTTACTGTCATCAATAAAAAAATTCATTTCTTGTTCTTTCTCTATATTGCTTGGGACTTATTTTTCCCGACTTTCTGTTACAATTTGTACAGACTGCTTACTGGACCTGCTGCATAGCTGTGACTCTGGGATTTCTTCTCACTGGACCCATGGGTCAGCTCCTCTGTTTATGGTATACATGATATCACCTTCTTTGCCTTCTAGTCTCCAGGGCTACTGACATTAATCTGATGTCTGTTTGGTTTTGGTTTGCTTTTTCTTTCCAAAGCTTTCTGGAGTATTTCTGAAGGGGTCCAGAACATGCCACAGTGGCATAAAAATTATTTTGAGCAGAAGGTACTTGAATTTCTGAAATCCATCTGCCAAAAAGCAGAGACTCCCAAAAGAACTCAGTTGTCTTAAATCCCCTCCCCAGGAGCAACCAGAGAAAACTGACTCTTATCATTGGAGATGAGAAGTCTCCATACAACACCTAAACAGACACTGTCACAAAAACTGCCACGTCTCCCCGCTATCTTTCTCCTAAGGGCCCATTTATCTTTCCCTCAAATCATTTGTTTCCTCCTAACCCTTCTCCCGCCTCTACTTCCCCTATTAAAATGGTACACCAGCCTCAAATTCTAATTGCCCCTTTGAGTCACATTTTCTATGAACTCCCACACATACGTGATTAAATCTGTCTTTTCTCTTGCTAATGTCCCCAACAACTAAATATAACAGAGTGGAGAAAAAGTTTTTCTTCCCTAACATCTCGTTACTCTTGGCATTCTTTTTTTTTTTTTTGCGGTACGTGGGCCTCTCACTGTTGTGGCCTCTCCTGTTGTGGAGCACAGGCTCCGGACGCGCAGGCTCAGCGGCCATGGCTCGCGGGCCCAGCCACTCCACGGCACGTGGGATCCTCCCAGACTGGGGCAGGAACCCGCATCCCCTGCATCGGCAGGCGGACTCTCAACCACTGCGCCACCAGGGAAGCCCCACTCTTGGTATTCTTAAATTTCATCTTATAAAGCATCTTATTTAGCATTAAGTGGGCATATTTAAGAAAAATTTTGGCCACGCTGCGTGGCTTGTGGGATCTTAGCTCCCTGACCAGGGACTGAACCCAGGCCACAGCAGTGAAAACACTGAATCCTAGCCACTAGACCACCAGGGAACTCCCCAAGTGGGCATTTTAATTAAGGGTTTTTTTCTTTTCCATTCTGGGAAATTTTCTTTTATCATTGGTTTGATAATTCCCTCTCTCTACTTTCTATTTCAAAATTTTATTTGTCAGATTTTACATCTCCTAAGAATTGATCTATATTTTGTCTCTCACATTTTCCATATAGCCTTTTGCTCAGGTCTTAAGGAAATTTTCTTGACTTTATCTTCCAACCTTTCCACTAAATTTACTTGCATCAATCATTTAAAAATTTTAACAGCTCTTTCTCTATTTTCTGTAACATTCTATTATTATTTAAGTCTTTATGAAGATACTAATCAGGAGTTTCCCCTCCCATATCCCCAAAGCTATTGCTTATTTTCTAAATTATCTCTATCCCCAGGGTCAAATACGCTACTTATTTGGTCTTTCGCTTTTTTCTTTTTGGCTGCACCTCATGGCTCACAGGATCTTAATTCCCAGACCAGGGATCAAACCCTCGCCCCTTGCAGTGGAAGTGGGGAGTCCTAACCACTGGACAGCCAGGGAAGTCCCTTGGTCTTCCTCTTGACTTTTTTTTTTTTTAAAGATTATTTATTTATGGCTGCATCAGGTCTTAGTTACAGTGAACGGGCTCTTTGTTCAGTGTACGGGTTTCTCTCTAGTTGTGGCACGTGGGCTCAGTAGCTGTGGTGCGTGGGCTTGGCTGCCCCGCAGCATGTGGGATCTTAGTTCCCTGACCAGGGATTGAACTGGCGTCCCATGCATTGCAATATGGATTCTTAACCACTGGACCACCAGGGAAGTCCCCTTGATTGTCTATTTATATTTAGTCTTTAGGGACCAGGTTAAACTTTTTAGGTGGATTTCTTGTTATTTTATATCTAGGTCTATTTCCCCTCAAATTCCTCCCCTGAATGGGGATATCTAGTTACCAGGTTTGCTTTAGGGTAAGTGGGCTGGGTGGCCCCCAAATGCCACTTAGGGGTGCTGGCTCCCAGCTCAGATGTCTCCCTACTCCTCAAGCAGTTTATCTTTGTTCTAGAATCAACTGCAGGCTGCTATTCCATGCAGTTCTTTTGTGAGCAGACTTTCTTTTAACCGTCCCCTCCTATTTTTGGCTCCTCTGCTTTTACTCCCACTCCCCAGGCCTCTGAGCTTCCAAGTCTGAGTCAGCCTGGTGATAATGGGGTTCTACCTGGTTGACAGCCCCTCTGCTGTAACTTTCTCTACATTTATTATGCATTGTGATTTACTGCATTTCATTCCATTTTTCAATATGCTTCCATCCATTTCGTCAAAGATTTTTAAAACCTCTAATCTGATGATGGTCTCTTTCTGGTTTTCTATGCTGTTATGGATTTAATCCTCATTTTATTTCCTTGCTACTATTTTAATGGGGCCTCAAGTGAAAAAAGAAGACAGATACTTATGCTCATGCTGCCATCCTGAACTGGAAGTCAGTCAATGGGTAATTCTCCAGGGAAGTTATATTCCATTCACTCAGATGAAATTGTATAAACTTTATTATTTTCTTTTTTGTTTGTGGAAACTCAGTGACTTACATAAATTCTATAAAAATAATTGGTAATAATTCATAAAAACTGTTTTTCTTTTATTACTCAAAAAGGTTTTATTCTAAAACTCTTAGCTTCTATAAGAATACAGAAGAGATTTTTTTCTATGTACTTGCAATGAATTCTTTAGAGGTTCAACTTTTTTTTTTTTTTGGCTGTGCCGTGCAGCTTGTGGGATCTTAGTTCCCTGACCAGGGACTGAACCTGCGCCCCCTGCAGTGGAAGTGCAGAGTCCTAATCACTGGACCACTAGGAAATTCCCTAAATGTTCCATTTTAATCGATGTAACTCAAACAATAAAGCAGATGACTTACCCAAGAAAATGTCGACCAGCATATTCATAGTAAATCTCCCAGAAGGACCTACATGTTTTACATTTCTTGTTCCTTGTGATGAACTGTGTTCTTGAACAAATCTTACAATATTTTTTACATCATCAGTCACATCTCTTGTCTTATAATTCTATGAATAAAAAGAGATTACCTTTTGCTATAATTAAGATACTGATACCTAGATCGCTAGGATTTAATACTAACTGTAACAGTCCCACAATAAACCATTTCCAGACTAAAACCAAGACCAAAAACCAAGGAAGTTTCAAATGTTCATTCTTTTCTAAGTTCTTATATTAACCTTATGTCTAGAATAATTAGCACTCTATTATATCTATTTCATTTCTGTTTCACAGACAGTTACCTGAGAGCACTCTGTGGGTAGAAATATTCTTTTTCTTTCAAAACCCTTCATACCTCTTTTGGTCACTTACTGGATGGTGACCTTTAGGGATGAAAAACATTGTCCAACCATGCAGATGTATGAGTTCTGATCTCTTTTGGGTCTTTGGTGCCACAGTCAATCCTTTTTATCATCTCCGGTCAGTTCCCTTTCTCATTCCCCTCAGTTGTCTCCAAACTCTGCCTACCATTACTATATGGTCTTTTGCTATTGTCTATCCTAGTTCTCTAACTCAATACTAAGCACCTGCTGTTCTCAAAAGCTGCATCGTGCTTCTGTGCCTCTGTATATGTAGTTCCTCTACCTTCTAATCCTTGTTCATCCACTACAGTCCTGAAGACAAATAGGTTTCTTGTCCTATACTAACAATTGGTAGTGATTCTGAGGCTCTATCTGGCATCATCATGAAAGAGTGCCCCATTACTCTCTCCAACATCATTCCTGCCTTAATTCTTGGTGACTAGTGTACAGAGATGATCCTCCCACACCTTGGCCTTTGGCAACTTGATCTCCTATACTCCAGTGATCCTGTCCTCCACATATGTCAGCCCCTCACTCCCATGCTCACACCCACTACCTAGCCTTACTAGTATCAGCAACCCTTTTGTTCTCCGACCGCTGCCTCCTGCCTTTCTAACTCACGACATCTAGTTTCTGACTCCAGCAATCCACTGGGACAGCCTATCCATTGATCCTCGTCCTCAGATGTTCAGCTTCAACTCCAGAGCCGATCATTATAACATAACCTTTCATATACCTTCAACTCCCCTGCCCTTGGGTCACACTGTTTGACAAAACACATGAGATCCAGTTCTCCACCATTCCATGCCTACAGCTGTGTAGCTCAACTTGGCAGGAGAAACACACACAACTATGCTGACTGTTTTCACTTTCAGTACAGGGCCACAAACCTCAAGTGGATCCTTAACGCTGCCAGGTAATCAATGTCTATCTTAGTCTATCTCTCCCCCATTCTCTTAGAATAGGAGTCAGCAAATTACGGCCCATGAGCTGTATACCTGTTTTTGTAAATCAAATTTTATTGGAACACAACTATGGAAGAATCGGTGTATTTATTGTAATTTATGTCTGCTTTTGGGCTAAAATAGCAGAATTGAGTAGTTGTGACAGAGACTGCCCATAAAGCCTGAAATGTTGGGTTGGCCAAAAAGTTCGTTTGGGTTTTTCCAAATAAGATCTTATGGAAACCCGAATGAACTTTTTGGCCAAGCCAATATTTACCACCCTCTGGCCCTTTAAGATAAAGTTTGCTGACCCCGGCTTAGATGACAATTTCACACTTTCTCCTTTCTCTTCAATCCCCATTCTTGTCCTGTCAGATGACTACCTTGCTTCCTACTTTGCTGAGGAAACAAACAATTGGAAGAGAGCTTTCAAAACTTCCTTCACTACATCCATCCCCAGCACCCGCCCCGCATTTTCTCTTCTTTCTTGCTGTTATTATAGACAAACTACCCAAGCTCCTGTCTAAGCCAGTCTTTGTCCTTCTGCACTAGCTCCCAAGCCCCCTTGCTTACTCAGGGACACTGCTTCAGCAATTCTTCCCCCTCCTCACACATCAATTTCCATCCTCCGTAGGTACGTTCCTATCAGCACACAAATATATTATTTCTCCTGTCTCTTCTTGACTCCACTTCCCCTGGCAGCTACGGTTTCATTTCTCTGTTCATCCTTGAAGCAAAACTTGAAAGAATTCCCCATATGCACTGCCTCCAATTTTGCCCCTCTCCACTGAAACTGGTCAAGTCCAGGTCCCATATTTCTGCGGTGCTAAACCCAACGGTGACGTCTCGGTCCTTATTGTACTTGGCTCGGCAGCAGCAGGTAACTAGGGAGCGCTCCCTCCTCCCTGATGCACTCCTACGCTTAGTTGCCTTGGTCTTCCTCCTACCTCACTTGTTCTATTTCCTGGTCTCCTTTCCTAGTTCTTCCTCTTCTCCTCAACCTCTTCAAGTCTCAGGGCTCAGTTTTTGGTTTTCTTCTCTTCTGTCTATAAACTTATACCCGTGAAGATTTCATCTGCTTTCATGACTTCAAATTCAACTATATGTCAACCACTCCCAGAGTTATGGTATCACCAGCCTCTCTTCAGAATTGCTAGATCCAAGACATATCTAACTCACTACACCCCAGACCAAACCCCTGATCTTCCCTGCCAGCCTTCCCCAAACGTCTCAGCTGAGGGCTGCTCCACTCTTCCAGTTTCTCAGCCCTCCAGGCACCGTTCTGACTGGCCTGCCGTCTCCCCCTGGGCAGGCACTACCTCTCAAAGGCACAGGCACGCCCCCCACCTCAGGGCCTCTGGTCTTGGCTTTAGCCAAGAACATCCGTATTTGAGAGCTACTCAGCTAACTCCTTTCTTCAAGTCTTCACTCAGGTCTCATCTTTGCAGTAAGACTTCCCTGGGCCACTGCATCCTGCACCCCATTCATCATTCCTGACTCCTTACACTGCTGTACTTTTCATCAAAGTTCTTTCCTCTTAACATGTACTTATAACGTATAGTCTTTATTCAGCCTCCCTCTGTTAGAATGTAAGCTCCACAAGAGTAGGGATCTTTATATTTTGTTCAGTGATGTATCCCAAACTCCTAGAACATTGCCTATCACAAAGCAGGCATTCAACAAATATTTGTTGAATGAGTGAACTGATTAGCAATGTCTACAGAGTGGGGTGTGGTGGGTTGAGATGGCCATAAATCCACAGATTCCACCCCAAGAGAGAGTAAATCACCCTCTGCTTGGCTAGCGCTGCCTACGGTATCACAGTGATATGAACACATACATGTCTGTCTCCCCTCCTGTCTGTGAATTGGCTATATCATGTTCCTATGTGAATCCCAGCACCTTGCACAGATATTTCAAATAATATATCAACTGTGAAAATGCTCTGTATGGGGCTTCCCTGGTGGCGCAGTGGTTGAGAGTCCGCCTGCCGATGCAGGGGACACGGGTTCGTGCCCCGGTCTGGGAAGATCCCACGTGCCGCGGAGCAGCTAGGCCCATGAGCTATGGCCGCTGAGCCTGCGCGTCCAGAGCCTGTGCTCCAACCACTCCCAAAAAAAAAAAAAAAAAAAAAAGCTCTGTAAACTGTGAAGTACAATAGACATTAAAACATAGAATTACCATGATAGGTACAATACAGTACCTAACAATTGAATTTAACAACCTCCCAAAGTTATTTTTAGGACAGATGATAGCAAATGCATCCTGAAGCTATTGCCCTTACTCTTTACAGTTTTTTAAAAACCAGTTTACAGAGTAATCCAATTGATCTGAATTCAAACACATAGTACACTAGTTACAACCCTTTTGAGAATGAAGATGTTTAAATATAGAGTTGAATGTAAAATATTCTACCTGCCCATGTTGGATCTTTTTGGGTATTTATTGGGATCCTCCCGGATCAGGGCACAAACCCGCGTCCCCTGCATTGGCAGGCAGACTCTCAACCACTGTGCCACTAGGGAAGCCCCAGTATATATTTTTAACAGGCTTCTAGTTCTACGGATATTCCACAGAAATACTATTAAAATGTTTCTATTCCCAATTAACATGGGGAGGAAGCCACCGTCCCCTTGTTAAAATCCCTAAAGCCCACTTACTGCAATCTAACTTGTATCTAACTTTTCTAAATTAAGAGAAGAAGAAAAAAAAATCTTGGCAAGTTCCTCATCACAAAGAATTTAAAACTTTCTTATTTTACCTTTGTTTTACAGCAATTATCACAAGAAACATCTGGGTATTTCTTACAAAAATAAGGATTAAATTCATTTTCGCCAAAGTAAGCCAAAAGCTGTATTCTCCTGCATTCTGTTATATTTTCACAGTAATGTACCATACTATACAAATTATTGAAGTGAGTCTCTTTCGTATGATGGTTTCCGTCTTTTTCCACTAAAAGAGATGAAGAACATAGTAAACATACTTATTAGAGTAGAAAAATAGAAAAGAATATCACAGAAATATTTAGAATAGGTTCATATAACTTTAAATATTAAATGAAATAAAATTATTCATAGCACTATATATCAACATGACATGAATCTATGTAATTAACTGAATATTTATGTTCATCTTCAAGATTGTAGTTTTGCAGGAATAAACATAGGTTGTCAGGAGTAGCTGAAAAAATTTTGCAACTCTTCATTATTCCCAACAATAAATATCTGAATTATATTTACTATATTTATCAGACAAGGATGTACTGAACCCAGCATCCAAAGCAAGCAGAGCATGGAGCCACGGCAGTGGGCTGTGCATCTCCCTGAGTATCCGGGATCAAAGTGGTTAAGCCAGTGGTTCTGAAACTATGTACCAAGGACCCCCCAGGGCTGGGGCGGGTGCTGCAATGAACTCACAGGGGTGCTGGCAGGTGTTTTAAATTTAAGGGAAACACAGCAATACCTGGCATCTGTTGAACACCACACAAGCAACTAGTTGGAGGTAGTTTATGATGTGCTACTTTCCTTCTAATGACATTGTGAAGCTGAAATTTTGGCAGTTGCTATGATAAAAATAAGTACCTCCAAAAAATCAATGTGAAACAGGAAATGAGGGTGGCAGTGTCCAATCTGATTCCAAGGTCTGAGAACAACATGTACATACTTTTCATTTGTAAGCAATTGTTGTTAGTTAAAAATGAAATAAAATTTTTTTTTCTGGTTTATGAGTATTACTTTTTTCAAATGGTTGCTAAGTATTTAGCATTTAAATACTTACTAAATTATTTGGACCTAACTTAATATAGGTTCTGCTTAAAAACACAAATGGACACACTAAGTTTAAAAGTTTCATTTTTGCACTGAGAATTATCTTGTTATAGTGCAAGAGACATGGAATTTGCAATCAGATGAACCTGGATTCCATCAGGGCTCTGCCACTTACCTAGCTCTGTATCTCATTTTCCTCTTCTGTAAAACGAGGAGAATAATAGTAGTATCTTTTAGGGTTGTTGTGAAGATTAAATGAAGTGATATACGTAAAGCATTTAAGACAGCAGCATATAGTAAGTGGTAAGGAAACTTCATCATTATCACTACCCTTCCCCTTACCGCTGCTGCTGCTCTTGGGGGCCAAGTTACAAAACCTTTCTGAAGCTCACTTTTCTCATGGGACTATCTCAAAAGCTAGTGGTTACAAGCAAATAAGGTGAACATTACTTGGCACAGAGCTTGGTAAGTGCCATTTCCCGTGCTCAGTATCTCTACCAGAGTTCATTCAAAAGTGGTCTCAAAACAGGCAATTTTACTTATTTATCTATTAGAAGGGGACTGGTTCAATAAACATGGAATACCATACTATGGAACTCTATGTAGTCAAGCTATGTGTACTAGTTGGAGTCATAATTACACCCTAGTGTTGACTGGAAAAAAAATCAGGTCAACATATACATATTAAAAAGGCACATTTATATAATAACTATAAATAGAGTATAACCTTTAAAAATTGTGAATCACTACGTTGTACACCTGAAACTTATATAATACTGTAAATCAACTACATCTTAGGGGAAAAAAAAGCACATATAATGGAATCGCATTTATATTGTAAAAAACCCTGCATTTGGGAAAGGTAAATATCAAATATAAGATATTGCCTAACTCCAATGAAGAGGTAAAGGGATGAGATAGGAGAGGGCTATGTAGGGGTTTTATTTCCTAACCTGGACAGTGGTACGTGACAGTTCATTATTTTTTTCCATTTTACCTTTCTGCATGCTTGAAATATACCAGGATGCATGCAGAAATTGGGCCTGGAAGGATACAAAGGAAATCAGTAACTGGAGTTATTTCTTAGGGCAGGACTGTATATGAGGCATGATTTGGAAAGTTTTCAGTCCTCAACACATCTGTATCATTTGAATTTTACATAACAAGCATGTAATACTTTTATCGTAAACATGAATTAAAATAAAACTTCCATATCTATCTAAGTGCCTCTATTTTAAGGAAAACTGGACCCAAAACACCACAACTGCAGGGGTAGATGACAAAAAAGAGACTGAGGAGGACAGCATGTGTCCCCGATGGAGCTCAGCTTACTTAGTATAAGCCTCTTCAGTCTGGTCACATCGTGGTAGGTATAGAAGAGCAGGCAGTGAGAGATTTCCCCATCTCTTCCAGCTCTGCCAGATTCTTGGTAGTAACCCTCCACGGATTTAGGGAGGGATGCATGGATCACAAATCGCACATCAGGTTTGTCAATCCCCATTCCAAATGCAATGGTCGCACAGATAACCTGATGTAAAAGCAAAAGCCTATTAGGCTCATAATGCATTTAAAGGAACATTTTTTAAATCAATCAATTAATTAATTTTTGGCTGCATTAGGTCTTCGTTGCTGCGCACGGGCTTCTTTAGTTGCATTGAGCGGGGGCTACTCTTCGTTGTGGTGCATGGGCTTCTCATTGTGGTGGCTTCTCTTGTTGCGGAGCACGGGCTCTAGGCGCACGGGCTTCAGTAGTTGTGGCTCACGGGCTCTAGAGCACAGGCTCAGTAGTTGTGGCGCATGGGCTTAGTTGCTCCGCAGCATGTGGGATCTTCCCAGATCAGGGCTCAAACCCATGTCCCCTGCACTGGCAGGCGGATTCTTAACCACTGTGCCACCAGGGAAGCCCTAAAGGAACATTTTAATAATAGATGCTTCTAGAAGCTTTATCTTCTATCTTTCTTTAAAATGTACTCTATATAAGAGTCTAATATCTTAACTTGGTTCCATTATTTAGCATGACGAATATGAGATTTTCATATTGATAATTTGCAGTTCTATTCAGACCCAGGAAAGTAAAGAGAAGCTCGGTGTGGCAGGCACTTGCTTGTGTGATTTGGGGCTATCACCAAGGGAGCCAGGATCAGCAGCAGTCGCCTCCTGATGTGTTACCACTGCTTGCTTTCGTATGTTGTTTTTTTTTGTGATATGCGGGCCTCCCACCGCTGCGGTCTTCCCCGCCGCGGAGCACAGGTTCCGGACGTGCAGGCTCAGTGGCCATGGCTCATGGGCCCAGCCGCTCCACAGCATGTGGGATCCTCCCGGACCGGGGCATGAACCTGTGTCCCCTGCACCGGCAGGCAGACTCCCAACCACTGCGCCACCAGGGAAGCCCTCTCCTATGTTTTTGATATGGAGGTGTGGGGGTGTAGCTCACCCAGCCATGATACCCCTGTTGCCTCGGTAACTGTGTTTCTCAGGAGCTCTGGTTGTTCCCAGGGCTTGGGCTTTTAGAGGTCACTGCTGCTAGATTTTCCAATGACTCAGGAACAGTGGCGTTCTCACCTGCTCCAGGTGAGAACTTACTATCTGTTTTTCCAGTGGTAGCAAGTGATCACACACCAGCTCCTTTTATTCATCAGCTAATTTCAGAGTCAAAACTTGTGAAAACTGTATTGGAACTCGTGGGCAAAAGTCTGAGAGTTGCTTATACTTGGGAAGAAAAAAGGCTGGAGACCATGGATCTTGGTCTATGCAAATTACTCAGTGGAAGCAAGGTGATAGGTAAATTTCAGGAGCTTGATATATCAGTTTTTAGTAAAAAATCTCTTTCAAGCCTATCCATTTCAGTGGCAAATTTAGGACCTATAACCCAGCCAAAAATATTATATCTCCAGGCAAAATTACATTATACAAATAAAGCTGCAATGCTTTTTTTACCACCTAAAAAAATGAATTGCTACTTCAAAAATAGTATTTCAAAAGCAACTGGACGATCTGGCAGCCAGACTGAGGCTAATGACATGATTTCAGTAACTGTAAGTACCACAGCTAGGAACTGCACGCCATGGATGGCAGACGGGGGGTGCTCATCAACGCTGGAGATGCTGGTGGCCTGTACTTTAGGTCAGCCATCCGTCTAAATTTATGGCACTGCTATCAAAGGCAAATCTCCTTGGAAAGAGAAAGTCTACTGTAGTCTCTAGAGGTGGGAGAGCAGGTGGAGAGGCTGTAAAGCAAGGTGTGTCAGCCCACAGGCGCACAGGTTTCCAAGAAGCCTGGGTGCATCTCCCAAGGTCGGGTGAGCACAGGGCTGTGAGGGAGGCTGCAGGCTCATGAGGTGACTATGATACCAATGCCTTCTGAGACTCTTTACTTCTTATAACTGGGAACACTGGCTTTGTGGAGTTGTTAATTCCTTCTTTATTTCTGTGTTGCTTTTAAAACTTCAGGCTAGGGACTTCCCTGGTGGTACAGTGGTTAAGAACGCGCCTGTCTACGCAGCCCTGGTCCGGGAAGATCCCACATGCCGCAGAGCAACTAAGCCCATGCGCCACAACTACTGAGCCCATGTGTCACAACTATTGAAGCCTGCACTCTCAACCACTGTGCCACCAGGGAAGCCCAATCATCAGTGTTATTTTTTTTTTTTTTTTTTTTTTTTTTACCGGGGCACGAACCCGTGTCCCCTGCATCGGCAGGCGGACTCGCAACCACTGCGCCACCAGGGAAGCCCATCAGTGTTATTTTTAATAGTAAATAGCTTAAATGTCCTGAGAGCATGATTGGTTACATTATGGTACATCCCTGCCATTAAAAAATGGTTTATGAAGAAATTTTTAATTATATGAAAATATTCGAATGTTAATGATGGATAAATGTAGGGGAAAATATAATTCAAAAGTGTGTAATCTCGGGATTCCCTGGTGGCGCAGTGGTTAAGAATCCGCCTGCCAATGCAGGTGACACGGGTTTGAGCCCCGGTCCAGGAAGATCCCACATGCCGCGGAGCGGCTGGGCCGGTGAGCCATGGCCGCTGAGCCTGCGTGTCCGGAGCCTGTGCTCCACAACGGGAGAGGCCACAACAGTGAGAGGCCCACATACCGCAAAAAAACAAAAACAAAAACAAAACACTGATGTAAATTCCACACCCATGTTTCAGATTTGAGGCTCTTAAATATGGTCTACCACATTGTTTTCCAGAAAGGCTCTCACGAGTACTACAGGAAATCGTCTCTGACAACATTGTCCCCGACAGTTAATAAAAGTTTGCTAATACAAGAGGTAAACATGATCTCACTGTTTTAAATTTTAATTCCTTTATTAGCAAAATTGCATTTAAAAAATTTGTATTTAGCCCTCTGTAGTTCCTCCTTTCCAACAGTTTCTTGATAGCCTTGAGTAATTTACTGTTTGAGAAATGTTTTTCTTCTCACATTTTTACAAGCTCTTCATTATGTTTTATTTGAGGAAGCTATAGTTCCCATTTTGCTGTTGCCTTTAATTTTTTTCTACAGATATAGAAGTGTTTAGTTGTTTAGGTTTTTAATCATTTCTAGCAATTACTTCCTTTGGGGCTGTTTTTAAGCTTAGGTTCTCTTTCACTCAGCGTGCATACATTTAAAAATATCTGTACCTTTATTTACCTATAATAAACTTTGATATGAGGACTCAGAACAATTCTCCCCATCAGGTAACCAGTACCACTAGTTGAAAAATCTTCCTTTCCTAATTAATTTTGAATGCCTTCCTTATCATATGTTTTTACCTGTTTTCCAGTCTATTTCTGGATTTCTGTTCCATTGATCTTTAATGTATTGCAAAGCCAGTGTTTGTGTGTTATTATTTTCTTGCCAAATTCTTTTGGTTATTTTCACTTGAATATTCTTCCAGGCAAACTTTGGGAAAAGTTTATCAAAGGAAGAAAACACTGCAATTGTGATTAGCTACATATTAATTTGGGAAGAATGCCTTCTAGTTATGTCAGTGAAAATAAACCAGTATTTTACATATCTGAAAAAGCCTTTCTATTGTTTCTGACATAAATGACAATGAGCTGGCGTGAAACTCTTAAGTCCCAGCCTTCCCTCTTCTGATTCTGGAGATAGTTCGCTTCTGTTTTTTTAATTTAGTGTAACTGTCTCAGGAATGTCTATTACTCGTTCTTTTTTTTTTTAATTTTATTTATTGATTGATTGATTTTGGGCTGCATTGGGTCTTCGTTGCCGTGTGCAGGCTTTTTCTAGTTGCAGCGAGTGAGGTCTACACTTCATTGCGGTGCGTGGGTTTCTCATTGCAGTGGCTTCTCTTATTGTGGAGCATGGGCTCTAGCACGCGGGCTTCAGTAGTTGCAGCATGTGGGCTCAGCAGTTGTGGCTCACAGGCTCTAGAGCGCAGGCTCGCTATTTGTGGTGCACGGGCTTAGTTGGTCCGCGGCATGTGGGATATTCCCGGACCAGGGATTGAACCCGTGTCCCCTGCA
The DNA here is from genome assembly GCF_003031525.2 of Neophocaena asiaeorientalis asiaeorientalis. Taxonomy (NCBI): domain Eukaryota; kingdom Metazoa; phylum Chordata; class Mammalia; order Artiodactyla; family Phocoenidae; genus Neophocaena; species Neophocaena asiaeorientalis. Next base: position 1,507,041 of record NW_020175400.1, on the reverse strand, counting down.
TTGGCAGGCGGACTCTTAAGCACTGCGCCACCAGGGAAGTACCTCTCATTCTTTGTTGAGTAACCTATTTTTTTATCTTCATGAATACAATTTCTTATAACTGTAAATCAAACAAAATGTTCTGAACTATGTCTACATGTAAGTTTTTCCCCAGTGATCTTGAGATAACTCTTAAATTTGTTACATATTTGTTATGTATTTATTTATAATACCTTTGACTACTCTATTGATCTCAACTATCTCTATTTCTTTTTTGGGTATACTTATTATTCTTAGGCTGAACCCCTACTCTCCCAGTTACCAATAATTTTTTTGTTTTTTTCTGTTCAATTTTCATATGTTTTTTTTCCCTTCACATTCTCAAGTTATTCACTACATAACTGATTCAAACGTCTGCATTGAATTGAACCATTTGTGTCCTGATATATAATTCTATTTGTTTTATTTTTCTTGTATTTTCCTATCTGGATAAACTGACTTTTTATTTATCCCTTCATCTCAGCCTCTTCACAACATCTTCTTATGGCAAACTGTTTCTAGTTCATATAAGTCAAGTCTTCTTAAATTTTTCTGAGGATATTAAGCTGATATCCTCTAAGATTTCCTTTTGTTTTCCCTCAGGAAATAATTTTGGGAGATACTTTTCCTTCTGAATCTTCACAGTAATGATTTCTTTTTTTGTGAGCTGAAAACTTCATAGGCTACAAAAAAATTATTAGTCATTCTCCTCAAATTCATCCTTGTACGTAGAGAGATCTATCCAAGTTTCATATTTGCCACAGTATGGGATGCCCTAGAATGTTCTTGCTTCCTTCTTGATCTACTTGGGTGATAAATTTATCCTCTCAGAAGTAGATGCTCAACATCATTAGTTATTAGGGAATGCAAACAAAAATCACAACGAGATACCACTTTACATACACTAGGATGGATATAGTAAAAAAAAAGACAATGATAAGTGTTGGTGAGATGGAGACATGGGAAACTCATACATTGCTGGTAGGAATGCAGAATTTTGTAGCTGCTTTGCAACAGTTTGGCAGTTCCTCAGAAAGTTAAACAGAGTTTCCATATGACTGAGCAATTCCAATCTTACATCTACCCAAGAGAACTGAAAACATGTTCACACAAAAACCTGTATAGAAATGTTCACAGACGCATTATTCACAATAGTCAAAAAGTGGATACAGGGACTTCCCTGGTGGCGCAGTGGTTAAGAACCTGCCTGCCAATGCAGGGGACACGGGTTCGAGCCCTGGTCTGGGAAGATCCCACATGCTGCAGAGCAACTAAGCCAGCGTGCCACAACTACTGAGCCTGCGCTCTAGAGCCCGCGAGCCATAGCTACTGAACCTGCACGCCTAGAGCCTGTGCTCCACGGCAAGAGAAGCCACCACAATAAGAAGCCCGCGCACCGCAATGAAGAATAGCCCCCGCTCGCTGCAACTAGAGAAAGCCCGCACACAGCAACAAAGACGCAATGCAGCCAAAAAAAAGAAAAAAGGAAAAAAAAGTGGATACAACCCAAATGTCTACCAAGTGATGAATGGATAACAAACTGTGGTACTTCCATACAATGGAATATTATCCAGCCACAAAAAGGAGTGACATACTGATACATGCTACAATATGGATAAATCTTGAAAACATGCTAAGTAAGAGAAATCAGTCACAGAGGAACACATATTGTATGATTCCATTTATATGAAATGTCCAGAATAGGAAACTCTATAGAGACAGATTAGTAGTAGTTAATAGATTAGTGGTTGCCAAGGACCGGGTGTTAGGGGAGTGAGGAGTGACTGCTAGTAGATATGGGGTTTCTTTCTGGGATGATGAAATGTTCTGGCATCAGACAGTGGTGACAGTTGCATGACCTTGTGAATGTACTAAACTCCACTGACTTGTAAACTTTGGAAGGGGGAATGGTATGGTATGTGAATTACATCTCAATAAAAAGTTTTTTTGATTTAAGAAAGAAAAAGTGGTTTCCCTGGTGGCGCAGTGGTTAAGAATCCACCTGCCAGTGCAGGGGACATGGGTTCGAGCCCTAGTCCAGGAAGATCCCACATGCCGCGGAGCAACTAAGCCCGTGCGCCATAACTACTGAGCCTGCATTCTACAGCCCGCAAGCCACGACTACTGAGCCTGTGTACCACAACTACTGAGCCCACGTGCCACAACTACTGAAGCCCGTGCACCTAGAGCCCATGCTCCACAACAAGAGAAGCCACCCCAGTGAGAAGCCCAAGCACTGCAACGAAGAGTAGCCTCTGCTCACCACAACTAGAGAAAGCCTGCATGCAGCAATGAAGACCCAATGCAGCCAAAAACAAACAAATAAATAAAATAAATTTTAAAAAAAGAAAGAAAAAGCAATTTTAGATGCCTCAAAAAAGATCAGTTTTTAAATCTGCCTTATTTTGATGTTTACTACCTTTAAGGTGAAAACAATTTTCATCCTACACGTACAAGGTGGCTTATGTACTATAAAATATTGTTTCCTTTGTTTATTTTTAAAAATGTTACCTGGCAGCCATCCTGATTAATCCACTTGTGCTGTACTTCATCTCTGGCAGAGTCACTGAGGCCAGCATGATACGCCAGAGCAGCGAGACCATCTTTCTGTAATGTGTCAGCCACTGTGTCACATTCTCGCCTGGAAAGGCAGTAAATTATCCCTGAGTCATCTGCCAAGAAACCAAACAGTATTGTGAAACAAGGACTTTTAACATAAATAACACAACCTACATTATGTTCTCAGAAATATGTGAATTGTAAACAGAGTTATAGTTTTCTCCATAGTTTTCTTACAGCAGAGGAAAACCACATAGGTAGAATAAGTCAAGCAACGTATCACGTGCACTGGAAATGACAAGATTTAACCTTTAATCCTGTCCCTCCAAATAACTCCTTAGGCAGACGTGGAGGAACCCTGGGCTCTGTTTCACACTTGCTATAAAATGGAAAGGCACTCTTCACAAACTGTAGAAAGCATATGGCAATACCTATCAAGAGCCTTAGAAATGCTCTTTTTTTTTGCGGTACGCGGGCCTTTCAGTGTTGTGGCCTCTCCTGTTGCGGAGCACAGGCTCCCGACGCGCAGGCTCAGCGGCCATGGCTCACAAGCCTAGCCGCTCTGCGGCACGTGGGATCTTCCCGGACCGGGGCATGAACCCGTGTCCCCTGCATCGGCAGGCGGACTCTCAACCACTGTGCCACCAGGGAAGCCCAATGCTCCTAACTTTTGATTCAGTTTCTTTCTAGGAAACAAATCTAGGAAATAAAGTGATCCAAGGACTTATTATATAAGAAGTTTTGTTTGTAATTTTTAAAATTATAAGGGCCAGAAAAATCTTAAGGGCCAGCATTAGGACAATAATTAAGAAAGGAATTTATAAACTAAAACAAATTGCAACTATTAAGTGTTTTCTAAGTTTTTAAAATGACATGAGAAAATGTTTAAAATATAAAACAGGGTAAAGGTAGAAACACTGTAGATACAGTATGTTAATGGAAAGAAAAATGCATACAAAAATTATTGGAAGGAAATAAACCAAAATGGTAACAGTGACTTGTCCTATGGTGAGGCTTGTCTTTTGATTCTTTCTTTTTTTTTGTTGCTTTCTAAATTTTCTTCACTATATTTCTTGCTGTTTGTATGTATGCTATTTTTTAAATCAAAAAATAAAAGGTATTAAAGAAAAAGTCATCTCTCTGTGGCAGAGCCAAAGATACAGATACACACACAAGCTATTATTTATATTAGGTGCCTGGGAGGGGGGGGACTGGAAAAGGAAATTACTGACTTTTTCTTGGTCTATCTCTGCATTGTTTGATTTATTCAAACAAATACGTATACTAATTAAAGAAAATGAAATAGAGATGTTTAACAAAAAAATTCTCCATGGAAAAGTAGAGAAGAGGTTACATGGAAAACTACCATGAATTTCAGAATCTCATTTTAGTTAATATAACTCAAGGGCAGACACACTTGGGAGAAGGCACTAAAACAGAGCTGTGTAATTCATTAACTGATAGAAGCCAGAGGAAAGACAGTGAAACCATGAATTACAATACAGGTGTGTAGGAGGGAGTATTTAATACACTTTTTGTTAGGGTTTATTGTTAACAAACCAAATGAGATTTTATAATTTCCAGAATTGAGAGAGTTGCAATATTCTGCTCTATGAATAGCAAGTTAGTGCTATCATAATGAGAAAAGAAATGTTTAATATGCAATTTTATACATTCAATTGTGGTACTAAAAAGACACTTATTACTTCTAGACATGATTTATCACATGGCTGTACTCACGTGGGTGATGCTTTCTGATCCATTCTAAGCAATCAAATGCCACCTTTTTTGGTTTTTTGGGTAACACGTAGTATTTTAGATTATGTCTGTTGAAGCTCATGCTAAACCTAAAAAAAGTTGCAAACGTAAAATTTTGTTATTATAAGAAAATATAGTTTTAGCCATCTTCAAAAATTAAATGCTGATTTTCCACCATGCAAACCTAATTATCAAGTTGTCTTAAAGTGAATGTAGCTACTGGCAGCTTACATGATAAAACACAGATGGAAGTTAGGTTAAGGATTAAGAATGGTGATAAGGAGGCAATGTCTATGGGACTAGTTATTAACAAAGAATCAGAAGGAATGCAGAAGAGAAAAACCTGTAGAAAAGACAGCAGCCAGCCTCTAAGATGAGGTGGATTAAAAGCAGAGATGGCTAAAACATTATTTAAAAGATTAAGAAAATCATAGAGAAAACATATATAACTTTAGGCCACCAACGCCCCCAAATTTTGACTGTGTACAGAAGAGTGAGGAACTGGTTGCAGGGCTGCAGGAGCTCAAGCCTGCAGACCCTGATCTCTGTACTTTGGCTGTGTGCCCAAGGGGAGTGTGGCTGACTCCGAGACAGATGTGCTCCTCTTTCTCTGGCCTTTTGCTTTTGGTCCCACACTTCCTCCCACTTCCTTAGTGAGCTCTTCCTCTCCATTATCTCCTTTCTTGTGCTTCAGTCTCTTCTGTGAACTCTTCCCTTTTATCTCTGCATATGTTCTAGGACCCCCAATCCTAAAACCAACAAAAGCTTCTCTTGACCCTACATACATTCCACTGCAGCTGGCATCCCTCCTCGTTCCTTCCCTCCAAAGGCAAGTTCCTAAGAAGACTTATGCCCCCAACCAACCAACCATACATCCAATTTCAACTCTCATCATTTCCATTCTGGCTTTCGCCATTACCATTCTACCAAAATTGTTTTAGCAAAGCTTTTATTTTATTTACTTATTTTGTGGCCGCACCACGTGGCAGGCGGGATCCTAGTTCCCCGATCAGGGATGGAATCCACACCCCTTGCGGTGGAAGCACACAGACTTAATCACTGGGCCACCAGGGAAATCCTATCAAAGCTTTTAAAAACTGAAGGGTAAGGGAATTGTTACAGGGCCCTTGGCCCCGACGACACCCTCCAGCTGTGCCAGGTTCCAACATTGCCACAGAAAGGAGAGAGAACACTATCTAATGAGTTAAAGTTAGAGCACAAAGACATCTCAGTGCCTGGGTGGACGGAAGGAAACAAAGAGACCATGAACAGCAATAACCTGTGGTAAGGAGGTTGCCTCTAGACAGGGGGTGGGGATCAGAGGGAGGAAAGATGGGGAATAAAACCACTGCCTTTCTGTCTTTGTATCTAAGTCCAAGCTAGATGGGTCCAGGTTTTGTTGCCATTGATAAGATAAGCATTTAGTTTTAGGACTAAAGAACGCAACACTTCACATGTGGAGGGCAGTAGTTGTGCTCCTGAAGGGGCTGCAATACAAATAAGAAGGCCATGCAGTAGGCAGTGGTTCTTTCAACTGTGCAGGTAATCTTTCAACTGTGTCTGGTGCGCGCACTGGTCTGTAAGTTAGTTAGTTACTTATTTATTTATTTATTTATGGCTGCGTTGGGTCTTTGTTGCTGTGTGTGGGCTTTCTCTAGTTGCGGCGAGCGGGGGCTACTCTTTGTTGCAGTACGCGGGCTTCTCATTGTGATGGCTTCTCTTGTTGCGGAGCACGGGCTCTAGGCATGCGGGCTTCAGTAGTTGTGGCACGTGGGCGCAGTAGTTGTGGCATGTGGGCTCAGTAGTTGTGGCTCACGGGCTTAGTTGCTCCGTGGCATGTGGGATCTTCCTGGACCAGGGCTTGAACCCGTGTCCCCTGCACTGGCAGGCAGATTCTTAACCACTGTGCCACCAGGGAAGCCCCACGCACGCTGGTCTTTTGTTAGACCTCATTCTCTTACCTCTCCATGTGGTTGGCTATCCTTACCGAAAACTCTATTAGTGCTCACACCCATGGGGTTTCTCCCCCTTACCTCTGACTTCTTCCTCTCCTTCTCTCCTTTCCTTGCTTACTCCTTAAGTGAGAATCACCCCCCAAAATGCTTGGCTCTTCTTTCTTCTTCCTCTATATCACCTTCTTCAGGGACCTCACTCTCACTGCTTTAAACAGCACCAAATATCATTCCTGCAAGTCCCAACTTGCACTCCCAGCTTAGACCTCTTTTCAGAGTTCTAAACCACAGTCCAACTTCTTTCAGGTCAGTGGTCTAAAGTTGGAGTGTGCATACCCCTAGGGTTCACAAAGACTTTCCAAAGGTACATGAGCAAAGACAATTTTAAAGGAATCAATTTCCAGATCCCCTGTTTTCACACTTACGAATTTCCCCCTAAAGATGGATCTGAGAATGCCTGTAGTCAGGACTCCCTGCTTGTTACTCCTACCCTGTGTTTTCCTTTTACAATTGTCTCTCACTTTTGGAAAACAAACAAATTTTACTTTTCACCCATTCTCAACTTTACCACTGTGCATTGTTTTGGACATAAAAACCTCCAGTACACCAAATAAAACAAGTTGAAATATAGTATGGGTGTAGATGAAACTTTCTCTAATCCAAATACCAGAAACTCTTGGTAGGGCTTCATGTCTCTAAGTGTTTTACATTATTTCTGTTAAGAGTAAAGTATAACATCAGGAATAAAGTATTTTGGCCTTTATTGGGGTGTTCTGATTTCAGATATACTGAGAGTAAGGTGGTGGGAGAGAAGATGATTCTCACTTTATGAAGTTGCTTCTTTCATTCCTATTGTCATAAAACGCATTACTCTGAGGGTCTTGTGAGACTACTGTTAAACAATACTTTGAAACCATCCCTCTTAAGATATCATTTAGGGCTTCCCTGGTGGTGCAGTGGTTAAGAATCCACCTGCCAAGGCAGGGGACACGGGTTCGAGTCCTGGTCCGGCAAGATCCCACATGCCGTGGAGCAACTAAGCCCATGCGCCGCAACTACTGAGCCTGCACTCTAGAGCCTGCGAGCCACAACTACTGAGCCCGTGTGCCACAACTACTGAAGCCTGCATGCCTAGAGCCCATGCTCCGCAACAAGAGAAGCTACTGCAGTGAGAACCCCGTGCACCACAACAAAGAGTAGCCCCCGCTCGCTGCAACTACAGAGAGCCCGCGCGCAGCAATGAAGACCCAACACAGCCAAAAATAAATAAAATGTTTAAAAAATGCTGAAAAATATCCATTAAAAAAAAAGATATCATTTCTATGTACAAAACACTTAGAGATCTTTTAGTGCTTGAAATGGCAGAAGAATGTGTAGCAGATTGTGGCAAAAAAGATGGTAGATAAAGGACTTGATATGCCCATAGACTCTTTTTTTTTTTTTGCGGTACACGGGCCTCTCACTGTTGTGGCCTCTCCCTTTGCGGAGCACAGGCTCCGGACGTGCAGGCTCAGCGGCCATGGCTCACGGGCCCAGCCGCTCTGCGGCATGTGGGATCTTCCCGGACCGGGGCACGAACCCATGTCCCCTGCATCGGCAGGCAGACTCTCAACCACTGTGCCACCAGGGAAGCCCCGTCCATACTCTTTTGATTGTTCTGTCAATCATTTACAATCACTGCCACAGCTAAGGAAACTGCAGTCCTGATAAAATTAAGGCATAAAAAGAATTGCCCAGGGCTTCCCTGGTGGCGCAGTGGTTGAGAGTCCGCCTGCCGATGCAGGGGACATGGGTTCGTGCCCCGGTCCGGGAAGATCCCACATGCCGCGGAGCGGCTGGGCCCGTGAGCCATGGCCACTGAGCCTGCGCGTCCGGAGCCTGTGCTCCGCAACGGGAGGGGCCACAACAGCGAGAGGCCCGCGTACCGCAAAAAAAAAAAAAAAAAAAAAAAAGAATTGCCCAGGAATACAAATGATGTAGATATTCTTGAAACTTATTTGATATGATTTGGGCTTAAGTTGGGAATGGTGCATGTGTCTGTCTCCCTACCAATAGGAATGCTGAAATGATTATACACAAGAATGGCTTTACTGCTCTTCCCTACAAATTACACTTTAATTTCAGAACCATGTTTCATACATTAAAAAAAAAAAAGCTTTGGGTCAAAAAAAGAGAGACAACAGCAAGTGCTGGTGGAATCAGAACCCACTATACCACCGGCGGGAATGTAAAATGGTGCAGCCACTTTGGGAAACAGTCTGGCAAAAGGTTAAAACAGTCCTCAAAAGGTTAAAAAGTTACCATACGACCCAACAATTCCACTCCTGGGTATATAACCAAGAGAAATGAAAATACAGGTACACACAAAACCTTTCGTTTGTGAATGTTCATATGCAGTTCAAACCCATGTTGCTCAAGGGTCCACTGTATTCACACAATTTGTTATAATGAGAAAGTTAACAGTCTCTTACAGTTCATTACATATAACATATCTTACTTGGCCTGTTGGAAAATGGGATCTTTGGAATTAACAGATATTCTAGTTAGGGAGAGTTCACATCAATTGATGAATGGATAAATAAAATGTGGAATGCCTATTCAATGCAAGATTATTCAGCCATAAAAAGGAATGAAGTTCTGATATGTGTTACAACACGGATGACCCTTGAACACAGGTTAAGTGAAAGAAGATGGGTACAAATGAGGAGAGAATGGGGAGGACTGCTGAGTACTAGGTTTCTTTTTGGGGTGATGAAAATGTTCTAAACTTAGATTCGGGGGATGGTTGCACAACTCTGAAAATACAAACAAACGCACTAAATTCTAACCTTTAAATGGGTGAATTTTGTGGTGTGTCAATTATATCTCAATATTTTCTTTTCTAAAAAAGCTTTGGATTCCAAAATATCTTCACGATGGGAGTACTGATGTTGCCATTAAAATGGTAAATATTATTAGTTCCAGGGTGTCAAACTCATGTCATTTTAAGTGATGTGTCAGGAAATGGAATCAATTTGCACTCAGCTCTTGTTGCTCTTGGAACTGAGGCACTGTCATGAGGATATGCACTAAGTAGTTTATGTGAACTGAAAAACAAAGTTAGAATTTTTTTTTATATGTAAGAAAATAAGTTTGGCCAATTGGCTTGGCAATGACAACTGGCTTTGCCAGTTAGGTTATATGGTAGTCATGTGCCACTGTTTGAATAGTTTTGACAAACTATTATTTAAAAGCATATCAGGGACTTCCCTGGTGGTCTCGTGGTTAAGAATCCGCCTTCCAATGCAGGGGATGCGGGTTCGATCCCTGGTTGGGGAACTAAGATCCCACATGCTGCCGGGCAACTAAACCCACGTGCTACAACTACTGAGCACGTGGGTCACAACTAGAGAGCCCATGTGCCACAACTACAGAACCCACAGGCCCTGGAGCCTGTGTGCCACAACTACTGAGCCCATGTGTCACAACTAGAGAGAAGCCCGCACCCTGCAACGATGAGCCCGCTCACTGCAGCGGAGGATCCAGCATGCCGCAACGAAGGTCCGAGTTAACAGAAACTAAGAACCGATGCAGCCAAAAATAAAAGGAATAAGTATTAAAAAAGAAAAAAACGTTGAGGACTAGGAAAGCATATTAAGAGTCCCTGCACACAGCAGAGAAGACAGATAAGCTCTCTGAGGGACGGGTATAAAGAAAATTATTTTAAAAAAAGAAAAGCATATCACCTGATTAAAAATATATGTCAAAAATATACTAGGAAAGGTGTACTGAAACTAATAGTATTTTGATTTCCCCAACTCCTTCAAATATACTGGACACAAGATTCACCTGACTGAAAGAGTAACACAAATACTTAATAGTCATTAGAAAAGTTTTGGTAAAGCATTTTTTTTAGGGTATATTTCCCAGAAAAAGTAAAGTGAGTAACTAATGATCTGACTTATTTTGTCAGTCAGATGGTTTTCAATTCTTCGCTTTTCACAATATTTGCAGGACTCAATTGAGATGTCAGCTGACAGATCATTAAAAATAATTTTTGATGACAGATCATATAATTTTGGCATTTACATCAGAAGGAATTCGAATAATTGAGCGTTAATACTGTAATAAAATGTTTTCCATTCCTATCTACATGTTTATGTGAGCAACACTTCTCAATGCTATAAAATATACCTATAAAAATAAGAAATATGAACAGACTTGATTTATCCATAGATATATGTACTAATAGGGAAAAAGTCCTATCTCATTAAGTTACACATTCCCCATCAAAATTTATACTTAAGAATTATTTTCAAAAATATTTAAGCTATTCTGATCAGTCAGGTACTACTAATGATTATATATAATTAGGACAAAAATTTTGGTATAGGAAATTTTAAAATAATTTATATATATTTTTTTCTTGCAGGTAAATATGACAGAGTAAGCAACAGGCTTCATGCATAAAAATAGGATAAATAAAAGAAAAGGGGATATTAAAAAACCTGTTAAAGAGTTAAAATTTTTATTATGTCTTCTATAAGTGGGAGATAGTAGGTACAGAATTGCTATGTTTATAGTCTACTGGATACATTTAAAAGAGCTAAGTAACAATTCTGTTTAAAAATGTTATTTACAACAGACCACTGTTCTCTTTATTTAAACTCATGTTGAGGAATTCCCTGGTGGTTCAGCGGTTAGGACTCCATGCTTTCACTGCCGAGGGGCTGGGTTCAATCCCTGGTTGGGGAACTCCCTCAAAAAACCAAAACAAAACAACAGAATAAAAAAAAGTCATGTTGAAAAATTTTAGGTGTCAGGTTTAGAAATGTACAAGTGGTACAATTCTCCAAAATTCTTTTAAGTCTCGTTGATTCAACTCTGCTTTCTCTCTGGATTCTGTCCCCTCCTTCCACTTCTGGTGTTGCCAATCTCTCTCCTAGATGGCTACAACTGGGTTCCTAAAGGGCCACCCTACCTCTAATCTCTTGTTCCTCCATTCCATCTTCTGTTCCACTGCCAGGGTTATCATTCAACCATACAGTTCAGATCAAGCCACTTCCCAGGTCAAAATGCCTACATAAGAAAGTCCAAACACTTTACCATCATGATATGCAAGACCCTCCAGATCTGGCCTCAAGCCACCTTTCTAGGGTCATGCCTTTATATTTCTCTTCTTATCCAATGGATTATCCACCATTCCTTGGGCCTGACCTGTAATTTCATGCCAGAAACTTCAGCCCTGAATTCTCACTCTTCACCTGTTAAAATGCCATTCACCTTCCACTTCATACCCACTAGGATGAGTATAATCAAAAAGATACAGTAACAAGTGTTGGTGTGGATGTGGAGAAATTGCAACCCTCATATACTACAGAAGGTGAAATGGTCCAGCTGCTTTGGAAAATAATCGGGAAGCTCTTTAAAAGATTAAATGAAAAAAAAAAAAAAAGATTAAATGTAGAGTTACCCTATGACCCAACAATTCTACTCCTAGGTATATGCCTAAGAGAAATAAAAACATACATCCACATGACAATTTGTATACAAATGCTCACAGAAGCATTATTAATAACAGCCAAAGAATGGAAGCAACTCAAATATCCATTACATGATGAATGGATAAATAAAACAGAATATAATACAATAAAAAAGGATGAAATACCAGTATGTGTTACAACATGGATGGACCTTGAAAATGTTATGTTAAGTGAAAGAGGCCAATCACAAAAGGCCACATAATATATGATTCTATTTACATGAAATGTCCAGAATAGGCAAAAATCTATGGACACAGAAAGTAATTAGTGATTGCCTAGAGTTGGGGCGATAGGGAATAGTGGGAATTGACTGCTAATGGGTATGGAGTTTCTTTTAAGTGAGACAAAAATGTTCTAAAATTCGGAAGTGGTGGGGTTGCACAGCCCTGTGAATAAATGAAAAATAAAGCAAAACATCAACCATAGAACTGCATACTTTAAACAGGCGAATTTTAAGGTACGTAATTTATATCTCAGTACAGCTGTTTAAAACTTTAAAAAGACCATTGTTCCTACAAAGTCCACTTCCTTTATAAAATCCTACCTGACCCTCCTCGTAACCGTTAGTTGTTACTTTGGGTTACAGTCAATCTTGCCTTCCAAGTTCCAGCAGTCAATTTACAACTCTAATCACCACTTACTTCATTCTGCATTTGGTACAGTATTTAAAGGGTTCTGAAAGCAGACTGTTTGGGTTTAAGTCCTCACTCCAATACTTGCTAGGTGTATGGCTTTGTTTAAGCTGTTTAATGTCTCTGTGTTTCAGTTTCCTCATCCATAAAGTGAGGGAAATAGGAGCACTGACCTCATAAGACTTTTGTGTGGATAAATGAGTCAATACACATAAAATGCCAAGAACAGTGCCTGGCACATTGTATAGGCTAGATATGTAAGTGTTAGCTATTATTGTGGTATTATAGTATTATTGTTGTATTTACTGTCTAAATGTCTATCTCTTTTCTCTTACTCAGTTTGTATTTTAAGGCCCTAAGGAAAAGGAATAAAGCCAATCCATTTTACTTATTTCCATCCTCATATTTCCCAAAGATGAAGAATACTATCACAGACTGGCAGTAGGAGAGAAGCATGGGGGCCATGGCTTCAACCCTAGGGACACATGCCTTCACCAGGGCCATGACATAGCAGCAGTTGGGAAATGTAATCCAAACAAGAGGCCTATGGGCAGAAAAGAAGATCAGGAAAAAAATGTAACAGAAAGTGTTTGTTAAAATCTTTTACTTCCACTCAGGGATTTAAATTCTCCCAAATATAGAAGTACCAAATATATTAAGGAGTCAACAGACCTGCCCAAATTTTCATATTTTACCCACATTTACCAAAGTTCCTCCATATGTTTCATTTATTCATTCTTACTGAGTGCCAAATATGCACAGGGCACCACATGCTAGACTCAGGAAATGTACAATCTATTACTTTTCCAAGCAGACCTCCCCCGCACATTACTAGGAAAAGATATTAAACCTGTATGTGCAATGTTTACTCAAACAAAAATGACAAATTCTACACTTTCAAAAGGTTATTCAAAAGGTGAATTGAATTTATATCACTTCTTTTAACTATGGGCATTTGGCAATTAATATTACTAGTCTAAAAGAATAGTAGATTGCATCTGGCATAAAGTGATGGAAAAAAGCTAAAAATACTGCCTATTTTTAAAAAAGCTTTTAGGGCTTCCCTGGTGGCGCAGTGGTTGAGAGTCCGCCTGCCGATGCAGGGTACACAAGTTCGTGCCCTGGTCCGGGAAGATCCCACATGCCGCGGAGCGGCTGGGCCCGTGAACCATGGCCGCTGAGCCTGCGCGTCCAGAGCCTGTGCTCCGCAACGGGAGAGGCCACAACAGTGAGAGGCCAGCGTACCGCAAAAAATAAATAAATAAAAGCTTTTATAGATCAATGGAGTACTTGTAGAAGCAAATTTCTAGCATGTGGGTTCTTCACGAGAACCTGAAGACACCTTAAATATAATGTTGTAATGTAAATCAATTATGGAAGAAAATATCTTTTTCCCCCAAATTTTATACAAACACTCCTCTGCAAGTAAGATTAAATTAAAATTTTGCATTCTGGGGCTTCCCTGGTGGCGCAGTGGTTAAGAATCCGCCTGCCAATGCAGGGGACAGGGGTTCGAGCCCTGATCCAGGAAGATCCCACATGCCACGGAGCAACTAAGCCCATGTGCCACAACTACTGAGCCTGCACTCTAGAGCCCGCAAGCCACAACCACTGAACCCATGTGCCACAGCTACTGAAGCCTGTGCACCTAGAGCCCGTGCTCCACAACAACAGAAGCCACCACAATGAGAAGCCCATGCACCGCAAAAAAGAGTGGCCCCCACTCGCCACAACTAGAGAAAGCCTGCGCACAGCAACGAAGACCCAACACAGCCCCCCCCCAAAAAAATTTGCATTCCAATTTTTTTGATTACACGCACAAAATACTGAGGACTCTAAAATCCTTGGGCTTAAGAATGTCAGTTTAATCTGCAAAGGTCTCTGAAGCTATCTTAATCTCAAACCCCCTCATGTCCCCTCATATGGCACTTAGAGTTCTTCTCATTACCACTGAGATGCTGTTATTGTTCTTACTGGTTATAATATTTACAGAGCCAGCTTATTCTCTTTGTTTCCAAATGAACAAAGCTTTAAAAATTCACCCCAATACATTAGTCATTATTCCTTCAGACCTTAAAACACCCACTAATTCCATTCTTCAAAGCATTCCATTCCTCAAAGCACCCACTAATAAATCAGAAGGAAAAAATATTTTAACCTTGGTAGACAACAACTGTTAAGTAAATATTCGCTGAGTAAATTAACCCGTCAGAGAATGTACCTGTCTCTACAAAGTCATACAGAGGCACAAAATAATTCAGTGCAACCTATGTTGGGGACATTTTTTATAGTAGTTTTTGCTATTGAATAATTATGGATTTGGTGGCAGTAAGAAGCACTTTGCTGTTGAGATGAAAACAAAGTTAAAAAAGCAGTATACATAGTTTCTGGACTGTTTTCAACATCCTGGATATAGCTGGGATGTCAGAGGAAAATGACAAAGCAGGTTCATCTGTTCATTTCGTCATATACTCTAGGATATACGTGAGCCAAAACTGGATAAATAAAAGCTAGTTTATTACTGGGACTATCCTAGGATTTAACAGGTATGGCATGCACTTTATCCCTATTTCCAAAACAGGTACTGGGATAGAGTTTTAATTTCAGTGAGGAAAGAAAAGCCCTAGGGTCCTGGCTCCCAAATTTTGCTGCACATTGGAGTCACTTGGGAATTAAAAAAAAATACCGGCTGGGACTTCCTTGGTGGGTAGTGGCTAAGAATCCGCCTGCCAATGCAGGGGACACCGGTTTCAGCCCTGGTCCGGGAAGATCCCACATGCCATGGAGCAAATAAGCCTGTGCGCCACAACTACTGAGCCTGAGCTCTAGAGCCCGCGAGCCACAACTACTGGAGCCCACGCTCCACAACTATTGAAGCTGGCACGCCTAGAGCCCGTGCTCTGCAACAAGAGAAGCCACTGCAATGAGAAGCCCATGCACCACAACAAAGAGTACCCCCGCTTGCCGCAACCAGAGAAAGCCTGCACGCAGCAACGAAGACCCAATGCAGCCGAAAAAACAAAAAACAAAAACCATACTGGCTCCCAGCCCCCCAAATTCTGATATAATTGGCATTGGGTACAACCTAGGCATTGGGATTTTTAAGACTCTATAGATGATTCTAATGTGCAGCAATCTGGGAACCACTGCCCCAGGGTTTCAAAATTAGTAACTTTCGACAACTTACACCTGAGGTCTAAGAATCTTCAGCTGAGTGAGGATGTCCTTCTGTACCCTGGGATTAGCTGTGGCAGTAAGAGCCATCACTGGAACAGAGGGAAACTTCTGGCGAAGCATATTCATTCTTTTGTAATCTGGACGAAAATCATGTCCCCACTAGTTGGAAAAAAAAAAAATACTGCTTTTCAGACTATTTGGATCTTCCCTATATAAAGCAAAGACTGCTCTCTATATTAAGAACCACCTTATTCTTCAGTGAAATAGCAGAATAATTCACTCAATACTTTTTCTCTTGGCTCTGAAAATATATATACTGTTGGTAGTACAATCTATTGCTATCTCAAGACATAGAGAACAGTATTTACCTGACTGACACAATGTGCTTCATCAATAACAAAACGTGCCAAGAGCTTCCTCTCATACAGATTCTCCAGAGTAGAAATCAGTCTGTTACTTGCACAGACCTAGACCAGAAATGCATTAATCAGACATTTTAAAACATTTAAACATATCACCTTAAGGATTTGGTTGTCTTTAAGTTCCACTATGACTTAAGTTGTATTAAAACCTCCACATAAAATTGGTTCTGATTTCGATCTACAAATAGAATTAGAAGTAATAGGAAATAGCAAATGAGACATATTAGAATGTTTACCCACATTTAGCAAACAGTTTTGTATTAGGTCAGTGGTTCTAAAAGAATTTTTCTTCCTCAGTGTATTTGGGAGCCACCACATGTTTACACTGGTAGCAGGGTTACAGACGTGTGTTACGTGTGTGTGTTGTCTGGGGGAAATATATACATATATATGTGCATGTATACATATATATATGTACATATATTTATATTTTGTAGCTCTGTCCATAACTGGGCCTGGAAGCAATGACATGCCAGTAGCAATGACCATCTCTGGCACCCACGTCTTGATAGACATGTCAAAAGGTCACAGAAGGCAGTCTGATGGAGCTTTCCCACTGGCCAAACCTAGGACAATTAGAACATCAAAATACATAACAGTAAATGATTATAACCTACTGAATAAATTAAGAATCCATGATTTCATATTGATACAAATAAATATGTGGGTAAAGGGAAAAGCCTGTCCTTACAGCAGAATGCCAACTAAATTGGAAAAAAATCATCATTTGGCACTCACTACAATAATAACTGATGGGGAATCATCAATGGATGATGAAACTCTTGGGTCAAAGTCTGATGAGTAATAGGATATTTACATAGTCTCAAGAGTATTCCACAACAGGATACCTACAATTACAAAAAAAAATTACATTTATTTTTGTAATTAATAATCACAAAAAAAGAGTAATTTTTCAGTGGAAGTCTGGCAGACAAACAACACCTTAACCAAATGATCAAAGTTAACTAACATCACCAGTAATATTATAGAATGAATCAACACCAAATGCCTCCTGATAGGATACACTGAGAACATATCACCACTTCTGTGATATTCCCTTCAAAAATGACGAATACAAATCCAATCAGGAGGAAACATAAACTGAGGGACAGTCCTCAAAACAACTGGCCTTCACTCTTCAAAACTGTCAAAATCATGAAAGACAGAATGCAATGCATAATCTAGGATTTTCTTTTGCTAGAAAGGATATTATTGGGACAACTAGTAAAACTGGAATAAGGTTTACAGATAAAGTAATAGTACTGCATCAATGAATATTTTCTAATTTTGATAACTGTACTGAGGTTATGCAAGAGAATTCCTTGTTTTTAGGAGATGTACAGTGAAGTATTCAGGGTTAAAAGGATATGTCTGCAACTTACTCTCAAATGTTTGAGGGAAAAAGAGAGAAAGAATGATAGAGCAATTACAGTAAAATGCTACCATTTGGGGTTTCCTGTGAAAGTTATACAGGAATTCTTGCACTAAAGTGTACATCAGAAATTATGTCAAAAAATTTAAAATATACGTATTCTAATGGGCTTTTATGAGATAATAGAAAAGATAAACTGGTCTCTGCTCCCAGTTCCTGGGCACAGGGTTCCTGGAACTCTTGTAAATTCTTAAGTGATAAAGCAGTACGAGTGGGACTCCCCCGGTGGCGCAGTGGTTAAGAATCCGCCTGCCAATGCAGGGGACATGGGTTCGAGCCCTGGTCTGGGAAGATCCCACGTGCCACGGAGCAACTGAGCCCGTGAGCCACAACTACTGAGCCTGCGCTCTAGAGCCCATGCTCTGTAACAAGAGAAGCCAGTGCACGGCAATGAAGAGTAGCCCCCACTCGCCGAAACTAGAGAAACCCCACACGCAACAACAAAGACCCAACGCAGCGAAAAAAAAAAAGAGCACTAGCAGCATCTTTTGTTCTCTTGAGGCAACTGTGGGTGGGCTCCTGGGTTGGGGATGGTCACCAGAAAGACCAAGCCATGATTAAAAACTTGGAATTTTCGGTCCTACCCCCATCCACCAGAGAAGGGAGTCAGTCTGGAAGTGGAGTCAATAATTGTTCATGCCTACGTGAGGAAGCCTCCATTAAATCCCAAAAGTATGGGGTTCAGAGAGGTTCTAGGTTGGCAAACACATCCACGTACTGGAGGCTGATGCACCCCAACCCCACAGGGACAGAAGCTCCTGTGCTCAGGACCTTCCCAGACCTTGCCCTGTGTATCTTTTCATCTGACTGTTTATCTGTGTCCTTTACCACAGCCTTTAATAAACTGGTAAATGTAAGTAAGTGTCTCCCTGAGTTCTGTGAGCTGCTCTTGCAAGTCACTGAATTCAAGCAGGAGGAGGTCATGGGAACCTCTGATTTGTAGCCAAGTCAGACAGAAGTTGCGATACCCTGTGGATTGGCCCCTGAAGCAGAGTGGTAAGAATCTTGTGGGACTGAGCCCTTAACCTGTGGGACCTGACACTATCTCTGGATAGTTGATAGAGAACCACTTGATATAAGGAAAAACCTCCATACATTTGGTGACTAGAAGTGAAATATTCTACGTGAGTAGTAAAGGAGAGAAACACAGAAGGGAAAGACTGGGTTTTTCCTTACTCAGTAGGGAGAAATGGGTTGTTTTTCTAAAAGAGCTTTAATATAGTATTTTAAAATAATGATATAAATACAAACCTTCTCTGGAGTAACATAAAGAAGTTTTATAATCGGGTCTTTTTTTGATAACTGGAGGTAAATATTTGTAGCTTCTGAGTCAGTCTTATCACCTGTCAGATATGTAGCCGGAATCTAAGCATAAAAGTAGTAAACAATTTAAATTTTACCCATTAATCTGACTCAAGATTACATTTATCCGTAGGTTTCATAAATATTTTACAAGTCACATATCACACCTGTCAAAGGAAAGAGAATCTCAACATAATAAAAAGTAATCAGTGCATATTTTTTAAAAACCCTTGTTAACCATAAGTCAAATATTCTTCCCATTGTTTACTTCCTTTTCTTTTCTTTTTTCCCATTTCTTTACTTCCTTAGCTTTTCATATCTGTAAGTAAGATAAATATGAATTCAGCATCCAGAAGGTTCCAGTCCTAATGTATGACCACCTTTTTTTTTTTTAAGGTAAATGCATCTTTTGGGTTTTAATGCATAACAACACTGAAAGGACCATAACATCATGAATGGCTGAACAATGGCTACCATCACTGTACTAAAACATGCCTGGGAAGAAAAATCAAACCAGTGGTCTTGTTGAGGGGTGGTGGTTCATAAAGCTGAACACAGTTCTGTTTGATCACAGTATGTAGGATTTAATAGACTGTATTCACATACTTTCTTAACCTCAGCCAGGAGGAAAAAGGACAAACGTGTGTGGGCATGCACATGTGTATGCATTTTAACATATTAAGGGAGTGAGAACTAAGCTGATCTGACAGGAGTAAAAAAAGAAATCCTTCCATATTAGAAAAAAAATTTTACATCAGTAAAATACAGGTTAAAAGTTCTTACCAAAATACATTCTTCTAGAGTAAAATCAGACTGAACTCCAGAATGTTACCTGTACCAGAATTCTCAAAGACTTGTTCTTAAATGTACAACTTAATATAACTGCCGTGCTTTATTCTTATAATCCATGAACTATTTAATGAAAAAGGTTACCCAGAGTACTGAAATATAATTGTTTTTAAATTATGTTTTTATTAGCATTTTTATTATAATTGGTAGTGTTTTAACTTACATCAAAGGAAGTCAGCTTTTGGACTTGATCTATTATAAGTGATCTCAAGGGAGAAATGACAATAGTGACCCCGGGAGAAACACAGGCAGGGAGCTGGTAACACAAGCTTTTACCACCTCCTAAAAGAAATCACAACAACAAAAAAATCTGTCAGATTCTATTTTGAGAGTATGAAGGCAAAAGTTACAATATAAATTACATATAATATTTAAAGTAATTAATAGGACACCAAGCGATATTCTCCAAGGTGCCAAAATATGCCATATTTGAATGAGCCAAAATACTTGGTCAATTTAAATGTGTAAAAACGATCTCTTGGGACATCTTATGTATGTGCATATCATAGCAAAAGCAAGAATCAGGGCAGGAAACTTAAATGCAACAGAATTACTTTAAAAGTCTACTTGAGAAAGACCCTGAAAAATGCCCCCTTGAAACCCTAGAGGATAATGGAAAGCCATGAAAACCACTGGACGAGGGAGGCGAGAATTCTACCATTGAACCAACGCCTCAAACCTCTGGACGAGATCAATGCCAGGGTCCTCTCCAGCTTTAGTTTTGGAGTACCAAATTGGAGTCAAATCAGAAGACACAGACTGAAAAAGTTAATGAAGTATGAAATGCTGCTGATTAAACAAACCAACACTGTCTAAAATTTAAAATCAGCTTGAAAAAATTCGGATACCCAGGCAACATTATTTAATGACGATGGCAACAACTGATTGAAGGTCACAACAAAGGTGAGTAAAAGGCAGAGGGAAGACATGTGAATAATGAAACTCCAAACTCCCTATGCTGCTGCTGCTTTTTTTTTTTAATTGAAGTATAGTTGATTTACAGTGTCCCCATGCCTCTTATCCTAATGGCTTATTTAATATTCTTATTTGGATGACTATAAATCATTGAACAGCTGTTATAAACTTTAATAGCATGATGAAAAGTCCTGGATCTCTTCAAAACTGAGGACAAGAAAGAACTACACTCAATGCTTTTCACTTAATCCTCAAGACATTCTGTGAAGTGGGCACGTTGGTATTATCCCCACTGTGCACACGAGGAGACTGGGGTTCAGGGAGTGAAGTGCCTTGCTCAAGTCCACACTGTTAATAAGTGGCAGAGCTGTGCTTTAAGCCTAGGGCATCGCTCCAAAGCTGATGATTTTTAACCACCATACAACACTAGGTTGTACCAAATAAACTGCCAGAAATGGTCGTGGTCTCTAACAGTAATTTTTTGGCTCATGTTCCAGGCGAATTTTGACTAGAAAAAAGAAAAATTCCCAAAGGAAAATCCTAGATCAATTCAACACAACGAGCTTTGAGTTGAAAATCTTAAAGGGCAATAAATGCTATCATATCAACAACTAGAATAGAGGATTGAGGTGATACACTTTCCTAACTATGGCATGGGAGGTTTAGAGGTCCCTAAATGATAGAAATACTGTGTAGGTTCTTTTTATTTTTATTAAAGGGCTTTCATTTAACATCTGCCAATGGATTCCTGCCAATTCATATCTAAAAATACATACCAGTGGGCATTAAGATAAAACAGTCTTCACCAAGGAGTGCAGCATTGATCGCCTCTAGCTGATTAGTTCTAAAATTATGCAGGCCAAATTTTTTATGAAAAATCTTCATCATTTCTTTTGTATGAGGAAAATTGAGACTTTGGAAACGCTCGTGTTTCAGATCTCTGGATGCTAAACTTTGCTCCGACTTGTCTAAGAAAATAATCAATGTTAAGAGAAATCAGGGCATTACTGTAACAAATCAGTTTTAGCATTTTAACCCTTTGCCCTGCATAATCATTGGTGTACGTTTCCCTGCAGCACATCCTTCTTTACCTGTTTATCAGAGTTTCCTTGCTGTCCAGTGTCAAAGCCACCAGAGACTTCCTAAGGGCCAAATTCAAGTCTTTCCTTGACTTTTCTGTAGCATCTACCACTACTACTTATTCTCTCGTTCTTCTCTCTTGACCTTCAAGATAATCATGGGTTTTCTACTCGCTTTAAATTCCCTTTCCTGGCTCCATTTCCTCCACTTGCCCCTTAAATTTGGGAATCTTTCGGACACTTGGGACTGTGCTTTTTAGACTGGTTTTTTTTTTTGGAATTTTCCTAGTCCTATGACCTTAAACGTCACTGATGTGCGCACAACGCCTAGATCTCTTTCTTAAGACTTGACGGATGCCCTCCTAAGTTCCAGTCCTGCACGCACCTCGAACTGTCTGCCAGACATTTCTACCTGAATGACTTCCCAACACTTCATGCTCAGCAAGCCTTAAAACAGCCCTCCTCAGCTTTGCTCCAAATCTGCCTGCCTCCTGACTTCCCTGTTTCTGTTAACAGTGTCACGGTTTTCCCAGTCACTGGGTCTGAAACCGCAGAATCACCCCAACTTCCTCTGGTTCTTCTTCCATGGCGTCTCTCGCACCCGCCCCCATGCTGCCTCCTCGCTGTTGCAACTCTGGCTCCGCACAGAGAACAAGAGGTGCTCACGCCAGCGCTGGCGGTTACATCAACCCCGGCACTCAACCACCGCAAAGATAACTGCGAACACCAAGTATGACATGCCCAAACATGACACAAAAATAAATCCATTAATGGTTATTTTAAAGGTCAACAGAAGAACTGTAAGAACAACCTCCGTGGCATTAAGTCATAAATGGCAAAAACAGGGAGGACTGTACTTTACAAAAACTTACACGTATAAACTTGTTTCAGTTAAAAAAACCCCACTTTTTGATAACTTTATAAGGTCGATGTAAGGTTTTAAAATTAATTTTGGGTTTTCTCTGCAGCCTTTACAACGGCTAATTTCACTCTTCCAAAAACTTCTCTCAGTAAACTGTGAGCTCCAAGAGGGCAGGAACTCTTCATTACTCATCTATTACCAGGACCTGTGCACAGAACATGGCACACAGTGGGCACTCCATAAATATTTGCTGAATGAATTAAAATGATTCTAGACCAAAAGAAATAACTTGACTGATTTAAGAAATTTCTGACTTCTTATCTTTCTTAGCCTGCCCTAAATTTTAATATTTGAAGACATAAAACATGTTTCTACTTTATAAACTGATCAGTTCTCATCAATCCAGAATTCTAAAAATACACACAATTACAATTTTAACATAAATTCAGCTTTGCTTTTTATCCATCCCCCATAATCATTAAAAACTTGGCCCTCATGAGCTTTATTGTTTTAGGGACTGAAAAATGTTAATTTAAAGGCAAAGCACATTTGTAATGACTTTAGAGTTTTACTACAATAGGTTATAATTACACATTTTATAAAACTACAGCTGCTACAGAGACAAAAGAGCAACTTGCTTTTGAAATTGTGATTTGTAATTCATATTATCAGCAGAAATTTGCATAGAAACAATGTTGTTTTCAGGCCATGATGATTTGCTATGGTTTTTCTTATACGATTCCTATTTTGGACAGTTTTGTTTTCATATAAAATATAAGCATTCAATTTATTTTAAACTTACCAGTGTAATTCTGAATTGACTCTGAGAAGTTTTTATTCTGAGCAGTAGATGCCAGAAGACAGTCTGTCTTGGCTGAAGAAGAAATTCTTTCTGATACTGATTTAACGGGCCGACCTTCCTTAATAGGTTGATAGGCAGCTGTGGAAGACTTGCTGGCTGCTAAATTATGCATCACATTTTCCCAGTCATCATCATCATCACCAAAGTCATCTATGTCAAAATTGTCAATATCATAGGAAGCCTGGATTTCTCTTTCCAAGTCATTCATAGAGGCAGTGTGTTTATTCTGATCTTTCACAGCAGTGCTTGTGAGAACATTTCCTGGGAAATAAGAGCTTTCATTTCTTTTTTCTACCCTTGGTGTTTCAGCCCAGTTGCTACTTACAAAGGACGCCTGTAAATGGGAATTGAATAACGGTCGTTCAAAGAGATTCTTGGTGGTGGCTGAGAATCCTGTCTTTCCTGGGGTAGGAGTCAGTAAACACTCCCCAGTAGAAATGGAATTTGAGGGAAGGTTTGGAAAAGTGAACTCCTTAACAGAATTCCCTGTAGGACAGGAATCACCCTTTGGAAATGCACAAGGTGGGGAAACAGATGGCATATCCTTCACAGAGCTACCAAGTGAATCAGGCCTGCATCTCCACAATGAGCCAAGAACACTGGCATCACTCGTATTAAAATCTGCTTCAGCTAGGAGTTTCCTTCTGAAGAGAGAGCACAGAACATCAAATTAATTATAAGTAGTCAGCTATGGTAGGCACACAAGTTTATCTTTAGTTTTCATGCCAGATTGTGGCAAAATATATCCTCTTTTTTCCAACCTTAAAAATTTGAATACAAATGCTAAAGGAACAGTTGTTGTTGCTGTTGTTGTTTGCAGCAACTCTAAAGAGACTTTTAATGACTGGGGTGTGGCTGGACCTAAATGTTGAATGGTTTAGGGCACTGGGGACTGAAGTCAAGCAATCAGTAGGCCATCTGAGACTGCTGCTGGCGGTAGCTACCCCGGCGCAGGCAGCCCTCATTTGAAAAAGTAATAAATTTAAGACACAGTGTATAGCACAGGAAACTCTACTCAATACTCTGTAATAACCAATATGGGAAAAGAATCTGAAAAAGAATAGATATACGTACATGTATAGCTGAATCACTTTTTTTGTATACCTGAAACTAACACAACATTGTAAATCAACTACATTCCAATTAAAAAAAAAAAAGACAAAGTGATCATTATCTTATTCAATTTCTTGGCCAGAATGCCTGGAAATCTTGCCCCATACATTTGTGACTTACAGTGGTGTTGGAAAGGCAATCAGATATATTCCAGAAGGAGAAAACTCGATACCTTATGTCCCGCTGCTGGAGCAGTTTGTTCCCACAATCCAAAGTTTTCAGCTTGTCATCAGGAATAGTGTCAACTAATTCACAGATATGGTCCATCACACGAATAAGTTGCTGCTGTAAACTTATCTGTCTAGCTATAAAGTATTTATGTTGTTAATATTTTTGGTCAACAACAAAAAAGACAACAGTTTGAAAGCCATGCATGTAAAACTTGAAGTAGTTTACAAACGAGATTAGAAACAACCATATATTCTCCCATTATCTGCCTATGAAATAATGTGAAGTCATACTGTCTCTATTCTAGGTCATAAGAGCTCATAACTATGTTATCCTTTCATTTCATGTTAATTCTTATTATTTCTCTTAAGGTAACCAAAGTTGTTGTAAGATACAAAAGTTTATGACTTTTTACTAACTTCAGGTGTAAATCTCACCATGCCCATACAAAGTACATCATAAAGTATGGACAGGTAAGAACCTCACCTGTTGCTCTGGTTTGCCTGCCAACCACTGTTTCCTAACAGTACAGCACTTGGACTTTCTTTTTGGAGACTACTCCCATCCCCACTCACACGTCTTCAGTGGGCATCTGATGTAAGGCAGCTCAATGAGAATGAGATCTAAGAGTTTTTTTACTGACTGGAAAAGAGGACCTCTCTCTTTAACAAGTTGGACAGGCTGCTGGTGGCCATCTCTGCCACCACGGAGAAAAACACAAGCTTGAAAATAAGACCAACACAAGGAAAAGCAGAAAACAGAGATGGAAGGAAATGGGAGATTGAGATGGAGAGATGGGATGAAAGAGAAGAGAGAGAAGGCAGGTGTGAAAGAGAGAAATTCCTGATAACAATGTCTGGACATCAGAATCTGGCCAGCCCACTTCACACTTTTAAATTTCAGCTATGTAACTAAGAAATAATGTCAAAGGAGGGGTGGCTTTATATGACGGAAAGAAAAAAAAAATGGGTTAGGGTAGCAATGGGAAGCAAGGAAGATGCCTACCTACCTCTGGGGCCTAAGGTATGCAGGAGAAATAAACACTTTAGGTGGGCTGCAGAGGCAACAGTATTCTCAGAAGACAATCAGAGAAGAGAATGACGCTACTGGGAAATTGTTGACCGAGGGCAGCTGGTTGAAGGGTCTAAGGGGCTGGAAGGAGAGGAAGAGAGGACAGACGGGCGTGGTGGTGGGGACATAACACAGACGATGGGACGCATGCGTCTGTGTGAAAATGACCTGGGGGTGTGGACTTTTACTAGTTTTGGCTGATGTAAATAGGGTCATGAAGTATGAAATGGTAAAAGTGGACTTGCTGGGTTCCTGTTTCACATCTGTTTTCTCTGCAAGGAGAATGGGCATTGGATTGGAGAGAGGAGCGTAAACAACAGTCCAAAGGAAATGAAAACCAAGACAGGCTCAGAGAGATACAGCTATTGGAAAGGAGCTCAAGCCTTCGTCTAGACAGATTACACCTCAAGTACAAAGGAAACCTGCAAAGAAAATGTCACTGATGCATGCGGCATCTAGTGAATAGGAGAGGTGATGGAAGAGTGAAGACAGGCAAATATTGTTTTAATTTTCAAGAAAATTCTAAAGGGATGCCGAAAGCTTCAGGCTGGTGATCTTAAAGTTAATTCAAGGCAAAATTCCAGAACATGTTATCAAATGGCTGCTTTGTGAGCTCTAAGGAAAAGAGGAAACAATTATAGTTAGCAAGAGTTCATAAAAATAAACCAGCCATCTCAACGTATTTCCTTCTTTGAAAGGATTACTAGACTAGCAGATAATGATAGCTACCATTTATTGAAGGCCTACAGTGTGCTGGGCACTTTACCTTGAATCCTGACAACTACTGGGCAAGGCAGGCACTATTTTCCTCATTTAACAAAAGAACAAACTGAGGTCCAAGGACGGTTAATTAATTAGGCATAGTCACCCAGCCAGGAGTGGGAAGAGGCAGGCTTGTATACTAGGTCTGCATCACTCTAGAGCCAATGTCCCACCTGTTCCCTCTTGCTGCCTCAGACCTTGAACTTCTAGAGTCATATGACTGAGTCTTTTGCATCCCCGTGGACAAAGGAGAGAAACAGTCTGAAGGCAGATGTGTAACAAGATGAACAAGAAGTGGTGATGAAGGGACTGTTGTCAGCTGAGAGGGAGGCCGCTAATGACATTCTGTGGGACTCTGTCCTTGCTCTCGTCCTCACTAACCATTTTACCAGTGAAACTTAATGAGGCAGAAACAGTATACTGCAGTGGCTATCAATGTAAACTCAAGAGCCTTAAGACTGCTGGGTTCAAATCCTAGCTCTGCTGCTGTCTAACTCTATGACCATGAGTAATTATTTAACTCTCCTGTACCTGGGTTTCCTTATTTGTAAAACAGGATAACAGAAACCACCTTAAAGGATCACTGTGAGGATTAAATTAGTTAATATTAAGGCACTTAGAAGAGTACCTACAACATCAGGTTTTTCAGAAACATCTCTAACAATAAACTCAGAGACCAAAATAAACAAAAAGAAATTCAGAGGAAACAGGAACAACACAGAGATCACTACACATGTGCGTGTGCCTGCACACACACACACACCATAAGTATAGCACCCATCAAACAAGGATAGAAAACGTTACAGAAATACTCAGAGAATACAACACAGCTCTTGGAAATTAATTTGATGAAAATGAAAAATTCCATCAAAGAGTTAATTTAAAAATTGAGGAAATCTCCCAGAAAGCAAAAAGGCAAGAGATGAAATATAGAAAAGTTAATTAATGGACGTCTAATAGCCCAATAATTAAAGTTCCAAGAAGAGTGAAAGAGAAAAGAAAAAACAAAAAAGAAAATAAAAAGGAATGATACCAGAAAAAACTTCAGAATAGAAGGACACAAACCTCTAGCCTAAAAAAAAGCCTCTGGGAAGTAGGAATCAGGAGTGGGAAAGGAGACAGCTGTTTTTCAAAGCCTTGTAGTGCTACTGGATTATTTATACTAGATATTTAATAGAAAAGTTAAAAATGAATTAGAGACAAACAAAAAGTATTAAACTTCAAGCGGACACCAAGAATCAAACCCAGAGAACGAGAAGGATGAAAGGTCTAGAAACCAGTACCTATAAAGAAGAGGTAAAAGATCTAACATTATTTAGCACTAGGCGCTTCAGATTTATCTCACAAAGATTAAAGTTACAGGAAGGCAAAATTTTGGTTCAGTAGGAGAAATAATTCATTGTCTATTTTGAAAACGTTACTTGTTAGAAAGTCACCTTGTGAGAAAACAAGTTTCTCGGTTTCTGAGCTGTTTGAGCAACAATGGTTAACCCATGGTGGTTGGTTATTATGGATGATTCACTGTTACAGGAAAAGGAACTATGAGCTCACCATCGTGTACTATACCGTCACAGGTTAAGAATACAATCTTACTTTGTTTTCATAGGTAAGCAGTTACAATACATGTTATGTCCCAAACACTTTTGTACCATCATAGCTTGTGCTGGTTTCTTGATTAGGCTGCTTCGTAGTCATTTTCTCAGATTTTGACAAGTCTTCTGATGTGCTAAGACCATCCTTGCTGTCAGAGGTGTCAAGGTCCTTCAACACACTACAAATTAAAAAATATTAAACCGATCACAGTATAGACTAGACCAAATGCACACTTTTGCCTCTAATATTTTCCACAACTGGTCAGATGCTATGTGACAGAAAAGAGGAACATGTCTGTCTCCTCTATTCTAAAACCTCTTTAGCTGGCCCTCAAAGTCTTCCATCTTTTGGCCCCAATATTATTTTTAATTAATTAATTAATTAATAATTTATTTCTGGCTGCATTGGGTCTTCATTGCTGTGCGCGGGCCCTCTCTAGTTGTGGCTAGCGGGGGCTGCTCTTTGTTGCGGTGCACGGGCTTCTCATTGTGGTGGCTTCTTTTGTTGCAGAGCACGGGCTCTAGGTGCGCGGGTTTCAGTAGTTGTGGTACGTGGACTCAATAACTGTAGCTCACGGGCTCTAGAGCACAGGCTCAGTAGTTGTGGTGCACGGGCTCAGTTGCTCCGTGGCAGGTGGGATCTTCCCGGACCAGGGATTAAACCCGTGTGCCCTGCATTGGCAGGTAGATTCTTTTTTTTTTTTTTCTTTTTTTTGCGGTACATGGGCCTCTCACTGTTGTGGCCTCTCCCGTTGCGAAGCACAGGCACCGGACGTGCAGGCTCAGCGGCCATGGCTCACGGGCCCAGCCGCTCCGCGGCACGTGGGATCCTCCCGGACCGGGGTACGAACCTGTGTCCCCTGCATCGGCAGGTGGACTCTCAACCACTGCGCCGCCAGGGAAGCCCTTGGCAGGTAGATTCTTAACCACTGTGCCACCAGGGAAGACCCTGGCCCCAATATTAACACATATAAACATGGTCAGTCTGATTGGATATAAAAAATACTTTAAAAAAGTAACAAAATAAATTAGTACTAAAGGAGTATTAAAGAGAGGGTACTATGGCAATCCAAAGAAAGATAACACTTTCTGGAACTTGAGAAGACTTTGCCAAGAAGGTAGGATTTGAGGAAACCTTGAATGATGGGTATGGAAAAGTGACAGCTTACAAAGGAGAGATAAAAAAGACAATTCTATTTACTCGATATTCAGGAATCAACTGTACTTTTCTAAAGCAGGATTTTGGAATGCAACCTTCTAACTAAATCAAAGAATGATGAATAACTATGTTATAAGTCTCATTAGGCTATTAAGCTTAGGGTTACTGTAAGAGCATAACTGGAGATAAAGCTGTAAAGGTAATTTGGGGTCTGAAGATGAAGGATTTTGAGGCCCAGCTAAAGAGGTTTAGGAATACAGGAGTTACAAAAACATGTTCTCTTTTCTGTCATATATTACCTGACCATTACACCTCTGAAATTAATTCAGAAGTCACAACCAGCACTTTAAAATGAAATAAAATATAACAGAAAATTTGTGTGCACTGCACATACAGTATCATTTGTGAAAATTCTATTTTAGTTTTATAATGTATACAAATATGTATACTAGGTTGCAATGGAAAAATATAGAGAGAATTTACCTTGGAAACAACCATTTTCCAACTGCTGAAGATCTAGGTAAAATAAATTATGGTATGAAAATTCATTAAATTATGTAGCCATTAAAAGGACTAAAAATAATGACTATGTAGCAATATGTAAAATGTTTTAAAAATAATGTTAAAAGAAAAGCAGATTGAAAAATTATAGCTACATGTTGATTATGGCAACGTAAAAATCATCTACACATGTAGAGAAGAAACAAAACAATGTGGCTAGGGAATGGGGGAGGAACAAATTAGGAGTACAGACACAAAATAGATAAGGAATAAGGATTTACTGTATAGCACAGAGCGTTATACTCAATGTCTTGTAACAACCTATAATGGAATATAATTGAAAACAAAACAAAACAAAACTGAATCACTATGCTGTATACCTGAAACTAACACAATATTGTAAATCAACTATACTTCAATTAAAAAAAATAAAAAAACTTAATGTGGATACAGAAAATGTTCGGTTTGTGGGACTGTAAGACTACCAGTAAGTATCCTGTTAATGTGGTTACAATGTTATCTGTGCAATACACACTTTTTTAATAAACAAAGAAAAAAGCCAGGCAGTCAACAGGGAATGGTATGGCCCAGGAAATAACCCTACACTGGATCTTAGTCCATTTGCCGTTAATTATCACCCCAGACAATCCCCTGCTCCTCCTTAGGCCTCAACTGCTGCTCCTGTTAAAAGAGAATGCTGATGAATGCTATATGAACTCTTGCTCAGTTTTTTTCCTACAATTCTGTCTCAATTTCTACTGGGAGATGAAAGAGGGGAGCTCTTACAGTTTTTCTGTTTTGTTGTCTAACAGCAATCATGCTTCAACCTTTCCCACCTCCTTTAACTTCTCAACCCACCTGTTAAAACAAAAACCTAGAGAAAACTAGGTTATGCAGGCAAACACCTCCTTCCTGCCTTCAGGTGATATACTAGAGGGATTTGTTTCTCATCAAAATATGGTTAACAGCAGAGTATACACCAGACCACTCAACTGAACTGTGATTTAGACTGGGGTGAGGATGGAGGTAACAAAGACTATTAGTATTTTCAGCTATTAATGAACTATAATGAATTATGTGGACTCTATTTTTCCCATAATACTACCACTTAACCACAATCATAATCACTAATTTACCAAAATTCAGTGAATGATAAATACAATGGTCAATTCTATTTGGATTTTTTAAAAAATAAAAAAAAAAAAGAAGACGAAGAAGAACACATTACATACTAAGTCACTTCACAAATAAGGTGTTAGTTTTGGGTCATTTCAGGTACATGAGATTGGAAATACAGTATCTTTAGGACTATATTCCACATGCCAAGATCAATTACATAAAACTGTTTAGAGGTCCCATGTAATGAATCATAATGGAACTTTACAGCTTTAGAATACCAACAATTAAATAAAATGTAAATAAATAGGGGCTTTTTGATGCTTTCATTCGGATACAAAATAAATTGTGCAGAAGCATGAAATTAATCAATTTTGAGATGATACTACATAACTAAAATTATTTCAGCTACCCAAGAATCAATGTTTATTAATTAATAAACTATTTTACCTAGAGCATTTTAAAGAGGATGAAGAGGTTGAAGTCATTCCTTCTTCTGGAGAAGGTGGAACAAAATCTATGTCATAATCATCTTCATCAAGCTCAACACATGAAGATTTCTCAACTGAATGTAATTCCACTTCTTCCAAGTTTTTCTTCTTTTCACAATTATCTAAAGTACAAAAAAACAGCTGATAAACATAGGTTATTTTAATATTAATGAGACAGAAAGAACAGGGTGTGAGCACTTGTGAGTGCTCTGAGCAAGTCATAAGCACTAACACCACTCTGTGCGATACGAGTTCTCTCCTCTCACACGTTAGTGTTGCCTTGTTTTTTCATAAACGATGATTGAGTCAACTGGATTAAGTCCAATGAGTGCTGGATTGAGGCTGACGATTTGCTTAAGGATTTTCATGACTGTCTCCGGTTAAATTATGAAACCATCCTTATTATCAGTACTTTCGTTTCTCTATTTTTCATTCACACTTAAATAAGAGTGAAGTACAAGTAAGCCTGATAATTGTACAAAGACTGTTGTTTATACAGATAAACAATCTCTACTTTACCACAAAGGTGTCTTAGTTATTTAAGTCTCCCAGAGTGTCTCTCTCGACTATGTGGGAAAACACTGCCAAACTGTTGCTCTCTAGTTTACCTTTTACCAAATTTTCTCTTCATAAATAGCAACATGTTTGATTAGACTATAGTTTTGCTTATTATCAATCACTTTTCAGTCCTCTCTCACCTTATAGTAACCTTGATGGGATTCAGGTGTTTAAAAATATTAGTCTCATATTTACAACTGTTTCATAATGTGGGTACCGCCACATATGGCTAATGTCAGCTATTAAGTTCTAGACATCTAATAACTATGAGACCTAAACAGAAAACAATTTGCATGTAATTTAAAATACTTTAATAGCATGATTAGATCATATCATACATCAACATTAGGTGGTACAAACCATAAAAGAATTATAACACAAAGGCTTAGTTTCACATCCCATTTCTACTACCAACCAGCCAGTAGACCATTAAGAAGCCTTTTTAACTTCTATGGACCTTCTTTTCTTTTCTTTTTATTGAAGTATAGTTGATTTACAATATTGTGTTAGTTTCAGGTGTACAGCAAAGTGATTCAGTTTTTTTTGCAGATTATATTCCATTATAGGGTATTACTAGATATTGGGTATAATTCCCTGTGCTATACAATAAATCCTTGTTGCTTATCTATTTTACATACAGTAGTTTGTATCTGTTAATCCCATATTCCTAATTTGTCCCTCCCCCTTCCCTCTCCCCTTTGGTAACCATAAGTTCGTTTTCTATGTCTGCAAGTCTGTTTCTGTTTTGTATATAGATTCATTATTATTATTTTTTAGATTCCTAATCTAAAAAATATTCCTAATTTGTCCCTCCCCCTTCCCTCTCCCCTTTGGTAACCATAAGTTCGTTTTCTATGTCTGCAAGTCTGTTTCTGTTTTGTATATAGATTCATTATTATTATTTTTTAGATTCCACATGTGATATCATATAGTTTTCTTTCTCTGACTTATTTCACTAAGCATTATATTCTCTACATATTTCTTTTTTAAAAAATTAATTAATTAATTAAATTTATTTATTTGGCTGCATTGGGTCTTTGTTGTTGCACATGGGCTTTCTCTGGTTGTGGCGAGAGGGGGCTACTCTTCGTTGCAGTGCGTGGGCTTCTCACTGTGGTGGCTTCTCTTGTTACGGAGCATGGGCTCTAGGTGCGCAGGCTTCAGTAGTTGTGGCTCATGGGCTCTAGAGTGCAGGCTCAGTAATTGGGGCTCATGGGCTTAGTTGCTCCGTGGCATGTGAGATCTTCCTGGACGAGGGCTCGAACCTGTGTCCCCTGCAC